>NC_082662.1:105782434-106092434 GCF_025265405.1 Mesoplodon densirostris | reverse complement strand
TTATTCTGATGTGAAATATTTCTCATAAATAATGTACATCAACATACTGCTATATCTAACTAAACTGACAAAAGTCTAGTAATCGTTTGGAAACAAATGCCAAGCTAGACATAAACACATTACATATTCTGTTTTGGTGCCAAATCAAATGAGACAGGTAACGGTATTGTGCACCAATTATTTTTTAAAAAGTCAAGACAATTTAAAAGTCCTTTTAATATAACACATACATATAAGAAAACATTTTAGAGCTCAGATTTTGAGTTAGATTTATTTAGTCCCTAACCTTTTAAAGCATACCACAGTAAGAAACAATACACTTTTAAAACTTAAACCAGTTTTAAAAATCATCTCTCTTTGCCTATAGCTTCTGTATATACAGCTAGGAAGAGGTTCAAAACGCCAACCACTAAGAATTTCATCAGTAAATTGCCTATTTATCAGTTTGAATAAACACCTAAAACTAACACCATATTATATATCAACTATAGTTAAATAAAAATTAAAAAAATTTTAAAACATGGCCATAACACATATATTTCAAAATTACATAATACTCCTTAAATGATATGACTTCCATTCAGGCTGGAATACAGCACTACACGAAAGGCTTTTTAAGAACCTCTTTCTAATCACACCCAGCACCCTAAACCCGGCAATATAAAACCATCCTCCACTGGGGTGCTGGAGTCACACACAATTACCACTCTCAGCTGCCATCTTTCTTTCTTTTTACTAGTTTGTACCAGTGGCAAACAGTTTCAAAGTTTCTCGCCTCTTTCAAGAAATGCTGGACACTTTTATATTTTCTCAGAAAAGAGAGAGTAAGAACTATACCATAAACAAAATCATGCCATAGTTGTTGGCATGACATGTGTTGCAGCAGCCAAATTTTAGCATTACAAGGGTGACGCCATAAACTCCAAATAATCACAATTCAAAGGAGGTGAAAATAAAGCATTTCGTACCACTCCCCACCCCCATGAAAAAACACAAAACTAGAAACACTATAGTGATGGTAGATAGCTCTATTAAAAGCAAGGCGTGTGATCCAGAAGAGTTAATACCCACAGTTTGTTTACTGCTAAGTCTTGGAGAACTAAAGCAGAACTTAAGCAGGGGTTTTTAACCTGAGGATCATGAACTCTATGGTAGGCTTTGGAAGAGGGAGATTAATGTTGTGCCAAAGAAGCCTCTGAAATTACATGCTAAACTTTATGTGTGCTCATACAGCTCTGACCACCTCCTCAATGGGATTTGAGGTTAGGACTAACTAAGAAATTATCAATGTTTTGTAAGAAAACTTCTACTCAGCTTATTGACAAGGTCTAGCATACAATCAAATATTGTCATTTAATAAATGTTTTAAAAATAATAAAAGTCAAACATCATAAGCACTGAGATGATGGTAATCCAATAAATAGTAAGATAAGTCATTTTGCTGGAGTTCTTGTTTTTCTTTTCTCAAAGACTATGAGTGTTAATTGATCATACAGAGTTTTCAAATGATACTCTTAAGGCTAACTTTAAATTAGATAATAACTTCTGTAATTATAATGATATTATCACCTGAATTGAAGTAGAAATTGGCTGCATGGAACTAATATTTTAGACTTCTTACTAAACATTTTATTTCACTGATCAGTCATTCATAACTTCATAAATAAAACACACCAGAAAGATAAGATATTTGTTCTGTGAGGAGCTGGTGAGTAAAAAACATACAAGCCACATCCAATGGTATGCGGTATGTAATATATACATACCGCATACCATTGGTATGTGATATGTAATATATACATACCACATCCATTATTTTTGTCAAATCATTGCTTTCATGTTTCTGAGGGCATTATTTCTTAGGTGCGCTTTTGTCTATGCAATGCTGTAAAAAAATAATTTCATAACATTCTACCTTGCACTTAATTTCTACTCCCTGTCTTAAATTTCCCACTTATATTTAATATATCATTTCTAAAAGGAAAATAACTGATCCAACAAGTAAAAATTGAGTCAAAATCATAAATAATTTAGTGTCTAGGTAAAAAGAACTCTAGAGGATGCAAAAATCATATAATGTAGGTAAAGGAAAGAGACATTCATGAAGAAAAAAAATTGAAGTAAAATATCAAATGTGATAAAAGTCAGTTGTAAGAAAATAAAAGATAATTTTAAGGAAGGCACAGATTAGTCCGTAAAGTCATGGGAAAAAAAATATTCATGAGTCCTCCAAATTGGTAGGATCTGTAGAGATGGAAAAATAAGTACACTTAAGTCAACAAAAAAAATTCAACAAAAGCTAAAAAGCATGAGGAATATCTGGGACAGGCAATCTGAATACAGTTTGAATGAGCTAATAGTAAGGGAAGAACTTAAACAATTTTCCTGTATCCTTCCCTCCTATTAACTTCTCTTAAGGAAAAAATAGTTGTAGAAACTCTTAAAATATGTCCATTATTCCATGTTCAATGGATGTTTTGTCCATTGGACATGTTATATGTATCTAAAGAGATTAAATTTCCCCCCAAAATGTGATAGCACATAGGCTAAGAAAGGTGTTATCCAATTTCAATATGAAATAAATTAAGTTATATAATAGTCATTATTTTAATGATGTTCAGCAATTTTTTTTTTTTTTTAAATCTAGAAACCGAGATCAAGAAGGTACTGTATTTTGGAAGTCTAAGATCTGGTTTGGCATTAATTTTGCATTTTAGCTCAGAATAAACTAAAACAATGTATCAATCTAGCTTCCCATGTAGACATAATAATGTTTAACTACCAGTAAGTTACTGCTCAGTCTCATGAAAAGATTCAGCAACATTTCCTACAAACCCAGCTAAGTGTTAAGCAGCAGGCCATGTTTATCAGTAAGTGGAATATATGAAGAATACCAGATTTTGAAATAATGTTAATTATAATTCCAACAAACTGAAGTGAAATCCCAAGGAAGTAATTATTGTATGAATTTAGCCCAAATAACTGCTAAGAAGTGAATATATTTTAAAACAAGGTTGCCAAAAAATTATAGTATAGCTATAAGAAAATATAGCAGAAGATGTAATGGTGGGAAGTAAGCAAAACTAGAATTGTACTTCTTAATTAAAGGATCTAAGGTGAGATTAAAGATAAGTAAAAACAGCGAAAGATGTGAAAATATAGGATACAAATCAAATAGTAATCTTTTGGGGCATACGATGGCAAAGAGGGTCACAGGTTCATTGACTGGCAATGTGAAAATGACCTCAGAACAAGCATGACAGCAACAACCAGACACTGCATTTTTAAATTTTTCATTTGTACTCATAACATTCTGAGGAAGACAGCGTAGGTATTATTACCCCAATTTTTTGCAGATGGAGCAACTGAGGCTTTAGGAAGGTTAAATGATTTGCCTAAAGCTCACAGATAATAAATAGTGAAACACGGGATTTTTGCATCCTAGTTCACATGTTCTTTTCATAGTATCAGTGTTTCATATCAGCATTATGAAATGTGAAAGTCAGAAATATAGGGAATCCTTTCGTAACTCTGGTATTCTATGAATTTCTCAAAGGCAGGGAAGATATCTTGTTCATACTTCAACCTGTAAGAATCCAGCATAATGCCTGGCACATAACATGTGTTCCATGTTTAATGGAGTGAATGATTAATATAATAACCATAATATACCATATTTTAATATGTCTGTTGCATGAAATGCTACTATTTTAGATCTAGTATTTGATTTGTGGTCAAAAGCTGCATAACAACAAGTCTTATTATCATGGGTCCTAGTACAAACACTTAATATCCACCCTGGTCCTCAATGTTTTACTAATTTCAGCTTTAAGTATATATTTGACATTCTATACCAACATCATGACAATATATTTTAACTTCTATTTGTAACTCAGATAACAGACTTTAGATGTATTATATACTAACTTAAACCACCACAAAATAACATCTGCTTCAATGTCCCTTTGACTTAGTTATATTTTGTCATGAAATGGAATCCTTGATTTAGTTACTGAGAGAGCTCAAGGGTCAATTTCACCACAAATTCAATTCTTTATTATATAAAAATAACTTGACAGATTTATGAACTAGGATAAATTTTAAGCCAACCATATTTGTTTCATGGTACCTGATGATGAATTAACCCTAAAACATAAATTCAGTTATTTAACTAAAACAATTCAACTTCTGAAATCACAATCAGAAATTCCTAGTTTTTAGTTTTCCAGGGAACTCATTTTCCGTTATTTCATATAGAAACATACATTTTTGGGACTTCCCTGGCGGAGCAGTGGTTAAGAATCCGCCTGCCAATGCAGGGGACACAGGTTCAAGTCCTGGTCTGGGAAGATCCCACATGCCGCAGAAAAACTAAGCCCGTTTGCCACAACAACGGAGCCTGTGCTCTACAGAGCCCGCAAGCCACAACTACTGAGCCCGTGTGCCACAACTACTGAAGCCTGCGCGCCTAAAACCCGTGCTCTGCTACAAGAGAAGCCACCACAATGGGAAGCCCACGTACCACAACGAAGAGTAGCCCCCGCTCGCCACATCGCCACAACTAGAGAAAGCCCAAGCACAGCAACGAAGACCCAATGCAGCCAAAAATAAATAAATAAAATAACAACAATAATAATAATTTTTTAAAAATACATTTTTAAAGCCAGAGAAAAACCTGGAAGACCTAGTCCAGTGTTTCTCAACCCTATTCTCCAGGCTTTTATTTAAACCTAATTGCCTTCTCCTTCCATGAAATATTATTAATATATACTGTTTATCTATCTTTGACTCTGTGTGTGTGTGTGTGTGTGTGTGTGTGTGTGTGTGTGTGTGTGTGTATGCTTCATATTTAAAGATATTTTTTGCCCCCAGGAACCAATTTTTGTCACCTGTAAAACTGAGAATTGCCTCATTTTTTTAGATAAGGACACTGAAGCCCAGAAATATCACATATTTGCCTAAAGCAACATAACAGGTTCTTTTTAAAGGCACAAACAACTTAAAATTATTGGTGAACTGACCAAGAGACAAACTACTAGTTATCTAGATATCAATTATACACTCAATATAACTAATATCTTTATAAGTAAGGCATGTAACCTAAATCAACTCTGCATTCTTTTAAGCAACTGATTTTACAGAAGCTGAAATAAATGGATGAAATGGATTCTTCTATATTAAAATAAACATTAGCCCATACATCCCTAAAAGCCCTACAGAATTCAGAATAATAATTTTTAAAAAGATGAAGGAACATTATTTTCAGAATTAAAATTCATGTTTTTAAGAAAATGATTTACTGTGTTAGAATAAATTACTTTGAAGTAAAAACTGCCTATATATTTCCCTTCTAATTCCTGGACATATTTTTATCTTAGAATTTATTTTAGACTAAGTAATTAGCATTATTAATATTCTTACCAGTTCTGTCATATGACTCATGACATGTACGTGCAATTTCCGCTCCTAGCTCTAAATAATGTCCAGCTTGATCCATTCTAGAACCATCTGCTCCTAGTACAAACATTCCCCCAGCAAAGCAGGCCAAATGCCCCATCTTCTTTTCCAAGTGCCCGTTCTTCCATTCTCCAATAAAGGTAAGACCTCCCCGAGACTTCCTAATAAGATGTTTTTCTATAGCCTGTAAGAAAGAGTAGATATTCAGAATTTTAGAGGAAAAGTGTTAGTATTCAAACTTACTACATCCTTCTCACACAAAACCTTGGTAATATGAAATACTACAAAGCTGTAACTTTCCCAAACTGGAAGACTTAATTTACAATAATTAAGTTTGGGAGTGAGCAATCAAGTTACACATAATCTTGAACAAATATCCAAATCACAAGTATAATGAGACAAGGTGGGAGAGAGGAGACTGGCCTCAAGATTACCTTTCAACACAACACTACCCATATTACAGGTTTTTTCTTCTTGCTCTAAATGAAATTCATAATAATCAGTCAATTGAGGTCAGGACGACAAGTTATAACCCAGAGGCTCTACCAGTTTATTTTCTATTTCATACAACAAAAAATGAATAGGAAGAAAACACCCAAGTTAATCAGAAAAATGTGATTTTGATAATCAGTTAAAATGGTTTCTTTTTCATGTAACTATACATCTTGTCAAAGTGTTTTAAAAAGGCATATCAGGTGAGATACATTATATGTTATAAAACTTAGAAAAACAGTTGAAAGTTCAAACTTAACTCCTTAGTCCCTTACTTCACAGACTTAGGCATTTGTTTTGGATGCTGTGCCAGGGTTAAGAGAGGCCATGGGACAATGTCAATTTTACTTCTTCTGAAATGTCAACTTTCCTTAAAGCAGTGGGAATGGAAAGATAAATATTTTACATTAAACCTGAATATAACACGAAGTAGAGTCCAACAATCACATTTCATTTTAAAAATGAAAAAGTTTAAGAGCTTTGCTCCTTTGGACCATGTTCTTAGACTTTGCTGAGAGGGGCTAAAGAATAATTCTCTACCTTTAGAGGTACTTCTTTGTAAAAGTATAAGGAATTGCATTAATTCAGTTCTCTTTGGTGGAAATTATTATACATAATTAAATACTATACTTTTCTGACAATAAAAAGTAATAAGACTCAACTCACATTTTTATTGTGGGCTGTTTTCTGACAAGCTCAATAACCATCAGCTTTTGAAAAATTTATTCTATGTTCTTTATCACAATAATGTTTGTTCTACAGATACACAAGGACTATGCCTTATTCATCATCTTACACTCCACAAACCCTGTAAGTGTAGTATACATTCAACAATTGTTCAATTAATAAGTCATTTTATAAATAAATGGTACTCTTTGATAATTGTATTTGACCTGTTAGAGGAAGAAGGGGTAGCTGATAAGCAAAATAATAAGGGACTACCATTGGATTATAAGTGTTTATTGTTGTTTTATTTTAACCATAGCACTATGAAGCACAAATGAAAACATTAGTTTTTTTGAGTAAAGGGACAATGTTTTTCATCTTTGTGGACCTCCCTGCATCTAACATGTGGGTAAACTTTTTACCAACAATTCACTTACAGACCCCTGAAATTTCTTGTACGGTTCCCTTCTCTCAGTAAAATTAAGACAAATGTCTAAGAGTTCAACTTATATAAAAATTTTTGAATGGCAGTTAAGAGTAATATTATTGCTCTTCTATTATAAAGTGTTAAACAAATCCTCATAAATAGTGGCATTAATTTCTTGCTCCAAAGGGACCTTTAAAAAGGTATAATTTTTCTTCATTATTTTAAATAAAGACTAAATATAAACTTGATCAGAATATAAAACCCATAACTACATAATTTTTAAAAAGAAAGCTAAGATGTAGGAACCAGGAATATGGGTAGCCATAAGTGTAGAGAAAGGTAAGATGAGGATGGAATAATTTAAATATATTAGTTCAGAAAGACAAATTTTAAAAATGACTTATCTCAAACTAGAATGGATCTTAAAATTCATAATCATTCCTATCTCTTCTGTGCATACCACATGTCATTTATTTTACAATTTGTATATACTCTGTCTCCTAACAGAATTAACAGTCCTCGAAGATAATTAACATTGCAAAAACTGCATACATGTCTCAAGATGAAAGTTAGCCAACTGGTTATTTAAACACACTTAGTAGGTGCTCATTTTAGACTTAAGAACTAATAAAAACAGGACACAGAAAACAAATATAGAAAGATTTTAGGACACATATATAGCAGATGATTCAGGGAAAATATTTTAATTTATGAGACTGAATTTCAAAACAGGTATCATGCTTTTCAAAGTATATATGATTTAAAAAGCAATGACAGTACAGATGAACTGGTTTGCAAGGCAGAAATCGAGACACAGATGTAGAGAACAAACGTATGGACACCAAGGGGGGAAAATGGCAGGGGGGTGGGGGTGGGATGAATTGGGAGATTGGGATTGATATATATACACTAATATGTATAAAACAGATAAGTAATAAGAAAAAATAAGTAAATTTTTAAAAAAGCAATGACAAATATCATGTTCTTTTTCCTTTAGGAAACATTATGCAAAACAAGAGAAAATGGTTTTAGATTCAAAATATTACAAGAAAGCAGCAAACTATGAAGAAAAAATGATTATGTGGTATATGATGTCACACTTTCTCAAAAATAAAAATAGTAAATACAGTCATTCATTTATCAAATACTTATTGAATACCTATTGTTTCAGGTCATGCTAGACAATAATAAACAAATCAGTCTGTCTTCAAGGAACCCAGAGACTAGTGAGAATGACTAAGGGGTGGCTATTTTCAACATTGCAATTCTAAAATTATTACATTCTTCCTAGATAATGACTTTTCATGCATCATAAAAATTTCTAGGTTTAAAGTTTAATAACAATAAAATTCTCCAACTTTTCAAAATATAGGTCTTCATAAAGAATTTCAGAAGTCACATACTAAAGTGGAGATTCCTGATTACACATCAATTTAGTTCAATTTCTTAGTCAACACACTCCTTCAAGAAACATTTATTGAATGCCAACAGTGGGTGAAGCACTATAATGCCACATATTAGTTCAACTCCTGTGCATTTTTACAAACAACTA
Source organism: Mesoplodon densirostris (assembly GCF_025265405.1). Classification (NCBI taxonomy): domain Eukaryota; kingdom Metazoa; phylum Chordata; class Mammalia; order Artiodactyla; family Ziphiidae; genus Mesoplodon; species Mesoplodon densirostris. The sequence goes on along the minus strand of NC_082662.1, from coordinate 106,083,840 downwards.
TAGGGATTAGTTCCTCAAAAAGTAAGGATATAAATGGGTAATAAGATCCTTGGTTTAACTTAAATACAAAACAACTGTAACTTTGAATATGGATCATTGACTAGAGTCAGAAATGATGTTACATACAAAATACACAATTTTTTAAAGTGATTAAATTATTACAGGGATAGGGGTTTATACTAGATCAGAAAGCAAATAATTTACGAAGTGATTAAATCACTTTTCTATTTCACAGTTTCCACTTGGAGGTATCACATATAAGTGTTTCCAAGAATGAAACTTGTTCCAATTTTAAACTTTTACACTGTGATACGAGGTTACATAAATATAAAACAATACAGAATAGTGGTTAAGAGCATAGGCTTTGGATCTAGACTCGAGTTCCAGGCTCCATCACTAACTAAGCTATGCAACCTTTAGCAAGTTACTTAACCTCTCTGCACCTTAAGGTCCTCATGTATAAAATGGTAGAGAAGATTAAATGATTTCACATATGTAAAAGGGGTCAGAACAGTTCCTGGCACGTAAAAAGTACCATAAAAGTGTTTTGTCCTTATTATTTACCCATAAGGCTCTCAACATGTAGGTTTAATGGGTCATTTCAAAAAAGAAATGTTTATGGAAAAGTATGTGAAGTTAGCTTTTCCAGTCTCTGTAGAAAATAGCTACAAGTAATTAAGATAAATTTTCATATATAAATATGTTACACTAAATTCCTCAACAATTTCTTTAAAGTGCCACAATAAAGAAAAACTTAATATATGACTATTTTATTAAAATACTAACAAACTCTAAGGAATGTATATAATATGTACAGATGCTCATCAATTTCTATCAAATACATCATATATTTGATATGTTAATTAGGTAAATGTTCTGATAATAATTACCTCAATAGCATCATCATACATTTTTCTGGCCTCATGATCTGTTTTATCTGACATCAACCATGCTTTTAGTAAGTACTCATAAAAACTGTCTCCTAGCCCGCCAACTGATGTATGATCTGCAACAAAAGAGAAAAGAGAAGGATGGAGGTGGAAGAAAGAGAAGACAGAGGATAAAAAATAATGTTTTTTAATTACAATGACTATATTAAGACCAATAATTTAAACATTATAGTGACAGCCGTATTTCCAACATACTTCAAATTTAGTCCAGTAGGAGTATACCATAATCACTCTCCTCAAATATGTATCCAATTTTCTAGGATATCTTTTTCTCCTGGATGTGGTATTTCACATATTTAGTAGTCTTTTTTTGTATTGGTGATTATGTGAAAGAACACTATTGATGGGAATGTAAAATGGTACATCCACTTTGGAAAACAACTTGGCAGTTTCTTAACAAGATTAATATACACACCTACCATACGATACAAACATTCCATTCTTGGATATTTACTCATGAGAAAGAAGAACACATGTCCACTCGAAGGCTTGTGTGTGAACGTTCAAAGCACTTTATTTGTAACAGCCCAAAAGTGAAAATAACTCAGATGTCCATCAACAGGTGAATGGATAAACAAATTGTGGTATTCCACAAAGTGGAACTGTACTTGGAACTACGGATATACACAACATGGATGAATCTCAAAATAATAATGCTAAGTGAAAGAAGCCAGACAAAAATTAAAAGTACATATAAAGGATTGCATTTATATAAAGTTGTAGAAAATACAAACCTATCTGTAATGATAGAAAGCAGATCAGTGGTTGCTCGAGGAAGGAGTGAGGAAAAAAATCATAAAGGGGTATGAGGAAATCTTTTGGGGTGATATGTTCATTACTTTGATTGTGGTGATGGTTTTCATAAGTGTATACTTATTTTAAACAAAATTAAAAGGATACTTGGAATCAGCCCAAACCTATCAGTAACATCAACAAATTAAATTAAACTCATCTTTTAAAATAAACTGAGACTCTCACACAGGAATTTTTTAAAGTTTTATTTTAATAATCTATATAAATACTTTTTACTAAAGACATACCTAAACTAAAACTGCCCAGGAAATTGAAAATAAAGAAACAGTCAAAAGAGAGATGAGGATGGATAGGAGGTTTATACAGAAGACTTAAGGAGAGTAAAGAATAAAAAAGTAAACTGATCAAAGTTAGAGTTGTGAGGGGTACTGGTGATCCAGTTAGAATTGGAAATTATAAATTTATAGTGACTTTACCCTGTATTACTGATGATTTTCATCAGCAATGCTCAGCTGACTCTGTAGGTGAATGCGAAAGGTACATGGCTACATTGATACAAGTATTGGGATTTGTAGGACAGGTAACACAGAAGACTAAACGTACTCATATTCTCACGCTATTTTGGATCCTATGCAGTCTAGGCTGGTTAGGAAAGGAAGCAACAGGTGATCCTCTTGTCCAACCATTCAGGATCCTTGCTCCACTGTTCACCTATTTCATGCAACCAGCAAAACATCAGCCCACCTGTCAGTCTACTCTACTATTATCCCCAAATTCACAATTTTCACCGCCAATGAGAACCTCAGCATTGCTTGTCAACTTTTCTATGACCCCTTGATTACTGCCCTTTCCCATTCCCTAAAGCAGATTTTTGAAATCTCTTCTTCAAAAGACCTCTATAGCTCTACCTTCTTCCTTACTCTCAGCAGACAACCAAGCCTTCAAATTCACATAAAAAACACAGACCATTCACCCCAAAAATGTATGTTTCAACTTTCTATACCCCCATCTATCAATTTATCTATTCCCTTTGCCTGTTAAAGAGGAAGAAATGTTCCTTCTCTATGCACTCCATCTAGCTCTGGACACTAACCACTTCTGCTTCCTTTCCAGGAATCCCCCGCTTGGTTTATCAACTTCTACCCTTCAACTGAAACTACCTCTTATTATTAACATCTTAAAATAATCTAATTTTTCTTGACTCTACCACACTCTTTTGGTTTGATATCTATCAGGTGTTTACTGAAAGAATGGAGGAAGAGAAATCATGGATGATGTCTAGATTTCTTGCTGGGGCAAATGAGTGAACAGTGGTGCTCTTCACTGAAACTGGGAATACTAGAGGGGGAAATGGCTTAAAATGGAAGGAGTGTGAATCTTGGGCATGCTGAATTTGAGGGACTAGCTGGATAGCTAAATGGATATAACAAACATGTGGAAATCCAGAGAGAGATAAGTTGGGGGTATAACTTTGGGAGTTATAAAATTGGGGTTTATAAAAATGTATTTGAGCCATAATGGAGTTTACTCAGAGAGAATGTATGAAGTGATCAAAGGACACAAATGGTACTTAGGAGCATGGCACTTGTAAATGTCATTAAAATAACATTTAGGGCATTTTTAAAATTTTGCACTTTGGTCTCGAACATTATTTCTGGATATGTTGTAGATCTAAGGATTAATAAATGAGCAGGAAAAGAAAACATAAAGAAGAAAACATAAAATTAAAGTAGGTGAAATAACGAGAAAAAGATGGAAAAGGCAAAAGTCTTTGGCATCACGGTTTAGGGGAAATGATTTTTAGGTATGTTAATTATTGCTAGGCATTACAGATTTAGTTACAGGTTACTTAGGTTATAGGATGTAGTCTCAGTCCTGCCTGACAGGCTCTCTCCAGCTCTTCTAGACTCTTGTTCCAGTGGAAGTTTATATGCTTAATAAATAAATACACAGCAGACACCTGCAATCCTTGGTTAACTACGGAATTTATCACCCCGCAGTCTGACTTTCTTACTTGAACCACTGAACCATGCCTGTCTAGATGTCAAATCTGATGAACCATGTCACTCCAAGGTCCTTTTGAAATTCAGAAATTGATAACACATTATAAAGTATTACTAAATACCAATGGTTCATATTATCTGTCTTAGCATGTCATGAAGTTAATGGCAGGTTTCTAAGAAGTTAATTCTTGAAGTGTTCTTACAAGAAATTCTAGAATAAAAATACTTGTATCATGTGTTATAGTTTATGAAGCATTTTCAAATATATTTATTATCTCAAAAATATGACCCACACAACTGTCTTATTAAAATAAGTACAATCAGAACAAATGAAGAAACAAAGGCATGAGGTTAAATAACTTATCTAAATTATTAAGCAGGAAAGCCTGGATTAGTCTTCTAACTCCAAATATTATACCCATTCTTGCTTTTCTTTCACAGTTTTTAAATCAGTAGTATAAAATTTAGTGAATCAGTAATGATAAATTTTCTATATTTTCTTCACTTAAGTCATTAAACAGCACAGACTAAGTATTGTACTTAGAAAACTAGTGACAAAATAAAGTAAAAAAAAGATATTAATGATGTGCCTTTAAATCTAGGTTGCTCACTATATTCTTTTATATCTGTTGCCAAGTACTTTTCCTGAAGGTAATTACCATAACTATTCTGTGTGATTGCTGTGTGCATGTCACAGAATTATCATTACTCTAATTATAATACAGTTAGCCAAAGCTGAATTGTTAAATTTCAGTTCAATTCACTGTTTGTTTTGCAGACTATTTATAGTTATGACAGATGTATACTGCTCAAAGATAATAATGGAATTTGATACACTTTTCAGAAACTGATACAAAATATACAAAAATACTAAAAGGAACAAATTGGACAATTTAAAAGGACTGCAGCTGCTAAAGGGATATCAGGATAGCTCCCCTAGAATTTTAAAGACCTCTTGTCAAAACAACCAGTGAATAGCTCTTTTTATAACAGTCTCAAAATTAATAAATGCTGAGAGTGAACATACTCTAAAGAAGTCATCTGGATTTGTTTTGTAGGAAAAAACAAGTATGAATGAAAGAATTGTTTTTTACTGCAATTTTTTATTGTGGTAAAATATATACATATAACGTGAACATTACTATTTTTACCATTTTTTAAGTGTACTATTCAGTGGCATTAATTACATTCATAATGTGGTACAAACATTGTCATTATTTTCAAAACTTTTTCATCACCCCAAATAGAAACTCTGTACCTATTAAGCAATAACTCTCCATTCTCCTCCCACCCAAGCCCCTGGTAACCTCCAATCCACTTTCTGTCTCTGTAAGTTTGACTACTCTAGATATCTGATGTAACTGGAATTATACAATATTTGTCCTTTTGCAACTGGCGTTTTTCATTTTAGCATAATATTTTCAAGGTTCATCGATGTTGTAGCATGTATCAGAACTTTATTCCTTTTTATAGCTAAATAATATTCCATTGAATGTATATACCACATTTTGTTTATCCATCTCTTGGACACTTTGGTTGCTTCTACGTTTGGGTATTGCAAATAATGTTGTTGTGAACACTGGCATACAAGTATCTGTTTGAGTCCTTGCTTTCAAATCTTTGGGGTAGATACCTAGGAGTTGAACTGCTGGATCATACGGAATTCTATGTTCAACTTATTGTGAAACCATCAAACTGTTTTTCACAGTGGCTACACCATTTTACATTCCCACTAGTGGTGTGAGAGGGTTCCAATTTCTCCACACATCCTCACCAACACTCATTATCTGTCCTTTTGATTACAGTCATCCTGGTAGGTGTGAAGTGACATCTCATTATGCTTTTAATTGCATTCCCCTAATAACTAACGATGTTGAGCATTTTTTTCATGTGTTTATTTTCCATTTGAATATTTTCTTTGGAGAAATATCTATTCAAGTCCTTTACCCATTTTTTAATTGAGTGTTTGTCTTTTTTGCTGTTGAGTTTTAGAGGTCTTTATATATTCTGGATATTAAGCCCTTATCAGATATATGATTTGAAAATATTAACTCTCATTTATTTGCAAATACTCTCGTTCTGTGGGCTGCCTTTCAATCTCATGACAATATCCTTTGATGCACAAGTTTCTAATTTTAATGAAATCCAATTGATCTATTTTTTCTATTGTTGCCTATGCTTCTGAAGAAGTCACTCCCAAATCCAAGGTCATGAAGATTTGTCCCTCTTCTAAGAGTTTTATAGTTTTGGTCCTTAAATTTAGGGTCTTGAGTGCATTGTGAGTTAAGTTTTGTATCCGATAAAGGTAAGGGCCCAACTTCATTCTTTTTCATGTGGCTATCTAGTTTTCACAACACCATATGATGAAGAGAAAGAGTTATAACTTTAATAATTAAGATGCCATCAGGGGCCTTCCTGGTGGCGCAGTGGTTGAGAGTCTGCCTGCCGATGCAGGGGATACGGGATCGTGCCCCGGTCTGGGAGGATCCCATATGCCGCAGAGCGGCTGGGCCCGTGAGCCATGGCCGCTGGGCCTGCGCGTCCGGAGCCTGTGCTCCGCAACGGGAGAGGCCACAACAGTGAGAGGCCCGCATACCGCAAAAAAAAAAAAAAAAAAAAGATGCCATCAGTGAGACACTGCTGGTCATTTCAAAGGCTGGCAATTCTCAAACAGTGATTTAATTTTTCCAGTACTCTAAGATTTTGGCGTGGAAAATAGCATCTTCTTGTTTAAAAATGTTTTTAATCTTACTTCAAAAGTAATACATGTCCATTATCAAATTTAGATTAATAGAGGTAAACAAAAGAAGAAAACAAAAATAAACAGTCTGTAAAAAACCACAGGTAACACTTTGGTTTCTATCCTTGTGGTATTTGTTTTCTCTCTTTTTCTCAACATCTTTCTAGATATTTCATATTTATCTATGTCAAGTATTCTATAACATAACTTTTAATGACTATATTGTATATCAGATCTGGAGGGATTATAATTTAACCAAATCTCTTTCATAGGATGTTTAAAAACTGCACTGTCCAATGTGGTAGGCTCTAGTCACAAATATCTAATTAAATTTAAATTAATTAAAAGTAAATAAGATTTAAAATGCAGTTCCACAACATACTAACATTTCCAGTGCTCAATAACCACATGCTAATAACCACTACTATATTAGATAGGACAGAAATAGAACATTTTCATCATCATAGAAAGTTCCATTGGACTTTCTATGGAGTGCTTTAGAATGTTTCCAAATTACCCCTATTATAAATAACTCCAAAATTGTAAATTACCTCTATATACATATATATGTGCTGTGTGTGTGTGTGTATCTATATTTCTCTCTCTCTCTCTCTCTCTCTATATATATATATATATATATATATATATCTGAAAATTTCTTTGGAATAAATGCTTAGAAATGGGTCACTAGTTCAAAAGTCATACAAATTTTAATAATTTTTTTTTAGAAGATGTTGGGGGTAGGAGTTTATTAATTTATTTTTGCTGTGTTGGGTCTTCGTTTCTGTGTGAAGGCTTTCTCTAGTTGTGGCAAGTGGGGGCCACTCTTCATCGCGGTGTGCGGGCCTCTCACTATCGCGGCCTCTCTTGTTGCGGAGCACAGGCTCCAGACACGCAGGCTCAGTAGTTGTGGCTCACGGGCCTAGTTGCTCCGCAACATGTGGGATCCTCCCAGACCAGGGCTTGAACCCGTGTCCCCTGCATTAGCAGGCAGATTCTCAACCACTGCACCACCAGGGAAGCCCTAATACTTTTTGAAGCACTGGATACAGGGATGTGTCCATTTCCTTTATAGATTTAATAGATAAAGAACAGTGTCTTCTGTTTAAAAGCTTCATTGATTTGATTAGGGACTTGGTGAAGTGAGAAGACAGAGGGACAAAGGTCTCTGATGACCAGTCTATGGAGATGCTACAAATATGGTACTACAGATGGCAGTCTTTTGTACATTCTAGTAAAGTAGCACCAGTCTGTACAGAAAGAGTGTACTGTTACACTACGTTGTCTCCATGTATCATCCTCATTAGCACCACTTTTAGGATTAAATATGAACACCTGTATATTGTCCATTTGTGTTTTTTTTCCATGAACTAACAGAAAACATTCATTATTTATTGTTTTTTAAAAATCAATTCCTTCAAAGATCAATTCTACAACTCTAATAAGAAAATCACCCCCTCCCCAAACAAACCACTGTCTCCTGAGACAGGAAATCACTTCTACCACAGTCTCACCTAATAATTGGTACATTCCTCTACTATCAATACATCTATCACATTATATTTCAACTACTTCTAAGTGCGTCTGCCTACCCTGCCTGCTAGCCTGAGAGCTGCCTGAATTCAGACCAAGTCCTATATATTCTTTCCCTATCTCCAGTCTCATTCAAGAATCTGGTAAATAACAGACACTGATACCTTCTTTTAAAATGAATGACCAGACATGACCTGTCCAAGAGCAATCACCCCATTTTCTAGTCATTTAACATGCTCAACTGTTCTTCATATTCCGTTACTACATATTTATATCAAGCAATGCTCTTATTTACATGAAGATATAGTTTACAAATAAGGGCTTAAAAGTACAACTCTTCGCAAATGCCACACTATATTTTAGCAAAGTACTTACACATACATGAAATAAAATACTCCTGTGAGAGAGGAAATTCATGTTTCCATTTTACAAGTAGAAAACCTGAAGCTACAAGAGATTAGAAACTTGCCAAAGGTAACAGCACTAGCAGATCACAGGGTTATATACTAACTGAGGTTTCTAACATTACATGTAGTATATTTATCAACACATCAAGCACAAGTTTCAATCTTTCAACAAAGCATCAGTTGTAATAGAAATACTTACACTGACCCCAGCGACCTGTTCGTGGATTCAAATAATTTGGATAAAGACCATTTGGACGATCCATTTTCTGAAGTAGTTTCCGAATGTGCATGACCTAATAAGCATAATAAAATTAAGAATGCAATTAATGAAAAAAAATCATTAAGGTTTTATATTAATCTGGGCTTTGTTTTTCTCCTCACTCAGAGCCTACACTGCCATCCCACCTCCCAATCTGTGTGTGTGTGTGTGTGTGTGTGTGTGTGTGTGTGTGTGTGACGGTAAGGAAAGGCTTCTAATGACTCATTATTTTTATAAGATGAAATATGAGCATTATTTAAAAGTCAAGAAATAAAAATACAAAGAAAAGAGCACAGACAGAAACCAATTTAAATTCCAAAATTGTACTATCCAGAAATAGCCATCAGAAACATCGGTGATAAACATCATTCCAGACATATTCAATGTATGCATAACTAAACATAAAAAAAAAATTTCATAGAAATATAATCATAATAGGACATTTGTAATAAATAAGTATGAAACCACTCTGAAGTTAATAGATGAAAAGGTAAATAAAGTAAAACTAAGTTGCTGAACTTTAAATATTGATCCCATAATAGATATCCCTATATTTCTAAAATTCCTAAACTTCCAATTCCTAAAAGATATCCAGAAGTTAAGGGGGGAAAAATCATGAAACATATTAAGAAGCTAGAGACTTTCCCAGGGACTTTGTTTTGATTCATCTCTAGATTGGATGATGGATTTTTTAAGTGCTTAAAAAAAAAAAAAAGCACAAAGGTATTCCATTTCTTCTATTCTTATTTGAGAATGTTATCTTCTCATCTGAAGGATAACCTAATTGGTATAAATGACTTGGGGAAACATTTTCTTTTTCACAGGACCTTATATATACTTCACTATTTTCTGGACTTAACACAAAGTTCCCAATCATCTTTCACTCAGCTGGATTCTGTCATCATGCAGTTTTAGGAATGGGCTCAGGGATGCTTATTACCTGTGTTCTTTCATGTTTGAGACCAACTCTATGTACAACAATCTCAATCTGAATAATTCCATGAACCAGGTTCAGTCAGTTCAGGATGATGTTGTTATAAAAGATGAAAAAATTATTGTTTGTTTGTCTCCTGAAAATTATGCATACATTGAATCCTCTCTGCTTCTCTTCTACATCTACTATTTCCTTTCTAAATCTTTTTATCTATCTTTTCATTTCCATATGTTTACTAGCCTGTCTCAATTTTGTCTTCTAAGTCTCTTACTGTATTTTGAATGCTTTCTTTGTATTGCTTCCATTTTGCCCTTCATTTTGACAATAACTTAATTTTTTCTTACACTTTATTAATGATATCGCATCTTATATTCTTGTTTCACAGAGATGAGAGCTTCATTATCTTCTCTCTCATGGTGATGTTTGGTCCAGTTCTTCAAGAAAATTCTGATAAGCATTTTTTGGCCATCATTTATTTTTCACATTTTTTCCTTCTTTTTTTCTTCTGGTAATATTTTTCTATAAATTCTATACATGTTCTTTTTTGATGACTTACTCATTACTATTTTTCTTGAACCAGCAATTCGCATGATTTTTGACATAAAAGGATAAGCAGAGTCCAAATGTGAATGTGCTTTTTTAAGCCTTTGCTTCTCCTCAGGCAACTGAAACTAGCAATGCAGCACTACGCATAATAGAGAATCTGTCATTCATTCTCTTCCCTCACCAAAGTGTATGGGCACAAATACGGTGTGTCAGTGAGATTCCTAACTGAATTCTGTTTTTCTAGCTTCTCAACACATCATATTTAGTGGGGTCCAAAGAAACATCCACCATTGGTCTGTGATCCTGTTCTCATTGCCACTAATGAGGATTTGGTTTTGTACCTCAAGAGGTACCACTTAATCTAGAGAACTGCTCTATTAGCTTTTTATTTTTGAAATCTGTAGCCACCAATATCCTCTCCTCAGTTACCCAAACCTCTCTCTGACCTTGATTGCTTATGCCAACCTTTCTTCCTATTTTGTTACATGAAGTATCAAGTATCTCCTAATTTTGTTAAAAATGGAGTTCATAGTTCTGTTTCTCCTTTTTGTTGCTTTTAGGTGAGTTATATGGGTTAGGGCCTCCACTTAAGGAATACCATATAGGACTTCCCTTGTGGTGCAGTGGTTAAGAATCCGCCTGCCAATGCACGGGACATGGGTTCGAGCCCTGGCCCAGGAAGATCCCACATGCCACAGAGCAACTAAGCCCATGCACCACAACTACTAAGCCTGCACTCTAGAGCCGGTGTGCTACAACTACTGAGCCCACGCACCACAACTACTGAAGCCCGCACACCTAGAGCCCTGCTCCACAACAAGAGATGCCACCACAATGAGAAGCCCATGCACTGCAACGAAGAGTAGCCCCAGCTCGCCACAACTAGAGAAAGCCTACACACAGTAACGAAGACCCAACGCAGCAAAAAATTAAAAAAAAAAAAAAAAAGAAATACCATAGGTTAGATTATCTGTTTTACAAATTTATCATCCTTTTAATCTCTTTATGTTTTTCCCTGTTTTCACTATGATTATCTCTTGCTTTTATTCCATGTCAGTAATTCAGTTTTCAACTATGTACAAGTTATTTGTTATTTTTCATTTATTTATTTTACAGAAATATATTATGCAAGGTCTCAATTTGTTTCTTTAGCTCTAAAATTTTCTTGTATTTTACTGTTTTATTTTCGTTTTGAGTTCCAATTTTACTGAATTCAATCTCTATTATAGTATGAATTGCTCACAGAGACCTTTAAAATTTCAAACTGGGTTATTTATCAGTCTTTTACATGCTATTTACTGCCCTGATTTTGCTTCCTGCAGTATGTCTGTATAATTGCCATGCTTTCTTTTTCATCTTGCTCACATTTAACTGGGTCAGCTCTGACCTGAACTTTGGTTTGATAGAGTATAGCTGAATTGTCCTCAAATTCCTTCCTACTGTGTGTGTGCGGGGATATTCTCCCCTTCTGGATACACTTTGAGGTTTGGAGTACTAGTGTACTAGCTCATTTCCTGAAGCCTCTGTGCTCATGAAGGATGGAAAGTGAGAACCCCTCTCATGCTGTGGGAATTATATACTGGACACCCTATGGACTGGTCTCCCCTGTAAGATTAATAGGGAATACCAGGAATTTGTTGACTTTCTTTCTCTGCCCAGTAAGGATTCAAGATAGGGTGGGAAACAGACTTAAGTATCATAGCAGAAATCTTTTGCTTTTTTTTTTTTTTTTTTGCCATCACATGTTTATGACATGAGGCTACAGCCTTTCCTTCTTACACTGTTATTGATGAATTTTTGCCGGTCTTTATTATTTTCACTGCTATTGTTCATTTAATCAGGAAAGGGAAAATTCAGTGATCTGGCTCCATTTTGCTATCTTTAACTGAAAATTCTTCTCAGTTGATGAAATATTTCATACACAGAAAGGAATATATATAGATTCTACTCACACCTCAATTTAAGAAATACAACACTACATAACCTTTGCTGTTCTGTTTACTGCTACCCATTCACATACCACTGCCCTTATCCTAGATATCATCACAGCTCTGAATTTTATGTTCATCATCACCCTGATTCTATTAAAATCACTTTTGAATCCCTAAACAATATTTTGTTCAGCTCTGCTTCTTTAAACTTTATGAAAGTTGTATTGTACTCTTTTGACTGATGATTGTGACCATAATTAATTTATTTTCACTGCTGTATTAAATCTTATCAAATAAATTGCTAATATAAACAATGTTTTTATGTATATGATATAGATGTACATACCAAAGAGTGGAATTGCTGGGTTATAGAGTATATGTATTTTCAACTTTATTAGATTTTGTCTTTTAAATTTAAACCTTTGGGGCTTCCCTGGTGGCGCAGTGGTTGAGAGTCCGCCTGCTGATGCAGGGGATATGGGTTCGTGCCCCGGTCTGGGAGGATCCCACGTGCCGTGGAGCAGCTGGGCCCGTGAGCCATGGCCGCTGAGCCTGTGCGTCCGGAGCCTGTGCTCCTCAACAGGAGAGGCCACAACAGTGAGAGGCCCTCATACCGCAAAAAAAAATAAATAAATAAATAAAAATAAATAAATAAATAAATTTAAACCTTTAATGCTCCTAGAATTCTTATAATCTACAATGCTACCATTGTTACAACATTTCCACAAATATTTGGGTCTGTTTAAGGGCTATTTATTCTGTTCATCAGTCTTAATTGTCTCTATGCACCAACACTATACTGTTAGTGTTGATAACTGGGTAATACAAACCCACCCAACATGTTTTTCTTCAGGAATATTTTGAATGTTTCTCTTCTATTTAAATGCTAGAAGTGTATAGTCAAGTTCCATTAAAAAAAGAAAAGGCATTGGGAAATTAATTGGCATTGAATTGATGCTATAGATCAATCTGGAGATGACTGACATTTTTATGATATTGTTTTCCTATACATGAACATAATACATCTCTCGATTTATTCAGGTCATCTTTAATGTCACTTAATAGTTTTGAACTTTATATTTTGTTAGATTTATTTGTGGGAAACTTATACTTTTATCCTACCACATAAGATATGTTTTTATAAATGATACTTTCTTGCCTGCTGTACCTGGTACAGAGAAATTCTACTGATTTTTAATAGTTATATTGACCTTTTATTCAAAATATAAATTAAGCTCTTATTTCTAATAATTTATATGTAGATTGTCTTAATATTTTAGGTAATCATCTAATCTGTGAACAGTTACTGTTTTCTTTCTTCCTTTTCAATTCTTTACCTTTTTGTTCATTTTGTTTGTCTCATCTTGCCATGCTGACTAGGAACTTCAGCACAATGCTAAACAGAGATAGTAATGGAATTTAAAAAAAAACTTACTAGTGGTTATGTCTTCTCAAATAACAGTAAATATTTTAAATATGTTCTAAAAAGAAGGGACATCTCTTTACATAATTTTTAAAAAGGCAAACATTTCCTAAGCATTAATCAAATCTTTGGGGTAGAATCCTAAAGGATTCTTTTATAACAAAGAAAAGTAGGAAAGAAAACTAACCTTTTTGTAGTAAATCGGATTTCCTGTCAAGTAGCTGAGGTGGACAAACTCCATATGCAGTGTACCAAATTCAGCAAGAATGCTGCTACCTGCAGATGCCCAGCCCCAGTTTCGCCCTACTCCACTGAATGAAAGAAAAGATAAAAGTAGACAGGATTGGGAAAAAAAATGAAACATTTTTTTAATGAATACATAAATTTTAAATATATCTCTTAGAAATTATCTCAAACAATAGATTACTTATATCTAAAATTTTATTATTTTTACATTATTGTTAATAGAATATCCACATGTTCTAAAAATCAAAACAATGTAGAAAAGTATACATTAAATATATTTCACCCCATTCTCATCTCTCTTCCCCTTACAGGCCCCAAATATAATCATTCATTAGCTTATGTATAAGTACAGAAATTTCTATGCATATATAAGCAATCCAAATATATATTCTTATTTTCCTCCTTTCTTAAACAAAACATAGCAAAGTATACTTACTGCTCTGTATGTCAGATTTTGCTATTAAGATGTACCTCAGTAGGCGTTCCATATCAGTTCATAAACAACTTTCTCATTTTATTTTTTTAATAGATGCACAGAATTCCATGACATTAATGATTTTCAATTGAAATGTCTCACCCAAGAGACATATGAAAATGTGTGAGAGCATCTTGAGTTGTTTCAAACCTTGAAGGTGCAACTTACAGTTATTGTGCTGGGGCCAAAGATGTAACATGACAGTATCCTGATAAAGAACTGTCCTGCCTCAAATGCTCATAGTGCCTGTATGAAAACTATTATGCTATATGAATAGACATAACTTATTTAACCAATCCTCTATAGTGGTCCTTTGGCAAATTTCTAATATTTTGCTATTATGAAAACTTTTATAGTGAATAATCTTGTGTACATTTCATTTGTGCAGATATACGTCTAGGATATCTTCTTACTTTTTTTTTCTTTTTTTTTTTAGCCTGCCTTATAAATTTTTTTGGAAGCCGAACTATATGAATGAATAATTGTAGACTTCTGGATGTTATCTTCTTTCTCAGAAGGTTAAGTTTCCTCTCAAACATAGGTTGAGTATAGGCAGATTACCTTGGTTTTAGGCTTTGTTAAGGGTAGTCTATTTCAGTTTTACCTCTCCCTCTAGGAAGGGGCCCTCTGGGATCTCAGCTGAAAGTCTGGGGTGTTTATCAAGGGTCCTTCACCTTGGCAGCTTTAAACACTAACCTCTGTCTCCCCAGTACCATGTACTTGTTAAACTTTCCCCTTTATATCTGCTTGTATACTGGCAATTCAATTTGATATGTTTTATTTATGTGTTGAGAAAACATTAAAATAGATATCAGGGTATATCACTACCTTGCTGAAAGTTCGTTAATTTTTTGGTGCTATTTTTATATAGTTTTTGAAATTATGATAGGCAAATGCCAGAAACATATTTTTTTGAAGCCAGACATGAGAATCAAGGAAGAAATATGGATACAGTAACTATGTAGGACACTCATTCATTTCACAAATATAAAGTGCCTACTATTATCTGGGACATATAGTAGTGAACCTGACATATAACATTACTGTTCCCATAATAAGTAAGACCATTTTAATAGTGATAATTGTTATGAAGAAAATTAAATAGAGTGATAGAATACTGAGTACTAGTGATGGAAAATGAGTTCGAAGACTGTGTATAATGTTCAAAGAGTTTCTAAAATGACACAATTTAAACTGAGACCTGAATGATGAGAAGGAGCTAGTGATGAACAGATACGGAAGAAGAGAATTCCCAGCAGAGGAAATAGCAAACGCAATGGCCCTGAGGAAAAAGTTGGCTAGTGTGGCTGGAGCTCAGGAAGGGGAAGTGAGTGATACAGAATGAGGTTAGAAAGCTAGGTAAAATCCAGACTGTGCAGAAATTCTGTAGGCTATGGTGAAATTTAAAGTTTTTTTATTTTAAGTATGATGGAACATCATGGAGAATTTTAAGGAATGTAACATAATATTTAAAGAATAAAGCATACCATTTAGAAAGATTACCTAGGCATCAGCATGGCGAATGGATTATAGCAAAGTCAAGTATAAACACAAAATCCCATTTCCATGTAAAAACTTCTGTCCCAAAGTCCCAAATGAAAGTTTCATTCATAGTGCATTTAAACATCTCAAAATACTAAATTCTAAACAAGGTTTTTCACTTTTTATTTTACAGACAGCCTCACAGGGCCCTCCACCTTGGCAGGCTTAAACACTAACCTCTGTCTCGCCAGTACCATGTAGCTGTTAAATTAACTTCCAAATGCTGTTACCTAGTTTTTTTTGAGTCCCCGTGCATGGGCAGGTATAGAATCAGCCAACAATCTGAGGAAAATTTGTACATAAAATTTGGGGCTTTTCCTCTGCAATTCCTTCCTGTCTTGAGACACTCGTCCCTCGTATCTCAGCCATTCTGGCAGCTCCAAGACCTGACCATAGTCTTCTTTGCCCTAAATGACCGCTATGTTAGTCTTGGCTTCAATTGCCCTGCACCATAATTTAGAATATGCCCTCGGGGGTAAAGCCAGTGTTTCTACGGAGATGACCTTCTCTTAGGATCACAGCCCCTTGGGTCCTCCCTTAGTTAGTTGCTCTCTAATCCCTTCAAACCATCTTGCTGACCTTTTATGATTGTTTTCAGTGGGAGAGCTAACCCGATATAAGCTATTCCATGGCTGGAACTGGAAGTCTAGATTAATTATTTAAGTAGCAGAGTTCACAGGTTATTCCTACTAGAACTCTAAACCATTCTCTAAGGTCTTTTCTACTTTTAGGAGGAAGTAAAAAACATAAATCTTTCTCTCATAGAAGGATTGATGTTATTGGTTTTAGATCTTTTAGCACTAGCTGACTTTTTAAACTCTGTATCACCTAGATAAATATTAAATTAGGTAAGTCAAATGACAAGTTTGGAATAATTATGAGATTTTTTAGACACAAGAACCACATCTTATAATTACCACTAAAGTGTAAGCAGAATAGAGTAATATATGATTTGGCAGAGGAGCTGAAATAGATGTAGAAGATAAGGATAATAATCTTAACTACTGATGTAGCACATAGGCTCCTAGTTCTGCCATTAATTAACTGTAGGACCTTGAGCAAGATATTTGCCTTCTCTGACCCAGGAGTCCCACTCCTGGGCATATACCTACAGAAAACCATAAGTTCAAAAGATACATGCACCCCAGTGTTCACTGCAGCACTATTTACAATAGCCAGGACAGGGGAGCAACCTAAATGTCCACCAACAGAGGAATGGATAAAGAAGATGTGGTACATATATACAATGAAATATTACTCAGCCTTAAAAAGGAATGAAATTGTGCCATTGGCAGAGACATGGATAGACCTAGACACTGTCATACAGAGTGAAGTAAGTCAGAAAGAGAAAAACAAATATCATATATTAACGCACATATGTGGAATTGAGAAAAATGAACCTATTTGCAAAGCAGAAACAGAGACACAGATGTAGAGAACAAATGTATGGACACCAAGTGGGGGAGGGTGGGATGGACTGGGAGATTGGGACTGACGTACGTACACTACTATGTATGAAGTAGATGGCTGGTGAGTACCTACTGTATAGCACAGGGGAAGAATAAAAAAGAAGGTACCATGTTTGCAGGACATATATTAAGTTAACCTTAAAAATGCATTCCAATATACATTAGGTGCAGACAAATACTGTTTGATTCCACTTATATGAGGTACCTAGAATAGTCAAATTCATAGAGTCAGAAAGTACACTGGTAGATGTCAGGGGCCGGGGTTGGGGATTGGGGAGGAGGAATGGGGAGTTAGTGTTTAAGAGGGACAGAGTTTCAGTTTAGGAAGGTGAAAAATTCGGGAGATGGATGATAGAGAGAGTTGCACAACAATGTGAATGTACTTAGTGCCACTGAACTATACAGTTAAATATGGCTAACATAGTTATGTTTTCTATTATGTGACTTCTACCACAATAAAAAAAAAAAGATATTTGCTTTCTGTGAGACTCATTTTCCTTATCCATAATGTGAGAGTTCATGATACCTAGTTCACATGGCTGTTAGGAAATTAAATGGCATTTAAGATTGTGAAAACACCTCACAAAGAGCCTAGTAAGAACAGTATCTAATGAGTTTTTGAAAAATTTTATTATAAGTTATTTTAACAGTTTACCTAGAGAAAAATACTTCCTCAATCTGATAAAGGCAATTGATTAAAAAATCTACAGCCAACATCATATTTGATGGGTTTTTTTAAAAAAAGCAGCATTGTAAAAACATTTTATGGAAATCCAGAAGACTATAAAATATAGGTGAAGACAATCTTTTTAACCAAGATTGAAAACCCCGAAGTTATAAAAGATATATTTGAATATATAAACGTCTAAAACTTAGGAATGAAAAATTATTATAAATAAAGATAACAAACAAGTAGTAGAACAGGGAAAAAAGAAATAATTCTATAATCTACAAGGCTCTTCTATTAACTAACTAGAAAAAGACAAACAATCCAATCAACACTAGGAACAGACAATTCACAAAAAACAAATCTAGATGTTCAACAAATATATGAAAAGATGCTCAAATTCACTAAGCAGAAAATACAAATGAAAATAACAATAGTAACACTTTATAGCCATCAGTCTCTTGAAAATTAAACAGAACATATACTTGTAGACATTTTGGTACTCTCACACATTGTTGATGGAAATATGATAACCTACAGCCTTTTGGAAAACATCTGGGGAGTAACTACTAAATTTAAAAATACATATATGCTTTGATCCAGCAATTCCACACTTGGGAATCTATCCCACAAAGATAAAAGAGACATATGCCCTTTGCTACAGCAATCATATTCCTAAGAATCATTTTCAGAGAAAATTCCCCACTAAACAAGGACACATAAAACAGGATGCTATTGTAACAATGTTTATGGTAGCAAAATAATGGAAATAAACAAATACCACTGATATGGAATGATTAAACAAATTATGGTATAACCTATGTATTATAATATATCCTATATTCCACTATGTAGTCATCACAAAGATTGATTTAAAGTTCTGTGGCATGACCTGGAAGAGTATTTCCATGAGATTTTGTTGAGTGAGAAAAATAAGATGTAGAAAAGCAAGTATCCAAACAAACCATAAAAAATTTTTAAAGCTCCACCAGTATCTATTTTTGTGCTTCTGTATTCTATATATCATATTGTAGGAGATAAATAATGTTAGATTATTAACATGAGTTGGCTTTCAGACAGCAAGATTGGAAGAAAGTCTGTTTATGAGACATATGTAGATCTCAATCAAAAACAGAAACAAAAACCTTTAAAAAATAGGTAAATAATTACATCTGTGATCGATAAACCCAAGTAACATATGTATGGGTATGAATATATACAAAGAAACAACATGAAAATTAAACTTATGTTCAAGACATGGTCCTTGAAAACCCTTCTATTTTCATCTCAATCTAAGTTTGAAGTTCTGCAATGCTGGATTTTTCAGTTATTTTCTATATAGACAAATAATAATAATAATAATATCCTGCAGTCTTTCTTCATCTCACACTTAGATTGTAAGCTAATTAAGTTAAAATTCTTATTATCTAAGAAAGTTATATGATATGACTCTGACAATGTTACTGAAGGAAACATCAGAAAATCTATCATGAAACTAAGGACAGAGAACCGGTATGTGACCACATCCTTTTGTGGAGGTTGGTCTGGAACTCTAGCTAGCTTTTTCCTCACAAACAGGGAGTTTACATTATATATATATTGCATGACATCAAAGAACAGTAAAGTTAGATGTCATGCTCAGTATTAAATACTGATTTCTCAGTGAAAATTAAAACTTTATAAAGTTCTCCATTAGAAGGAAATGACTAAAATAGATTAGTTTTCCCAAATAAAGCTGTCACAGAATCATGCCTCACTTTGAACTTCAACAGTGTAAATACCATAAAAAGGACCCTATAGTCAATGTCAGGAATTATGTCTTCCCTTATCATCAGTAAGACATTCAGCAATAGGAAGCCCTGATTTTAAGGTATACTGTGTTCCATTTTGACTTAGAAAAAGATCAACATGTCGTGTACATAAAACAAGAGAGGGAAAGCACTTTGAATCCATTACAGCACAAAATGCAAATGAATAAGCAAATCATAAAGAAACAACTATTTTGTAAGAGACAGAAATCTAGACTTAGAGAAACAAGCAGTAGAAACTGGAATACGGTTATGGCAAGTGAACTGTTTCAAAGTAAAGGACATATTTTAAAAATCAGACAATGTTTTAAAGAAATATGCTTCTGTACATATGAAGAGAAAAACAGTTTACGTCTTAAAAAGTATGGTGGGGGCTGATCATTAGAAATTTCTAATACCTTTTTAAAGGGTCAAAAAATCAGTTAATCTAATTTATTTAGAACAGGAATAACCACATAAAAATAGAATTTACCTTTTCAGATTAACCATTGCCCAAGGAATCCCCGTAGGTGTGTTAAAGGCAGGAAGGAGTTTCTCAGCCAATTGGACTGCTTTAATTTTGAATATCTGAGATAAAAACATGAACATTCATAAATTATGAAATTACTGTTGTCAATTATATTTCCTGGTCTCTTATAGGATGCACACCACAATGTACTGGATACATGAAAGTACAAGGGAAAAAAATGGCATCTCTTTTGGTACCACAGAGCATACAGCAATCAGAGAAAATGGTTGTAAAGTGGATGGATACTGAGGAAAAAGCTACCCAACGTGAAATGGCCAGAAACTGCAATTAATTGAAAGGGAAGGACATGGTTTTGGTGTTGATATTATCTGTATTTTCAACTGGCAAAAAAATCTGAGAGAAAACACTAGGCTATGAAATCTTCATCCATGGTATACAAGCTTAGCACAAATAGTAAAACAAAAGAAAGAGATGCAACCCAATTTGGATAAATGCCCTTGAATTACTATAAGCTTGTTAATATCTTAACATTCTCCATTAAGGTTCAGCCACATTTATTAAAAGAAAAGAATATGTTCACATTCCAAGTTTATTTTATGAGTTATAAATGCTTCACCCCTTGGTCCCAGCTGCTGATTTTTTTGGTACATAAAACAATAAATTGCCTAAATATCAATGGCTTTCAAACTTTCAAAACCATGTACTATTATCAAGACATATATAATAAGATTTCTAATATTCTTAGCATACACCAACAGATTTGTGTACCTCATTTTGGAGACTACTGACTTACAGAGACTCAAAACTGAGATTAGGTCATAATATCCTACTAGGAAAAGTGGCGTGTTCTTCTATATGCCCCAAATCTATCCTCTCTCAAATTAATTTCAAATTCATTGGACATTTAAGGTTCCATCTTTTCATGGCAGTCAAGTATTTTTGTTAAAATAGTATTAGATTTTTCAAATAAGTAAGTAATTGAAAGCCAGGACTAGATCAAAGTTCTAAGTTGACATTATATTAACAAAGCATACCAACATTATTGGGGCTATAAATGAGAGAGGAGTATGTGCAAGTAGACAAAGCAATATGACGTTAAGATGTTTTGCAAGGTTCCTTAAATAAGGAAAAACTCAGAACTTTTAATTAGATATTCTCATGTATCTACAATTTACCATTTCCTTGAATACTTACTTTAACACAAAAATACCAGTGAAAAATGTAACAATTTAAGGTAAAAGTTTTAATAATTTTCTCATATTCATTCCATTAATTCAGAAAAGCAAATGGAAAACTCAGTTCTCTCTGTATTAACATTTATATGTTAGTAAAGAGAAATTACATTATACAGTAAAGAGTATTGCTTCTTTACCTCATGCTTTACCATGAGGACAAAGAGACTAAGTTCTTATCTAAGAACTAATATTAATGCTATGTATTTGTTAATCACATTTTTTGTATCACATCTTTTACATATAAAACTAATATTCAAAATAGTAAATTAACTTATAAACATAAGCTTTTTCTAAATAGAAAGCATTCTCATTTCACTTCCAGAAGTAATTAGCGACATATTTTCTAATTTTCTACTTCCTATGTCAGTTAACATATATAGTAACCAATTACAGTACACGACCCAAAAAGAAAACACCACCCTCATGTCACTGAGAAAAAATTCCTTATATAGAATTCTTTATTTATTCAGGAATATATAAAACCTTTAATGATAAATATACCACAGCCTTACACTCCTTATTTGCAGAAACATAGTTTGGCAGACAACAGCAGTAGCTAATTTAAAACAAATTAGTTAGTATGCAATGCAGGCAAATAATATAAAATCCAAAAAGTATCAAAGTAAAACATAAGTCCCTTTTCCAGTCCTATCCCTTGACCACACAGTTCCTTCTATTGATACAATGCAAATAGCTACCGATTTCTCAAATATCTAGTAAATATTTTGTGCTAAATCAGTTCTATGGTATACATGGCTCCTAGCATGTCACATCAAATCCTCATTTTCTATTTCTCAGAAATAGAAATCCTATTACAGTTTATACACACATGTCTTTGTCTTTCAAACACAGAATATCATATACTCTATGCTCAACTTGCTTCTTTCATTTATTGTACTTTGGAGATCTTTCCAAATCATTCCACATCCTTCTCTTTAGTGGCTGCAGAATTTCCCCTGTATAGATCATACTGTAATTTATTTAGTCAGTCTCCTATTGCTAGACGTATGTTTCCAAACTATGTGACTCTGTATGATAAATTCCAAGAGTGGAATTACTGAATCTATGGGTACATTTATTTGTAATTTTAATAGTAATGCCAATTTGTTCTCTACACATTTCACAAATTTATATTTCTACCAGAATTTATGACCAGCTGTTTCCCTGTATTTTTGTTAACATAAAAGTTGTCAAACTTTTGATTGCTGCTAATCTGATAATTGAAAAAGAATACTCCATTGTCATTTTTTTTTATTATGAATGTGGTAGATACTCAACACTCACTCAAATCTTTCAAGCATACCTTCATACATTGCAGAGGATGGGTAACTATACATAACATTTCCCAGACTCCACTCCAGCTAAAGTTCGAGACAAGGCCTAGGCATTGCTGAGTATACATAAATATGCAATATTTAGAAGGAAGAAGTAAATGATCTGAAGCAGTGATCTTTCAAGCATAGTGGTGACAGTGTCTGATTCTTCTGTGGTAGCTCTGACAGAAGTTCCAGTGACTGGTGCCTAGCTTCAAAGATAACATGTGGGCAACAGTGGGAATGGATCTGGATCATACCATGAAAGTCACATGGTATGCTTGAGCATTTCTCCTGCCTGCATGTTTCCAAGCTATATAACAAAAATATCTGATTTCATGGCCCTCCCAAAGATTCTGTTAGCTGGTCAGTACCCTCTAATAAATCACTAGATAAAACAGACTGCTTTCTGCAACTAGGACTCTTGACTAATAAGATGATGAAAGTGAATCAATTATTTACATGTTTAAGAGCTTCAACAACACTTAAATGAAGATTTCTAAAACATTTATTTATAGAAAAAAACTTTTATGTATTCATTGTCCATGATGTAAAATCTCCCAGTTATTTTTACCAGCACAAATTGTAAGTAATGGAACTATGCTAAAACTGGTCCTAGGTTTAGAAAAATTAGGACTAGAAGAATTACCTAGGTCTGGAAGAACTGGAAGAAATGGGATTAAACAGGTAAAATGTGGCAAGACTATGAAGAGTTTTAAAACATAAGCAATGAAACTTAGGGTAACACAACAGATAACACAGAAGCACTGCAGATTCTTGAGAAGAGAAGTGATATTAGAATCCATGTACACTTTTAGTTGTTCTTTTTTAATTGGAGTATTTACTCAAGTAATAATGTTTTCAACCTAGTAGAGTTAGAATGTAAAACAGAAGTCAAGAGTTCATTACACTCAAATGACTTCCCATCTCATTCAGAGTAAAAGGCACAGCTCTTTAAAAGGCTACAAAACATTTTTTTTCCAAATAAATCTATTACTTCTGTGGCCTCACTCCCTTTCTCCCTGCTCCAGTAACCTTCTTCAGCCCCACTAACCTCTTTTGTTATTCTCTGAGAATGCCAGTTATGCTTTTTCTTCACTAACTTTAACTTTCATTTGCTGTTCCTTTCAACTAAATGCTCTTATAAAGGAAATCCTCAAGGCTCTCTTGTATCACCTGCAGCTCTTTACACAAATGTTATCTTCACATGCACTCCCATCCTATTTGAAATTAAAAACCCTTATCCCCTTCCATGCTTTATTTTTCTCCTGAGCACTTATCACTAACAGTGTATATATGTGTATGTAAGTGTGTGTATACACACACTCTCTCTCCCTTGTTTATTATTATTATTATTATTTATTATACCTTGTTTATTACCTTTTACCCTCACAGCAGAATGTAAGCCATGGTTGAACAGGAATTTTTTTCTTGTATTCACTGTTGTATTCTTAGTACCTAAAAGAGTGCCTAGTGTATTCACCATGCTCAACAAGTGTTGAATTAATTTAAGAAGCCAAAGTGTACAGAGATTTAAAGTAAACAAGTAAATTATCTTCTCTCTCCTCCATACCAACCCCATCTCCCTGAGATATTCAATGTTAACATATAAAAGTTTTAAGGACTTTTTACAATATGCTACAAAAATGTTGGGTTGATGATGATGATGATGATAATGGCAAGCATATATATTAATCCATTTAATCCCCACAACAACCCAATGAGGTAAGTATTATTGTTACTCCCATTTTACAGGGTTGAAACTGAGGTATAAAACAGAGAAGTTAACTTGCCCAAGGTCATACAGTGGTAAGTCTGAATTTAAACCCAGGCAGTGCAGCTCAAGTTCATGTACTTGCTTTACTATCTGACTATATTAGATATAAATACAGATGTAGACATAGACATTTTATAATGTACATTATTTAATCATAATTTATTGTCAATAATTCTTCAAAATGTTTTATTAATTTATTGCACAACTCTGTCCTCCCTCTTGAATGATCATTTGGCTAATATAAAATTCTGCACTGGCAGTTATTTTATCTCAGCAGTATAAATATATTATTCCAATGTCTTCTGGCATCTATTGCTGTGGAGAACTCTGCTGTTAGCTGTCATTCTTTTATAAGTAATCAGCCCTTTTTCTTTGGTAGCTTTTAGTATTTCCTCCTAATTCTTGATATTTTTTCAAATATTGATTCTCTATCATTTATTCCATTAAACTCATCTGAGACTCCTAATAAACATTAATATTTCTCAATCTATTTTATATCTCTCAACTCTTTTTCTTATTCTCCCTTTGGCTCTCTATACTGCATTCTAGATGAATTTTCATTATCACCATGAACAGGGGCACCCTTAAAGGCTAGAGAGGTGTTCCTTAGGACCAAGTGAGGGATACTACAAAACTGCTGGTTAACACAGAGGCAGAAACACATCTCCCACTCATAATGAGCCTGCAAACAATATTTCATAATTCATAATGAAATCTAAGATTTTATTCTACTTGCTAACAAGTTAGCCTGCCACAGTTTCATAAGTATTGGCAGAAGACAGAAGACTACTGTGTCAGAGGTAAAAAGACTACATTATTCATGGCAAAGTAGCAGCCAAAGCTTCAAGTTTACTTCCATTGGTCGTACATGTCCCACCCTTACCCCCACCCTAAGTCGCAGAGAGATGACCCAAAGGGCCCATGATGGATTCCTGCACATACAGTGGGTTGCCTTACAGAAGAACACTGAGTTTGGAGAATCTCTTTTATACTAAGTGAAAGCAAGCCTATCTGTCCAGGGTAAGACACTAGTTCAACCCTGTAATAATAAGCCTGATGACCTGGGAAAAGAGCAGTCAAGGGCTTATATTCTTGGTATTCCCAGCAAAAGTGTGCAGAGATGCTCAGGCCCCATAGTGGATGGCTTTCCTGAACCTTCCACATCAGCAGTAACAGAAGCACCTTCCTGTAGAAGCAGCTGAATCCACTTTGCAGTTTTTCCAACACTTGCAGAACCAGCTTCATCACCCTCAATCCTGACTCCAAAGACACCTGCCAGCACATTTTCATCAGAGGTCTGAGTTTCAGCTATGTAGAGCCCTTCCTCTGAAGTTTCTAGGTTTCAGTAATTAAAACCTCTTGCCCATATTCCCTCAGCCATGGTTGCTTTCTGTAGGAGCCACCTCCATGATACCTTAGAGTATTCTTTTTAATCTAGCACTTTCCTAGTTAACTTTATACCCAGTTAATAATTCTTTATATGAAATTCTCTCTGTTCAAATAACTGGCATGGTTTCTGTCTCTTATAAATCAAATCCTGACTGATAAATAAATAATCCATATTTTCTTATTACCTATTATTAAATATTTGCTTATTTAAAACAGGAAAAGGAAAAAATTTAAATCACACCAGTTCCTCTATTCTGAACCAAATACTATTAAATATTTTGATATATTACCATCCTTTTTTTCTGTACAATTTTTAAGTAATTGGAGTTTTATTCTCTCATTTCCTGCTACTAACATAGTATCGTAACTACCTTTCCAATTTTTACAAAACTGCCTAATTTACTGTATCCATTTCCTCTCCTACCACTCACTACTCCACCTATTTCAACCTAGTTTCTGCTCCCATCATTTTACTTAAAGGGATCTTGCTAAGGATTAGCCACACATTTGAGCAAAGAGCATTTTCAGACATTATTGACCAGTTCCTCCTTAAAATACTTCCCTTGTATTCAATAATACTACAATCTCCCTGCCTCCTCATTGACTCATCCTCCTCATACTTGACCTTTAATGTTGTGCTTCTTGAGGGTTGATTCTAGGTCTCCTCTTCCTTTTCTAAATTGTCTCCCTGAGCAAGTTCATGTGTGCCTGTTTTCAATTATCAGCAAAGCAACTGACTCCCAAATTTATATCACCAGTCAACACCTCTCCAGTGAGTACCAGATCCATTACATCTGTCTACTACTTATTTCTACTTAAATATAGCAAAATCCCCTCAAATTCAAAACACCTGAAACAAACTGATAAGCTTCCCCTCCCAATCCAGTATTCTTAAAGTTTTCAATATCTAGTGACTGCCCCACCATCAGTCTAGTACCAAAACCCAGAAAACTGGAGGCGGGACCACATCCTCCTTCTGCTTCATTTCCCCCTGCAAAGTATCACCCAATCCTTTTGAATTTATTTTCCTTGATATCATTTATCTCTCTCATCTCTACAACCCATCTTAGTCCAAGCTGCTATTATTATTTGCACCAAATACTGCAATGGCTAACTGACTGGATGAATGGAAACACACACACACACAAGCTATTGGTCTATAACTTGCTTTCGTCACTAAATACATCAAGCCTATGTTTACTGGTTGAAATATATCAAACTTATGTTCATAGTTGTATTCTATAGTAGTAGATGTATCAATTTATTCAACCATGCCCCCAGATGAATATTCAGGTCTTTGCAAACACTGGCCTACTATATGTTTTCAAACAATGGATACTACAAACACTAATGCAATGAAAAAATCCTTCTGAGTATACTTTATGTATCCACGTTGTTACTTTTAGATAATACATTCCTAGAAGTGCGTTAGTGGGTCAGAGAATTTTAAATGTTTACTTGACACAAACTAAATCATTTTCCAAAAAGTTTGTATTGTTTGTATTCTCTCCAACAGCATATCAAACATTTGTTAAAATTTAAATGTATTTAATTAGATACTATACATTTAAAGTGGGTACATTTTATTGTATATAAATTAACTTCATTCAATAGAGTTGCTTAAAATAAACAAACTTTGAACTTTTAAGTTCTTTACCAGGCAGAGAATGTGGAAGGGTGAGAGTCTATTTCAGGCAGAAAATTATGGTATAGCTCGATAAACACAGGGAAATAAAACAAAGTGGTCTAAATACACAGTTTCATGCATGCGAATTTGGGGCTTCTCCTCTGTGGCTCCCTCCTATCCTGGATTTTACCCCTAAATTTCTAGCACCTGTGGTAGCCCTAAACTCTGTCTTCTGACATGATTTTAAACAGGATTTTTTTACCTTCTCTTTCTGATATTTCACTGTTAGTGTAAAGAAATGCAACAGATTTCTGTATATTAATCTTGTATCCTGCTACCTTGCTGAATTCATTTATTAGTTCTAATAGTTTTTGTGTGGATACTTTAGGGTTCTCTACAGAGTATCATGTCACCTGCATATAATGACAATTTTACCTCTTTCCTTCCAATTTGGATACCTTTTGCTTCTTTTTCTTGTCTGACTGCTGTGGCTAGGACTTCCAATACTATGTTGAATAGAAGTGGTGAGAGTGGGCATCCTTGTCTTGTTCCAGCATTTAGCAGGAAGGCTTTCAGCTTTTTGCCATTGAGTATTATGTTGACTGTGGCTTTGTCATAAATGGCTTCTATTATGTTGAGATATGTTCCCTCTATACTCATTTTGGTGAGAGTTTTTATCATGAATGGATGTTGAATTTTATCAAATGCTTTTTCTGCATCTACTGGGATGATCATGTGGTAAACTCTAACTTCTGATCAAACCAGTAATCATAATCAACTGTGAATTTGTATTAGTACTGTGACTTTAAACACATATGAATGTATACAAATGTGTAGATGAACTCACACATTTAAGATGAAATGTTGGAGAGTACATTTAAAATGGTATTTAGGTCAGCAAAGCTTAGTGGAATGTTTTATCCAATTACCAACACATCTACAGAAAATGCAGAGGTCAATGGAAATTGCAGTAACTTCTGAAGCCAAAATATAATGAAAATTAGTGCAATAAGGACAATAATGGTTAATATTTAAGTCAGGAAAAATTAACACTGTAACATTTCTCTTTTTTATTCAGAACTTTAGGGCAAAAAAGGGACACTCTATTTGCCTTAGAAAATACCCCTGGGACTTGCCTGGTGGCACAGTGGGTAGGAATCTGCCTGCCAATGCAGGGGACATGGGTTCGATCCCTGGTCCAGGAGGATCCCACATGCGCGGAGCAACTAAGCCCGTGCACCACAACTACTGAGCCCACATGCCACAACTACTGAAGCCCACATGCCTAGAGCCCGTGCTCTGCAACAAGAGAAGCCACTGCAATGAGATGGCCACGCACCGCAACAAAGAGTAGCTCTCGCTCGCCACAACTAGAAAAAGCCCACGTGGAGCAACGAAGACCCAACGCAGCCAAAAGTAAAAAAGAAAATATCCCTGAACTTACTCAGAAATGATCTTACCTACAGGCAATGAAGTACACAATTGTGTTTTAGTAAAGAAAAAGTTTGCTGTTTTTATTTCTTTTATTTTGTGTTTATATTCTGTGAAACGTATTAAACTCTACATAACCATTTCTCTATTTTATCTGACAGATTTCAGATGCATTTATCCACATAAACTACATTGTTATCTTACTCAGGAAGGGATGCCACTTTGATAGCTGTTAAAAAATGAGAAAATACGGTAAAAGAAATGTCATATATTTGAGGCTCAAGTAAACATAATAAATCATCAAGATTTTTAAACTTGTGAATATTTAAAATAAATAGCCTTGTTCTGAGAAAATATTATAAAGATTAACATTTATAATATTAATAAATCACAGGACAGAGGAACACTTTGTTAGGATGGCATATAATCCTCATTTGGTTCCCAATACCAGAACACTGAATGCATGTAAAATGTTTACTCTAGTTACACTCTATCTAAATATAAGAAAGGTGCTTTGCCATGTTATTATAGTTAATTTTCTGTCTTATGTGAGACATAGGAATTTATTGGCTATCCAGTATTAGAATAATCTTATATTCAGTGTTTTATTTACTTTTGGCAGATTTCAGGGATTTATTTTTGGTTTCCTGGAATAGATATGGATCAGAGCTTTCAATGTAAAATGATCCAGTAGAAAAGTAAAATGGTCAGTGAAATCTGATTGTATGAGAAAGTCAGAAAAGTAAAACGTTCTCTCTACTTTTTAGTAGACTCTATCCTAAGAAATTAACTTATCTATTTTTAAATAAGTAGAAGGATTTCCCAGCTGTTAGAAACAGTATATTTACCACACAGGAAAAAAGTCAAAGGATGAGGAAAGAAAAGTAAAGTAGTATCTATTGAGTCAGGTGATATCCTTAGGCACCTTCACATAATTTAATCCCCCCAACAACTCTCAGGTGAACTCTCTCATTCTTTTATAAATGAGGAAACTTAAATTACAGAAGGTAAATAGCTTGACAAATATTTTTATGAAATGGAGGCAGAATAGAGACTCAAACCTCTAGCTCCAAAGTACTTGTGCTTCCCTCCACTTCAAAATGGTTCTTCCTGAAGTCTAAGGAGTTAAAACTGCAAAAATGGAAATACTGGTAACATTGTATACTTTTTCAGCATTTTAGTGTTTTCCTATGACAACAGCAACCAAAATTTCAACATTTTGCTTCAACCTTCAGATAAGGAGCCTAATGAAATGGCAGAGGCTGACACTTCTCTTTCATAAGCTGTTCATAGGTAATTTTGAATCGTATGCTTTTTGGTATGCAAATTAGTCAACTACACACAAACAATTTAGTATTTCCTCTACATAGACAGGCATGAAAGTAAGAAAAAAATGCTCTATCTCAAAGACATCATATAATGTTTAACCTGGTAAATATTAGGAAGCATGGAGTAGCAAGTAACAGCAGTTCATGGCTGGGAGAGGAACAGGGTGTAGAGGAGACCCACTCTGAGGCACAGGCATACAGGGAATGCCTAAAGTGGACAGTAGAGCAAGAGTGTTAAGAAAAACTTGCCTGCAAAACAGGCCCACTCTAATTACAAGGTAGTGTCAGAGGAATTTGAAGCCAGTGGTACTTTGTAGGTAACCTTAGTGATAAAAAACCCAAACCTGGTTCAACTCAGACTAAACTGACTCAGCTCCTAACACTAATAGCACAGTCATGCTATTCCAGGCATAAATATTATTAAACTCAGTCTTCACTGTCCCATCCATACATGATATTTTGCATTAAATAAAAAAATTATTAAATACTTAAGAAAGCAAGAAAAATTAATCCACTTTCTAGAGACAAAGCAAGTGACAAATCAGACTTAATGAGGTTGAAATAATCACAAAGAATTTTAAATGACTATAATTACTATGTTAAAAGACCTAGTGGATAAGGTGGAAAACATACATGAAGACAACGAGGAATTTTAGCAGAGAAATGAAAACTGTAAAGGTCAAGTGAAGTATTAGAAATAATAACTTTAAAAATCAAGGTAAAACAGAGATGCAAAATGCCTTCAACAATGATCCAACAATCCCACTACTGGGCATATACCTTGAGAAAACTGTAATTCAAAAAGACACATGCACCCCAATGTTCATTGCAGCACTATTTACAATAGCCAGGTCATGGAAGCAACCTAAATAAATGTCCTTCGACAGATGAATGGATAAAGAAGATGTAGTACCTATATTAAATGGAATATTACTCAGCCATAAAAAAGAATGAAATTGGGTCATTTGTAGAGATGAGGATGGACCAAGAGACTGTCATACAGAGTGAAGTAAGTCAGAAAGAGAAAAACAAATATCACATATTAACGCATATATGGAATCTAGAAAAAATGGTATAAATGAACCTGTTTGCAAGGCAGAAATAGAGACACAGACGTTGAGAACAAACGTATGGACACCAAGGGGGAAATGGGGGGGTGGGATGAATTGGGAGATTGGGATTGACATATATACACTACTATGTATAAAATAGATAACTAATGAAAACCTGCTGTACAGCACATGGAACTCTACTCAATGCTCTGTGGTGACCTAAATGGGAAGGAAATCCAAAAAAGAAGGGATATATGTATACATATAGCTGATTCACTTTGCTGTACAGCAGAAACTAACACAACACTGTAAAGCAATTATACCCCAATTAAAAAAGAAAAAAGCCTTCAACAGGCTCAAAAGTAGATCACATACATTAAAAGATATACCATGCGATACCACCTGAAAGAAAGTCAGAGTGACTATAACAGTATCAGACAAACTAAAGAACAGAGAATATGAAAAGAGATAAAGAGAAAAAATTTTAAGCAATAAAAAAACAAATTCACCAAGAAGACATAACGACCCTGAATATGTACACACGTAAGAACAGATCTCCAAAATACATAAAGTAAAAACTGATAGGACTGAAAGGAGAAACAGACAAATCCATAATTATAGTTGGAGGCTTCAAGACTCCTCAACTTAGTATTTGACAGAACAAGTAGACAGAAAATTAGTAAAACTACAGAAGATCAAGCAACACTATTATCTAGCTTGACCTAATTGACATTTTAACCCAACCACAGCAGAATACACATCTTTTCAAGCATACATTCTTTTTGATAGACCATATTCTAGCCCATGAAACAAACATCAAAAAATTCAATAAATTTGCTCTTTATTCACTGCCAATTAAACAATTAAACTAGAAACCAATAACAGAATGCTATCTGGAAAATCCTCAAATATTTGGAAATTAAACAGCATACTCCTAAATAACTCAGCAATCAAAAAGGAAGAAGAGAAATTAGAAAATATTTTGAATTAAAGGAAAATAAAAACATAACATATCAAAATTCATAGGATGCAGTTAAAGAAAGACTGAGAAGCAAATCTATGATATTAATGCTTACAAACTACTGGGAAAAAATAAGTTACAAAGATGTAATGTACAGCACAAGGAATACAGTCAATATCTTAAAATAACTCTGTATGGAGTATATGCTATGAAAATATTGTATTACTATGTATACATCTGAAACTAATGGAATATTGTTAAGTCAACTATACTTCAGTAAAAAATAAGATAAAAATAAATCAATAAAATAAAATAAGAAAAGGTGTCATATTAATGAGCTAACAAACTCCAACCAAAAGGCACTGGAAAAAAAACAGGAAAAAAAATGGGGAGAGAGGTGCAACTTAACCCCAAAGCAAGAAGTAAAGATAAAAGCAAAAAATTAATAAAACTGAATACACAAAAATAGAGAAAAATCAATGAAGCAAAATCTAGTTCTTTGAAATAGAAGTATTAATACACTTGTAGCCAGACTGACAACAAAAAAGATGAAATGGGGAACATTACTAAAGACCCTACAGATATAAAAAGGATAATAACAAAGTAATACAAACAACTTTATGTCCA
Organism: Mesoplodon densirostris; assembly: GCF_025265405.1. Taxonomy (NCBI): domain Eukaryota; kingdom Metazoa; phylum Chordata; class Mammalia; order Artiodactyla; family Ziphiidae; genus Mesoplodon; species Mesoplodon densirostris. The sequence continues at coordinate 106,050,945 of NC_082662.1, read as the reverse complement.
CAAGTTAGAGGAAACAAATTCCCTGAAATACACAAACAACAAAAGCCACACAAACTACAAAAGCCACTCAAGAATAAATAACCTGAACAGTGTTATATCTACCAAAGAAATTGAATACATACATTTTAAAACTTAGTGGGAAAAACAAAAACAAAAAACTCCAACCCCACGTGGCTTCACTGGGAAATTCTAACAAACATTTAAGGAAGAAATAATACCAATTATACACAAACTTCTCCAATGGAAAAAAAGAAGAAACACTTCCAAACTCATTTTACAAGGTCAGTATTACTCTTATACAAAACACACATATACAAAATATATTAAAACTATAGATCAATATCCCATATGAACACAGGTACAAAAAAATTCTCAACAATATATTATCAAATCAATCCAGGCAATATTTAAAAAGGATAGTACACCATGACCAAGTGGGGTTTCTTCCCAAAATGCAAGGTTAGTTTCATGGTCAAAAATCAACCAGCGTAATTCACATTATCAACAGATAAAGAAGAAACACCATATAATCATCTAATTAAATGCCATAAAAACATTTGACAACATTCAACATCCATTCATGATTTTAAAAACCTCAGCAAATAGGAACAGCAGGGAACTTTTTCAAGATGATAAAGGGCATCTACAAAAAAACAACAACAACAACAAAAAAAAAACAAAACCCTATGGCTAACATTATGCTTAATGGTGAAAAACTAAATGCTCTTCCCCTGATATCAGGAACCAGGCAAGGATGCCACTCTCACCACTCCCATTTAACTCTGTATTTAGTGAAGGTTCTGGGCAATGTGATAAGGCAAGAAAAAGAAATAAAAGAACTATACAAATAAAACTGTTCTCTATATAGAGAAATAAAACATTTCTGTTCACTGACGACATGATTAGTTACAAAGAAATTCCCAAAGAATATATTAAAATCCATTTAAAAGTGACTAGAATTAACTAGCAAATTTATGATAATCTCAGGCCACAAGGTCAATATAAAAATCAACTGCATAGTGCAAAACAATGTAAATGTTGTTATTTTATGTTATGTACATTTTACCACATTTTTTTTTTCCCGGTACACAGGCCTCTCACTGTTGTGGCCTCTCCCGCTGTGGAGCACAGGCTCTGGATGCACAGGCTCAGTGGCCATGGCTCACGGGCCTAGCCACTCCATGGCATGTGGGATCTTCCCGGACCGGGACACGAACCCATGTCCCCTGCAGCAGCAGGTGGACTCTCAGCCACTGCGCCACCAGGGAAGCCCCCCACATTTTAAAAAATAAATGAGAGTATCAGAAAAGTTATCTAGAGAAAAACAAAATGTCTTGAGCCAGCTGAAAATTTAAGTCTTTATTAAAAGGTTTTTTAAAGCAATTGTATTTATATATACTGGCAGCATACATACAATGAGCAATTGAAATAAAATATACAGTACCACTTTTTTTTTTTTTTTTTTGCAGTATGTGGGCCTCTCACTGTTGTGACCTCTCCCATTGCGGAGCACAGGCTCAGCAGCCATGGCTCACGGAACCAGCCGCTCCACAGCATGTGGGATCCTCCCGGACCAGGGCACGAACCCGTGTCCCCTACATCGGCAGGCAGACTCTCAACCACTACGCTACCAGTACAGTACCACTTTTAATAGCATCAAAAAATATGAAATAGGTACAGATCCATCAAAATATGTATAAGATCTGTAAAAACTAGAAACATCAATGAACAAAATTAAAGAACTAAATAAAGGAAGAGATATGCTATGTTCATGGATTGAAAGATATCAATTTTCCCTAAACTTACTGATAGACTTAATATAATCCTAATCAAAATCCCAGTAAGATATTTTGTAGAAATCAGGAAACTGATTCTATAATTTATATAGAAAATAAAACTAGAATAGCCAAAACAATTTTGAAGGGGAACAAAGTTGGAGGACTCACACAACCTGATTATGAGACCATAAAGACCATGATTTCAATTCCATAAAGCCATAATTATGAACACAGTGTGGTAATAGCAGAAGGACAGACACACAGATCAACAACAGAGTCTAGAAGTATACCCACATTTGGTCAGTTGATTTCATATATGGTCAATTACTTTCAACAAAGGTGCAAAGTCAATTAAATAGAGAAAGACTAGTCTTTTCAACGAATGGTGCTAGAATTTTTGGATATCCATATGGAAAGAAATGAATCTCAACCTCTACCTCACAGCATATAGAATTTAACTCAAAATGGATTATAGATTTAAAAGTATAGTAAAGTAAAACTATAATACATTTAGAAGAAAACAAGGGAAAATCTTTGTGACCTTGGATTAGGCAACACTTTGTAAATAAAATACCAAACACATGAACCATAAAAGATGAAACTGATAAACTGGACTACTTCAAGATGTAACAACGTCAGTTCTTCAAAAGATACTGTTAAGTCACTGAAAAGCCAAAGACAGGTTATAAAAGTATTTGCAAACACACAGGTTATAAAAGTCCTATGTCCAGAATATACAGAATATACAAAAAACTCTCAACATTCAATAATGAGAAAACAAAAAAATTTTGATGGCCAAAGACTGAACAATTAAAGAAGATATATGAATGACAAATAAGCACATAAAAAGGTGCTCAACATGGTTTGTCATTAGAGAAAAGTAAAATAAAACCACAATGAGATACTAATACACACCTATTAGAATAGCTAAAAATAATAAAGAAACTCTCAATACCAAGTACTGGTCATGATGGAAGGCAACTATGTGAAAAAGTCTGGGGAGTTCTTCCAAAGTTTACTTACCATTCGATCCAGCAATCCCACTTCTAGATAGTTACCCAAGAGAAATAAAAATTTATGATCCCACAGAATGCTAATGCAAATATTTATAGCAGCTTTATTCAGAATCTCTAAAACTAAAAACCAATCCATTGATGAATGGATAAACTGTTAGAGCCACAAAATGGAATATCATATAGCAATAAAAAGGAATGAATTATTAAATACATGAATAAATCTCAAATGCATTGTGCTACATGAAAGAAGCCAGTACTCCTTACTGTACAAACAGAATATAGATCAGTCGTTACCAGAGGCTGGTGGTAGCATGCGGGGTAACTATAAAATGGTAAAAGGGAATTTTCTGGGATGATAGAATTCTTCTATATCTTACTTGTGCTGGTGCTTACTAGATTGTATGCACTCTCAAAACTCAAAGTATACACTAAAGTGGGTGAATTTTACTCTATATAATACCTCAATAAACCTGACCAAAAAATCCTATCGATTAATTTACAATGATTTTATTCATATAAGCTAGGTCAGAGTTTCTCAAAATATAGAACCAGCATTTCCAAAATCACCTTTAACACGGAGTACTTTATTAAAACCATAAATAATGGTTTCCACCTCAAAGCAACTGAATTTCAGTCCTGTGAGCAGGGCTTGGAATCTTCATTTTTATAAAACACGCTATGTGACCCTGAAACACACTGAAGTTTGAAAACTCTTTGCAAGAGTATAAACCTTTTATTTTATTAAATGGGAACTGAAGTGTTCTAACAATTGAAAGATAGGTTGGAGGTATAATCAAATTACATAGTAAAGGCTGACAGTAAAATCATATATTAAGTAAGATAAATGTTATTTATCTAATATTATATATTAAATACCATCATCTTCAAACATATTTCTTCTACAGAAATATCTATCTCACTCTTTACACACAAAAGCACACAAAAAGATAGATGACATAATTAAATATAAGCATATAAAATCATAAAAATCCAGAAGAAAATGGAAATATTTGTTTTGTAATGATACAGCCATAGGGAAGGCTTTCTAAAGACCAACATCTAGAAGCCATAAGGGGAAAACAATCCTAAAAATGACCACTTTAAAGTTAAACACAAAAAATAAAAACTGAAGACAATATAAAAATCCATCTTTACAATACATATAATAAAAAGTGAGTTTTCTTAAATTTACAAAGCTATCTTACAATCATTTAGACCAACAAATCAACTAAATCTATGTGCCAAGAAAACAAAACAAAAATGACTATAACCTCTTCCTTTAGCTTCTCTTTCTCGCACTCTCCAAGCCCACTCTTTAACCCATCTGAGTAGTAAAAAGCAATTTCCTACACCCACTTCCCCATCACCGTAAGTCTCAAGTGTGTCTGTGTGTATTACACCAAGACTTCCATAAAGGAGAACTCAGAGTTGTTTTGTTTTGTTTTAATTTACAGCAATAAATTGCATTCAATTTCTAAATAGGCAGTTATATTAATTAATTTTTGGACTTAGGAGGATCCATATTCATTCTTACTGATTCATTCCTTAATTCTAATCTTATTAATATATTTTCTACTTTTGTTTCAACAATGTAATTAATTGAAATGGCAAATCCTGGAGAAGGATAACTCTTACAGAGGAGACACAGTGTATATAATGCTAGGATCTGTGATGAATTTGTTTCACTGAGATTCTCAAAATGGAAAAATCATTATTCCCAAGAAACAGAGCTCTACCTGAAGATCTAGTTATTTCAGCAAACCTGTAGATTAGTTCAGTACTGGACAATTTAAAAAGATGACATGGGGCTTCCCTGGTGGCACACTGGTTAAGAATCCACCTGCCAGTGCAGGGGACATGGGTTCGAGCCCTGGTCTGGGAAGATCCCACATGCCACGAAGCAACTAAGCCTGTGCTCCACAACTACTGAGCCTGCACTCTAGAGTTCGCAAGTCACAACTACTGAGCCCAAGTGCTACAACTACTGAAGCCCACACACCTACAGCCCGTGCTCCGCAACAAGAGAAGCCACCACAATGGGGAGCCCGCGCACCGCAATGAAGAGGAGCCCCTGCTCAATGCAACTAGAGAAAGTCTGCGTGCAGCAACGAAGACCCAACACAGCCAAAAATAAAAATAAATAAAATAAATAAATTTATTTAAAAAATAAAAAGACGGGGCTTCCCTGGTGGCGCAGTGGTTGAGAGTCCGCCTGCCGATGCAGGGGACTAGGGTTCGTGCCCCGATCCCGGAAGATCCCACATGCCGCGGAGCGGCTGGGCCCGCGAGCCATGGCCGCGGAGCCTGTGTGTCCGGAGCCTGTGCTCCGCAACGGGAGAGGCCACGGCAGTGAGAGGCCCGCGTACAGCAAAAAAAAAAAAACAAAAAAACAAAACAAAAAGAAATAAAAAAATAAAAGAAAAATAAAAAGACGACATGATGCTAGGGAAATCTTTCATTTTACTAAATTCCATTCACAACCCTTTCTCCCCAAACAACATATCACTTGATTTTGCTCACCTCCTCTCCTGAAAGGTAATATGCTGCAAGTAGGCCTCCAATAAATCGAATGTTGACTTCAAACACAGACACCTCTGAATTCTGTGAAAACATATTGAAAATATTCACATATACATAAAGCTGTAAAGGTTTCAAAATATCTTCAATCCTTCATATGTTTCTCACAAACATGCTGGGAAGAATGTTTTTTTCCACTTTCTATGTCTTTGTTTCTCATGCAACTGCAATCTCACCTCCCATTTGTTAATGTTACTGAAACTCCTCTATTGCTGTCAGCACAGCTTCCTAATTGCCATAGCCAATGGGCCATTTTCATGTGCCTTACATATTATTGTGAAATTATCAAGATATTTGATGCTATTGCCTATTCTCCCTCATGAAAGCCTCTACTTCTTGAATTTTGGAATAGTGTTCTCTCTACTCATCCCTTACTGTTCTAATCACTACACTATAACATCCATTTTTACTTCTATCTCTCCTCATGAATTTTAAATGTTTTTCTAGTATATGTAACTTAATCAATGTTAAAGGAGGTACCAAAAAATAATGGCAAGATGATACGTTTTTCAATTAATAATGTTGAAAAAAGTGACTCCTAGGTAAGAATTTAATTTGGATGCTCATTTCATATATATATATATATATATATATATATATATATATATATATATATATATATATATGAAATCCAAATGATTTAGAAGTAAATACAGAAGAAAACTGAAATAAAAAAGTAGAAAAAATGTGACAATATATCTATACTTCCTTGAGAAAGCAGGTACTTTGTAAGCATAAAATCAATAGCATTGATAACAAATGATGATAGAAGGACTTGAATTTCGCCATAATGAAAATTACCTATAAGAAAAAAAATCATGAACAAAATTAAAAGGCCAACAACAAACAGAAGGAAATTTGCCACAAGTATAGCAGTATTAATAACCCTACCACATAGAGTCTATAGGTTTGTATTTAGATATAGATAAAGATATTGCTGAAGAAGATTCTAATGCATGGAAAGAAATTAGAAGTGGCAAAGAAAATAACCAAAGAATCCACAGAATATACAAAATTGACTAATAGAAAAATAACATTCATAATTAATTTTTAAGTAAAAATTAAAAGGAAATATATATTACCCTGAAGTCTTTCCAACATTCATAGGCAGAAGACATCATTTGCTAACACAAGCATAATTCTCTAATATAAAATTTTCACAATATAATGTAATTTTTTAATAACATAACTGTTATCCTACCCCATCCTCGAAAGCAAAGTGGTTTATACTACTTCATATATTCCCAATATATAGCATACTGCAGGGTACATAGTAGACATTCACTAAATATAGAGAGGAAGGAAAAGAGGGAGAGAGGGCCTCTCTCCACTCACTAGAACAATAATACCATCTAACCAGTTTCCCTGACTTCACCTTTACCCTCTTCTCAGCACTCGACTTATTCAGCACCATATAGTTACAGTGGTGAACCTTTTAAATCTTAAGTTAGCATAGGTTACTACTCTGTGCAAAACCTTACAGTGACTTCTGGTTACACTCAGAGTAAAATGACTTACTAGACCCAACATAATCTGATTCCCCACAACCTCTCTGACATCATCTCCTACCAATGTCCCTCTGACTCACTTTATTATTACCCAACGGGTCTACCTGCTGTTTGAGAACTGTCAAACTCACTTCTCTGTCAGTCTTTATACTTTACCCGCAGATCTCTAAGCAAAGTTCACTTAGAAAGTTTTTCTGACCACACAATATAAAATTGTGAAGTAATCCCTCATCACTAATATTCCTTACTCTGTACTATTTCCCCAATTAACACTTATCATCTGAATATTATATAATTCTTATTTGTAAAATTCAAACCTTCCCTCACAAGAGACAGAAGATAAGAAAAGTTTCTAGAGGGAGAGAAGAAGAGACTGAGGGAGAGGCATTATTCACAGGAGAAATGACTGAGAATCTTCCTAAATTGATGAAAACAAAAGTCCTCAGACTGATAAAACATGAGTCCTTTAAGGAATAGTCTAAATACAGAATGGTAATGGAATTACAGAACAACAAAGCAAAAAAAAAAAGAAAATATTAAAACAAGGGGAAAGAAAACAGATTACCTTTTAAATATTAAACTGACAGCATACTTTTCAATAGCATAACAGAAACAGGAAGACAATGGAACTGTATCTTTAAAAGGTTAAGAGAAAATAATCATCAACCTCTAATTCTATACTCAGCTATAATATCTATTAGGAGAAAGCTTGGCTCTCTGATATCCACATGGCTTCCCTTGGGTCTCTTCTCAGAAACGTCACCTTCAATATCCAATGGATATAAAATAGCAACCTCTCACCACCACTTACTCCAATCCTACTTACTCTTCTTTAAGAGTAAGCACTTATCACTATCTGACATGCTATATTCAATATATCTTGAATATGTATTTACTACTTTTCTCCTCAAACTAGAATAGAAACTAGTATAAACTAGAGATAAGACTCTGTTTTGTTCATTCCTGTATCCATAGATTTAGAACAGTGTCTGTCACAGAGAAGGCACTCAATAAATATATTTATTTATTTATTAATTACTTAATTTGGAAGTTTCAAATACAAGTTGGGACCAACTAGACAACAATTACACATAAGACAAGAGGGAGATGAGCTAAATTAAAACATTTTAAGATCCTTATGTTTTTCAGAAGAAGGATAGAGAAAATGATTAATTTTAAACTTTGGTAAGTATACCTATTAAAATTTTAAGGGTAACCCCAAAATGAATGGAAATGGAAAGTATAAAGTCAAACTAGTAGCGGGAAAATGAGACATGAAGTAATTTAATCCAAATAAGATAGACAGAAAATAAAGGCAAATGAGAAGTACAATAATGATATAGGTAGCAAAACAATGATTGAAGATTCAACTCTAAAAATATGTTATACTAAATGTAAATATTTAAAGCTTAACAGTTAAAAGACTCCAAGACTGGATAAAAATAACAAAATCTAAATACGCACTATATGTAAAATATACAGCTAAAACATACGACACAGAAAGGGTAAAAGTGAAAGAATGGAAAATGACTGTGCTGATTATTAAGTTATTTTTTCTCAGCTTCAAATCCATCCTTCTACACTCTACTTCGGTATACTGAAACTAGAACTCTTCAAATGCATCTGGCTTCCTTATAAGCTGTGCTGATGATAGAAGGTTCTACAAAGATAATACAAAGCTGAAGGAAGAAAAAGGAACTTATTCCTTCCAGTCTACTTCTAGTTTCTGACAGTGTCAAACCAGCCATGGTTCTTCACCCTGGCAGTGGCAGTTGGTTCCAGGTTACAGTTCCCCTGCCACAGACACATTCCCCAAATCAGCCTCCTTGTGCCCTTTAGAGATACCAAGCTCTAACTAGGTACCCACTCCTCAGAGGTCTGAGTCCCAGGTCTGAGAAGCCCCTTTTAAGAACTCCTAAGGTATCAAAAACAGAGTCCCAAGCTAGTAAATTTTAATGATCTCAACCTCTCCCCATTGTTCTCACAGTTCCAGGCATGGCAGCCATTTATTGTAGTTACTACCTCTTGTAATACTACAATGTTCTCTTTCTGTCTTTTCAGTGCTCCATTACTTGGTTAACAATTCTAAACACTAAATCCGCTAATGAAAAAAATGTACAGTTCTGGTTCTTGATTGAGCCAACTGACACAATGATATACCAACAAATTATTAGGCATAATAAAGCTGCCATGTTAACAAACAGGAGTATTTGAGATTCACAAATGCCAATTCTCTCCAAATTACTCTATAAATTGAATTCAATCCTCATCAAAATTTCAACACAGTTTTTCCAGAGCTTAAAAGAGCAAAGAACTGAGAATTGCTAAGATAATTTCCTAGTAGAATAAGATCAGATATCAAGATTCAGCTATAGATATTAAGCTTTTCTTATAAAACTAGTTAAGACTATAATAAATATTTAGACTACTAAAATATTGATGTAGGGATAAAGAGAAAAGCCAGTAGAAAAGAATAGAGTGATATAACTAATACATGACTAATGTGGCATGAATAAATAGTAGAGAAATAAATGTGCTAGGATCAATTGATAGTTGCCTATCTTAACCTACCCACAAACTCAACTATATAAGCACTAAAGACCTAAATGCAAAAGCAGAACTTTAAAACATTTAGAATTAAATACAGGAATATATCTTCATGACCTTGAAGTACATAATCTCTAAGAGCTACATAACTATACAGGGGAAACCCTGCATTTCTCAATCCCCTTTTACAGTAAGGTGGGGCCACATGAGTTAGATTCACTCAATAACACACAAGCAAAAATGGGGTAACCAACTTCTGAGCAGTCACATATCTTTTCTCTATCCCTTCCTCCTTTATGCAACTGGAAGGTTTATCCACCTTATTTTGAGGAATCATCTTGTACCATGAGGTTGAAGCTTTATACTGAAGTTGACAGAATAATAAGACAAAGGATCCTAGGTCCTTGGTCATCGAGGAGCTACCCAAACCAGCCCTAAACTTTTTATCTTTGTACTTGACTTGCATGAAAGAGAAATAAACATGTATCTTGTTTAAGCTATTTTATACTAGATTTTCTGTCATTCACAGCCAAACCTAAACCTGATAATAAAAACTGTTCTGAGCTATGTCCAAAATGCTAAAATAATATAAAAGAAAGTAATCAGTTTTTGTCTAATTAGCATCAGGAAAGGCTAATGATACAGAGTTTGAATGATACAGAGTTTGCCAAAGAGAAAAACACATAAGAAGTGGCTTCTCACTACAGTCAGAAGGAAAAGTAAAAATATCATGAAAGATGAAAATGAATATGACAAAATAGTCCACACATCTTTTAGGTTAAAACTGGTAACAATGAAAATAATTGCTAACATTTACTGAACACTTAATATGTACCAGATTATTTCAAATAATCCTCACAATATTGCAATAGGATAGCAATTTTATGACAGGTTTAGAAAGAATAAGTAGCACTTACTTATAGGTAGGTTTCCCAAATAGCACTAGAATTGTGGCTGTGTTGGGCTTAAAACCTAAGCAGCACTACTTAACAACTATGCCAAAATGCTGGAAGGATGAGCATGTGCATAACTATGAAGGCTCTTCAAAACTGTGCCAAATCAACAACACTGTAAATCAACTATACTTCAATTTTAAAAATAAAATAGATTTTTTAAAAAATGTTTAAAAAAATGGTACCAAATCATTATTTCTTGAAAAAATAATAAAACAATATTTATAAAGTAATTTACGGTTTCCTGATGTTTCTAATTCAATGTGCTTTTTTTTCCCTAACTCTTGCCTTAACACATGCAATACATTACGTTAAATGATAAGGGTAAGAAAAGGAAAAGGAAAATGGTGAGAAAGGGTGATGATTTTATGCAAAAACTGAACAACTGACAATCGCAAAAGAAGAAGGGGGACTTAGGATTTCCTTAAACTGCTAGTATAACACTCAAAAACTATTGTTACAGTGTCTTTTCATAGTCAATGGAATAAATTATGAACTGTATACTCACCACGCTGAAATCAAGGTTGTTTTCAATCCATTTTTGCCCATCTCGGAATTCATCATGAAGTCCCATAATATAAAGGGTATCCAAAGCATCTACTATAGTAGCACCCATTTGTGAACTTCCTATATATGGGGGGAAAATGTCATTAAAAAGATGCCCTTCATACAAGATCTATTTTAATTTTTTATATTTAAAAAGTAAATCAGGACTTCTCTGGTGGCACAGTGGTTAAGAATCTGCCTGCCAATGCAGAGGACATGGGTTCAAGCCCTGGTCCGGGAAGATTCCACATGGCGTGGAGCAACTAAGCCCATGCACCACAACTACTGAGCCTGCACTCTAGAGTCCGTGAGCCACAACTACTGGGCCCGTGTGCCACAACTACTGAAACCTGTGAGCCTAGAGCCTGTGCTCTGCAACGAGAGAAGCCACAGCAATGAGAAGCCCACACACCACAACCAAGAGTAGCCCCCACTCACTGCAACTAGAGAAAGCCCGCGTGCAGCAACGAAGACCCAATGCAGCCAAAAATAAAAATAAATTTATTTATTTATTTATTTATTTTAAAAAAGTAAATCAAAGTAGAAATATAAGGATGAAAAAAATACCCAACATGGTTCACTTTTCCATAAGAATAGATAATATACATTGTTTAAAACATTTTCCTAAAGATGACACATTGGTAACTAATAGGAAGATAAAGGAAAACTAAAATTATAATTCTCCTTAATTTTCTTCCTGGTCAGAAAATGAGATATCTATCTCCTTAATTGAGATAGACTGGGGGAAAAAAATAAAGAGGATTAATTTAAGAAATGGCGACAGTGGTTCAAGATGATAAGCTAAGTCATAAGACAACCAGGAACCGTGCTCTTTTGGTAAATTCATAGAAAGGGCAAAAAATATACTTAAAATAATAACGAAAGTATAACAAGGCTATATAACCGTGATGGAATATAAACTATAATAGTCCTTAACAATCAAAAAGCAGGTAGAACATATTTAAAAAGAAGTCATAAAATAAAATGTGAGCAGAGAAAATCAAAATAGTAAGATCTACCCATCTTCAAGAAAGAGATCATCTTGATCTTAAAAGAAAATATTTCAGGGAGGGAGGAACTAATTCAACAAAGCTAGCCTAACTGATACCAAGAACAGATACTGTAAACACAAGAAAACAGAACAGGCCAATCTTACTAATGAATATAACTGCAAAAATCCTGACAAATCCTGACAAAGACAAATCTAGTAGTGTAGTAAAAGAACAAATAACATGGAGCAGCTGGGTTTTCCCTAACCCCAGGAATTGAACTATTATTTCTACCTTCTGAGAATGAAAATCACCCACACAGCTTATTGTCTACATTAACATGACTTTACTGTTACACTGTCTTCATCAACATGAGTTTACTCTTCCAGGAAACTCTTGCTCAGAAAGAGAGAAGCTGCAAAATAAGTTATTGTTCATTCCAGGAACTTCTTGAAAGATTCATCAACTCTTTAACAGAAAGTATCAAATGATGACTAACACTCAAACTCTAAACCTCTTGCCTCTAAATTCTCCACTCACCAATCCGAAACTATTATATCATGATCCTTACCCAATCATAACCAAGATGTAATCAACCATAACTCTCCAACTGAAAGGCCCTTGTTAAACAAGACTTAAAATCTCAATATATATCTCAACTTTGTCCTTCCTCGTCTGACAGGCTTACTATGGCTCTGGTGAGGTAGTGATCTCCCTTACCATGGTAAGCATTAAACTCAGCTTTGTCTTATCAACAAGTTATCTTGGTGATATTTTAGGAGTCAGCATTCGACACTACTTAGGTTCACATTTTCCATTTAGTATTCCTTCTTTTCTTTCCTTTTTAATTCCATTCCTTTTTCTCCTAAATAAATAGTGTTTTCTTGTGATGGTTTAAGTCTACACAAATTTGTTCTTATAATGACTGTCCTCAACCTATATCACATTTTCTTATTCATGCGCTCCTAAAAATTTCTTCAACTTATCAAGAAGTATATCTTCCCACTAATAAAACAAGTACTACACCACACTCTGATAAATCCCTTGGTCTTCTCCCCACTCAGTTCCCTTCATGTTGATATTAACTGGGTTATTACAGACATACTTTCCTTTTTCTTTTCTTGTTCCTCAGCTTTTAATTAAGATAATAAAAATTTTATCAAGCCATTTAGTCACCCATATATCCTTATCTCTTGCATAATCATCTGAATTAAATATGTACCTCTTTTTATTTTTGTATTTTGTCCACAATATTTATCATCCTTATTTTAAATCCTTAGGAGTCCCTGTTTTTGTTCTTATTTCAATTTTTATAGGTTGTCATGCTCAGTTCTCTAGTTATTTATTTAGCTCTGTAAGTGCATGCTCCTCTAAGGTGCTGACTACTCTGAAATGGAAAAAGGCCTGACCCACATATTTATACCAATTCTAGTTGGTTGCACAAGGAGAGGTTTGTGCCACGAGCTAAACAGCACAAAGAAGAAAAAGGCAAAACTGAAATTACTGGCTATCACTGTGAGTGTTTATCTAGACAACTCAAGGTTTCAACTGGAAAAAATTAAAGGGTCTAAAACTACCCTTGGGTCAAATAAGAATTAAAATATGACACAACAGAATATATAAAACATTAATAAAGATTTATTATGAGAACATAGGAGTCAACTGAACCAGTTCTCTGAGAAAAACTCACAACTTAAAAATTGTATACTATTTAATGAGAACAAATGAAAATGTTCTACTAAGGAAATAAGAAAAATGATAAACTTGAGCAATGAAGTAGAAGAATCAGAAAAGCTAAAGAAATAAATGAATTAGGAATAAAGAAAACTGTCAAAGTAATAAATTCAAGAGATGGTTCTATGAAAAGAACTATACAATAAATCTAGGACCAACTGATTTTTTAAAAGTAGTCATGTGAATATAAAAACACAAAAAAAGGAATTGAGAGTATATTAAAAGGCAGATACAAAGGAAATTAAGGAAACTATTTTTTACAAAAGCCTAATTTAGCCATATCTTCCCAATAAATTTGAAAATGAGTGGAATTGACAATTTTCTAAGAAAATAGGTATTATTTTGACTTATGAAAAAGGAAATAGAAAATCTAGATAAGCAGACCAAGAAACAGGAAATTGAGAAATTTTCAAAGAGCTATGCACTATAAAAGTATCACACTCTAGAAGTTTCATAGAATAAATTCTACTTTAAGGATGATAACTTCGACAAATTTTGATAGAACATAGGAAAAGAAAGCTTAAAATTCAACTTAACGAATTTTGCATACCATTGATGCAAAAATATAACTTAGTAAGAAAAATAAAACTATTATCTGATCTCACTCGTGAGCATCCTGGAAATATTTAGGAATAGGCTTGCTGGGGGGTATAGTAAGTTTGTGTTTAACTTTATGAGAGACTGACAAACTGCTCTCCAGAGTGTACCACTGTATACTCCCAGCAGCAATGTATGAGAGGTCTAGTTGTTCCATCATCCCTCTCAGTATTTGACATTGTTGGTCTTTTTCATTTTATTCATGCTACTCGGTATGTAGGATTTTGCATTGTGGTTTGAATTTTAATTTCCCTGGTGACTGATGTGCTTATTGGCTATTCATTTACTTTCTTTGGTGAATTATTGGTGAATTATTTATATATTCTGAATATATCCTTATACATGTATCACAAATATTTTCTCCAATTCTGGGGCTTGCTTTTTCATTTCCTTAATGTCTTCTGGAAAGCAGAATTTTTTTATTTTCATGAAGCCCAATTTGTCAATTTTTTTTCCTTAATGGTTTATTCCTTTTGTATTCTAAAAACTCTTTGCTCACCTCAAGGTCGCGAAGATTTTCTCAAATATTTTTTACTGGAAGTTTTATACTTTTAGTTTTTTTGTTTAGATCTATGATTCATTTCAAGTTCATTTTTGTATACAATGTTGAAGAGTCAAGGTTTTTATTTTTCTACATGAATATATAACTGACCCAACACCACTTATTGGAAAGACTTACCTATAACGCACTGAAAGCACCCTTGTTGAAAATCAATTAAAAATGTATGTGCAGTTCTATTTCTATTCTTTTCCAGTGATCTCTACGTCTATCTTTATGCTAAAACCATACTTCCTCATTACTGAGCTTTACAGTAAATCTTAGAATCAAGTCGTGTAAATCCTTCAACTTTGTTCTTTTTTAAAAATTATTTTGATTATTGTACATGCTTTGTGTTTTCATACAGATTTTAGAATCAGCCTATCAATTTATGTGGAAAGGTCATTTTTACTTAGATTGCTTTAAATCTAAATATGGATTTCAAGAGAACTAACAGCTCAACAATACCAAGTATTCCAACTCATAAAGGCATCTCTCTCCTTTAAGTCCTTTTAAATTTCTTTCAATAATCACAGTTTTCAGTGTATAGACTTTGCACATAGTTTGTTAAATTCATCCACATATACTTCATATTTTTATGCTACTGCAAATGAGATTATTTTAAAACTGTACTTACAACTGTTTATTGCTATTATCTAGAAATATAATTTACTTTGTATATCAAACTTGTATCATATGGCTTCATTACTAAATTTGTTTTCATTCTAGTACTTTTTTATTGTTGTTTGGTAGACTCCCTAGAATTTTCTTGTGTGTGTGGGTGAGTGGGTGTGTTTTAATACTCTTTATCAGGCTAAAAAAGTTCCCTTCCAGTCCAAGTTTGCTGAGAGTTTTTATTATGGATGGATATTGAGTGTTGTTAAATGCTTTTTCAGCATCTGAGATGCTCATAGAATTTTCCTCTTTTAGTCCCTTAATATCTTCAATTATATTGACTAATTTCCAAATGTTAAACCAACCACACATTCCTCAGATAAACCCAACTTGGTCATGAGGTATTATTCTTTTTACATATTGCTGAATTAGATTTACTAAGATAAATCTAATTTGGTCAAAGATTTTTGTGTCCATGTTCATGAGGAACATTGGTTGGTAGTTCCCTTTTATTGTAATATCGTTGTCTGGTTTTGGTATTAGGGCTTTGGTGGTCCTACCAAGGAGATATAATTATCCTAAATGTGTAAGCACCTAACAAGAGTACCTTAAAATATATAAAGCAAAAGCTGACAGAATTGAAAGGAGTAAGAAAGAAATCCAATATTAGAGTTGGGAACTTCAACACCCCTCTCTCAGTAATTGACAGAACTACTAGATAGAAAATCAGCAAGAACAGAAGAAGTCTGAACAAACCCATAAACCAATGAGATCTAACTGACATTAACAGAACATTCTACACCCAATAACAGTCACTACACATATAAACATTCTTTTCAAGCACCAATGGAACATTCACCAAGACAGGCCATAAAGTAAATCTTAAATAATTTAGAAGAATTGTAATGGCACAAAGTATATTCTCTGACCATAATGAAACTAAATTAGAAATCAGTCACAGAAAGAGAAAAGAAAAATCTCTAAGCGTTTAGCAATTAGACAACTTACTCAAGGGAAGTTTTAAAACATACTGAATTG
Organism: Mesoplodon densirostris; assembly: GCF_025265405.1. Taxonomy (NCBI): domain Eukaryota; kingdom Metazoa; phylum Chordata; class Mammalia; order Artiodactyla; family Ziphiidae; genus Mesoplodon; species Mesoplodon densirostris. Next base: position 106,034,509 of record NC_082662.1, on the reverse strand, counting down.
AATAAAAATGAAAACACAACATATCAAAATCTTTCAGATGCAGCTAAAGCACCACTTGTCAGAAAATTTATGGCACTAAATGCTTACACTGGAAAAGGGGATCATGAACCTATAATCTAGGCTTCTATTTCAAGAAATTAGAAAAGCAAGAACAAAAGCAGCCCAAATTATGCAGAAGAGTGGAAATAACAAAGAGCAGAAATCAAAGAATTGAAAACATAAAGGAAATATACAGAAGATCAATGAAACCAAAAGCTGCTTCTTTGAAAATATCAATAAAATTGATAAACTTCTAGCAGGACAAACAAAGAAAAAACAACATAAATTACCAATATTAGGAATGAAAGAGAGTTATAACTACAGCTGCCACAGATATTCAAAAGGTAACAAGATAATACTCCAAACAACTCTATGCACACAAAATCAGTAGCTTAGATGAAATAGACCAATTCCTCAAAATCTTCAACTACCAAAACTAACCCAAGGTAAAACAGATAAACCGAATGGCCCTCATAGAGAATGTGAAATAAACTGAAGTTGTAGTTTAAAAATCTCCCAGAAAAAAAAAAAAAGCTCCAGATGCATATGGTTTCACTGGCAAATTATATCAAAAACTTGAGAAAAATATAAAACCAACAGCACACAATCTTTTCCAGAAAAATGAAGAGCAGAGAACACTTCAAACTCCTTTTATTAGGCCAATATTACACTGATACTGAAACAAGACAATGATACAAAACAATGTCCTTCCCAAGATATGAATGCAAAACCCTCAACAAAATATTAGAAATCATTAGCAAGTTATAAATATCAAGAAGAATTTATACATACACACATACACTGAAAATAAAAGGTGCACTTCAAAAAGCACTGTAAGATCAAGTAACATTCTGTTCCAAATCAAAATTCTTTTAAATGCAAAAAGATATATTCCTAACAAAAATCTTTCAATTCTCCAGGATATCTAAGTAAAAATAATTCATTGTGACTATTAATCACTGCTGGAAAAATTATTACCAGTGATAACTTATGTCCATCAACATTTTCCTCTTCCCACTCACAAGCTCCAGGGCTGAGCCCTAATTAGGCAAAACCAAAGGAATCTATCCCAACCCTCTGGGTATAGCTTTCAGGTCAAGGCTGGACACAAGACCCAGATAAACAAGAAACAAGGTGGTTTCTGAGAAAACCAAGTGCTCTCTTCTCTACAGTGTTCTCTTTTCTATAGATGTGTTAGTAGGAAGATATGAAGCTTCAAGTTGCTGCAGCCATCCCTCTAGGAAGCCAGCCTGAAGATAAAAACACAAAGAGGAAAATAGAGGAACGAAATAAAGAAAAAAGCTTAGCTGGTACCAGATCTACTCTAGAACATCATTGAGCTGATTAAATTTTTTTTTTAGTTTAAGCCATTTTGAAATGGATCTTCTGTTATCTGTACATAAAGAATTCTCTGATGCCAAGGACAAACTAGACAAAAGTCAGAGGAATATGATTTCAGTTACCATATAAAAGAATGTTTATAATCAAGGCTAAGAGACAGGAAATGGACACATTTTAAATTGTTTTCCTTATAATCTAGAATATTGTTAAGAGTTCGATACCTGCCTATATGTTGCTATAGTAATAGACTAGACTTTTAAAGTTCCTCCCAACTCTTAAGATTCTGATTCTGTAAAGGCATACTGATTTGGGAGGTCAAATGAGACACTCAGAACTATGACTCCTCCCTTAGACTTCTTCTATTTAAATAAAAAGGTTAAAAACAGATTTTTAAAAAAAAATCTCAAATCATACTCACTACCAAGAATATGAGATGCAGAAAAGGAACAGAGCAAGTAGGAAACAGAGTCAAACTCTTTTTTATTAATCCTTTAATAAACTAACTACATGTCTAAAAATGTAAGGCAAAATAAACAATAAAGGATCCATTCCCACTTAGCTTATTTGGCTGGGAAAAAAATGTTAACCACTCAAAAATTTTTCTAAAAGTATAAGCAACTAATTTTGACTACTGAAAATAATACAGATTGCATTTTCACTTTTCTACCAATTCACTGTAATTTTGTCATATGGATTTTTCCCATGTGCTGGTATTAATTTTCTTCTATCTTTAAAGTTTACGGAAGCAGAACAAAATATCAATTAGAAGCATGAACCTTAGCACTAAGCTGCCTGTAATCAAATTCTGGCTACATTATTTACTAGCTGTGCAACCTTGAATAAGTTAGTTAACCCTAACTGTGCTTCAGTTTCCTCATCTGTGAAATGGGAACAATAATAATAGTACCTGTCTCATAGTGCACATAAATCACTTAAATCAGTCCTTGGCATATAGCACGTTTATTAGTCTGCTCAGGCTGCCATAACAAAACACTATCCGCTAGGACGCTTAAACAACAAAAATTTATTTTCTCACAGTGCTGTAGGTTTGAAGACCAAGATCAAGCTTCCAGTTTTTAAAGGAGCACCTTCCTCTTGGCTTGCAGATGTCCACCTTCTCACTGTATCATACCCACATGGCCTTTCCTTGGTGCATGTGCAGGGGGAGAGCTTGGGTGTTTCTTCCTCTTCTTTTAAGGGTACCAGCCCTATCTGATTAGGGCCCCTCGTTCAATCTTAATTACCTCTTAAAGGCTCTATCTCCAAATACAGTCACATTGGAAGGTAGAGCTTCAACATGTGAATTGATGGGGGACAAGACTCAGTCCACCACAATATGCATTATATAAATACTACAGATGTTGCTACTAATAACGTGGATGTGACTATTGTTCTAAAGGAAAATACAGTTTATTCACAAACCCAATCACAGAATCTCTAAAGCAAATAACTGACCTCATGACTCAATAAAAAGGTACAACCTTTTATTGGAAAATACTTAATTGTTACTCATTACAAGATGATCCCTCAGAAATGGTGGACCAAAACTGACAAAATATTGCTCCTGCTCTTTTAATGAGTTAAAAGGCTCATTTTGTAAAGTCACCCATTCCATCTCTAAGCTCCTTTAACTTCTATGACCTCACAAATAACTTTGTTTACCCAGTAAATCAGCTTAATGATCCTAATGAGCAGCTGACAATAACTCACCTGACAATAATCTGAAGCTGCCACTGCCCTGGTCATCATTTAACAACCTAACTAAATAGGGGTCTACAAAGGTCACTTTTGAAGAAGTCTGACAGAAGTACCACAAATTAAAACCACCTTTCCTAAAAAAATAGATGCTATTATTTTTAAAAAGAAAAACATTAAGTCAAAACTTACTCATTAGGATTTTAACAGAATCACATTCATTTAAGAAACATTCCTTTTGCTTCCTAAAAGAAATGATTTATATTAACTTATAAGGAATAAAATTTTAAGAAGTTACCTGGGTTTAAATTCAGCAAATAGCCTTTCCTTACACAGTTATTGCAATGATTAAATAAAATAAATGTATATTATTTACCTACTACCTTGCCTAGGACCATCTATCTGATAAGTATTACTACATTAGATGTTCTGAGAAATAAGGTTTAAAAAACCAAGCAGAAAATTAACATCCAACTCATGTTTGATACATGTTCATATTCCAATTTTTTAAAAGGGCTCAGAGTTTACCACTGAGTTTAATATAAAAGGATGGTTACTTGCAGAGAGGATCTAATTTTAATTAATCACTAAATATAATGACTTTTAGTCCATTAATGTCTCATTGTGGCATCCACAAAGCAACAGGAACTCTTCAGATCACTCTATAACCTCTGCTGAAGAAATAAACTCTATTTCATTAAGTGATAGCCGCTAAATTAAATGTCATATATGAGATCTCTGGTGTCTTTGATTACCTAAAGGAAAATTTTTTTCCATTATTCCTCCATCCCAACATCTCTCAAACCCAGGAGAAATTATATTTTCAGTCATTTTCTTTTTTGACAGAAAACAATCAAGTATCAAACAAATTATAAGAGAAATCATAGTGCTAGAAAAATTCTTCCAGAGTCACAATTTTTTTAAATGTTATTTGGATTACTGCAGTGTTGCATTACAATTAGTAAAGATGATTGCACTGCATATGACTAACGTATGTGCTTTCTGCCCCATTAATATTTTCTTGCTTTCACCTACTGTTATTTAAAAGATATCCATCATATCAAGAAGCATCTAAAATGGGGGAAAGAAGTGAAGACTATAAAGAACAACTTGGTAATTCTCAAGACTTATCCTTGGATTAAGTAAAAGTTAAGTAAGTTAACTTACTCTTTTCAACTGATAAGTTTAACAAGTGAACTGAACTCAAGAGAGGTAGAAAGAGCAAATCCAAGTTAAACAAAGCTCTTCCCCAGGGACTTCCCTGGTGGCGCAGTGGTTAAGAAACCGCCTGCCAATGCAGGGGACACAGGTTCAATCCCTGGTCCGGGAAGATTCCACATGCCACGGAGCAACTAAGCCTGTGCGCCACAACTACTGAGCCTGAGCTCTAGAGCACACAAGCCATAACTACCGAGCCCAGGCACCACAACTATTGAAGCCCACACACCCTAGAACCTGCGTGCCACAACTACTGAGCCTGCATACTTCAACTACTGAAGCCCACACGCCTAGAGCCCGTGCCCCACAACAAGAGAAGCCCACACACTGTAACAAAGAGTAGCCCCTGCTCGCCACAGCTAGAGAAAGCCTGTGCACAGCAAAGACGACCCAACGCAGCCAAAAAAAAAATCCTCTTCCCCAGACCTCCATCCAGACACACACACTGTTAATTTTTCCCTTGGAACTATGAATGTAAAATATAATTCACTCAATTTACCAAATGAGTCACCTTGGGCATGTTACTTTTTTTTTTAACATACATAGAGAGCACTACTGGAATTTCCCATCCTTTTTCTCCTCCTCTAAAATGTGCAAGTATCAGAATTGGTATTGCGTTGAAGATAAAAAATTACAAATAGGTACCTACCTTCCTTAAAGTAAAACAATGCAGAAAAAGCTTCATAATACTCTTTATAAATGACTAAAACATCTGTATGTAAATAGAAAATCTATCACATCTGTGTTTTCAAAAGCAACTATAATTAAATCTTGACTGAAACTTGCCAAAAAATACATGTTGCTTCAAATTATAGTTCCACAGAAATACAACAGTTCCCCCTTATGCACAGGGAATTCATCTCAAGACCCCCAGTGGATGCTTGAAAGCCTGGATAGTACCAAACTCTATATATATTATGTTTTTTCTCCTATACACACACACGTATGATAAAGTTTAATTTATAAATGAGGCACAGTATGAGATTAACAACAGTAACTAATAATAAAACAGAACAATGATAATAATTTACTGCAACAAAAGTTACATGAATGTGGTCTCTTTCTCTCTCTCTTCCTTAAAAGATCTTATTGCACAAATTTAATGCCTTTTCCATCTTAACTAAGCACTTATTGCACTATGGCCATAACTTGTACAGTTTAAGGTATAACAACAAAACTAGCACAGTATTTCCTTCCTCACAATTTACAAATAAAACATTCGTGCTTACCTTAGATCCATCAGCATACGATTTTTTTTCTTTCCTTATTAAGTCAAGAACGTTCATCTTTTCACTTAAAGCAGCAGTCCCCAAACTTTTTAGCACCAGGGACCAGTTTCATGGAAGACAATTTTTCCACAGGGAGCAGGGGGTGAGGGGGGATGGTTCAGGCAGGAATGTGAGCAATGGGGAGCAGCAGATGAAGCTTCACTTGCTTGCCTGCCGCTCACTCCTGCTGTGCGGCCTGGTCCCTAACAGGCCACAGACCAGTACTGGTATTCAGCCCAGGGGTTGGGGACACCTGACTTAAAGGAAGCACTTACAGCTTCTCTTTAGCAAATCCAAATTGCTGGCATCACTACCCTTGTGCTTTGGGGCTATTATTAAGTAAAATAAGGGTCACCTGAACACAAGCACTGCAATATCTCCACAGTTGATCTCATAATCCACATGGCTACTAAGTGACTAACAAGCAGGACAAAGGGATGGTTCACACCCTAGGCTGGAGGGAGCAGGATGGTGCAAGATTCATCATGCTAATCAGAATGACACACAATTTAAAATTTATGAATTATTTCTGAAATTTTCCATTTAATATTTTCAGACCAAGGTTTACTATAGGTAACTGAGTACTGCACAGGGAAAACAAAACCTTAGATAAGAGGGTACTACAGTACTCAGGTTTTAGAAAGTACCTAAAAACTTAGATCCTACTTTTAAAATGAAGGTAGAAAATGAAAACAGTAATAAGAAAAAGTAAACAAGAGAGCAACAGCCAGCTCTACCCACCACCAGTCCCTCCCATCAGGAAACTTGCACAATCCTCTTAGCTACCCTCATCAACCAGAGGGCAGACAGCAGAAGAAAGAAGAACTTCAATCATAAAGCCTGTGGAACTAAAACCACATTCACAGAAAGATAGACAAGATGAAAAGGCAGACGGCTATGTACCAGATGAAGGAACAAGATAAAACCCCAGAAAAACAACTAAATGAAGTGGAGATAGGCAACCTTCCAGAAAAAGAATTCAGAATAATGATAGTGAAGATGGTCCAGGACCTCGGAAAAAGAATGGAGGCAAAGATCAAGAGGATGCAAGACATGTTTAACAAAGACCTAGAAGAATTAAAGAACAAACAAACAGAGATGAACAATATAATAACTGAAATGAAAAATACACTAGAAGGAATCAATAGCAGAATAACTGAGGCAGAAGAACGGATAAGTGATCTGGAAGACAGAATGGTGGAATTCATTGCTGAGGAACAGAATAAAGAAAAAAGAATGAAAAGAAATGAAGACATCCTAAGAGACCTCTGGGACAACATTAAACACAACAACATTTGCATTATAGGGGTCCCAGAAGGAGAAGAGAGAAAGGACCCAAGAAAATATGTGAAGCGATTATACTCGAAAACTTCCCTAACAAGTGAAAGGAAATAGCCACCCAAGTCCAGGAAGCACAGCAAGTCCCATACAGGATAAACCCAAGGAGAAACACACCGAGACACAAAGTAATCAAATTGACAAAAATTAAAGACAAGGAAAAATTATTGAAAGCAAGGGAAAAACGACAAATAACATACAAGGGAACCCCAATAAGGTCAACAGATGATTTCTCAGCAGAAACTTTACAAGCCAGAAGGGAGTGGCAGGACATATTTAAAGTGATGAAAGGGAAGAACCTAAAACCAAGATGACTCTACCCAGCAAGGATCTCATTCAGATTCGATGGAGAAATCAAAAGCTTTACAGACAAGCAAAAGCTAACTGAATTCAGCACCACCAAACCAGCTTTATAACAAATGCTAAAGGAACTTCTCTAGGCAGGAAACACAAGAGAAGGAAAGACCTACAATAGCAAACCCAAAACAATTAAGAAAATGGTAAGAGGAACATACATATCGATAATTACCTCAAAAGTGAATGGATTAAATGCTCCCACCAAAAGACACAGACTGGCTGAATGGATACAAAAACAAGACCCATATATATACTGTCTACAAAGGACCCACTTCAGACCTAGGGACACACACAGACTTAAAGTGAGGGGATGGAAAAAGATATTCCATGCAAATGGAAATCAAAAGAAAGCTGGAGTAGCAATACTCATATCAGATAAAATAGACTTTAAAATAAAGAATGTTACAAGACACAGGGAAGGACACTACATAATGATCAAGGGATCAATCCAAGAAGAAGACATAACAATTATAAATATATATGCACCCAACATAGGAGCACCTCAATACATAAGGCAACTGCTAGCAGCTATAAAAGAGGAAATCGACAGTAACACAGTAATAGTGGGGGACTTTAACACCTCACTTACACCAATGGACAGATAATCCAAACAGAAAATTAATAAGGAAACACAAGATTTAAATTACACAATAGGGCCTCCCTGGTGGCGCAAGTGGTTGAGAGTCCGCCTGCCGATGCAGGGGATACGGGTTCGTGCCCCGGTCTGGGAGGATCCCATATGCCGCGGAGCGGCTGGGCCCTTGAGCCATGGCCGCTGAGCCTGCGTGTCCGGAGCCTGTGCTCCACAACGGGAGAGGCTACAGTAGTGAGAGGCCTGCGTACCACAAAGAAAAGAAAAAAAAAATCTTCCAACAAACAAAAGTCCAAGACCACACAGGTGAATTCTATCAAACATTTATAGACAAGGTAACACCCATCCTTCTCAAACTTTTCCAAAAAATAGCAGAGGGAGGAATACTCCCAAACTCATTCTATGCGGCCACCATTACCCTGATACCAAAACCAAACAAAGAGGCTAAAAAAAAATGAAAATTACAGACCAATATCACTGATGAACATAGATGCAAAAATCCTCTACAAAACACTAGTAAACAGAATCCAACAACACATCAAAAGGATCATACACCATGATCAAGTGAAATTTATCCCAGGGATACAAGGATTCTTCAATGTATGCAAATCAATCAATGTGATACACCATATTAACAAACTGAAGAGGAAAAACCATATGATCATCTCAATAGAGGCAGAAAAAGCTTTTGACAAAATTCAACACCCATTTATGATAACAACTCTCCAGAAAGTGGGCAAAGAGGAAAGAAACCTACCTCAACATAATAAAGGCCATGTACGACAAAACCACAACCAATATCATTCTCAATGGTGAAAAACTGAAAGCATTTCCTCTAAAATCAGAAACAGGACAAGGATGTCCTCTCTCACCACTATCATTCAACATAGTTTTGGAAATCCTAGCCACTACAATCAGAGAAGAAAAAGAAATAAAATGAATACAATTGGAAAAGAAGTAAAACTGTCACTGTTTGCAGATGACATGACAAATTGGAAAAGTAGAAGTAAAACTGTCACTGTTTGCAGAGAGTCCTAAGTATGCCACCAGAAAACTACTAGAGCTAATCAATGAATTTGGTAAAGTTGCAGGATACAAAATTAATGCACAGAAATCTCTGGCATTCCTATACACTAATAATGAAAAATCTGAAAGAGAAATTAAGGAAACACTCCCATTTACAATTACAACAAAAAGAATAAAATACCTAGGAATAAACCTACCTAGGGAGACAAAAGACCTGTATGCAGAAAACTATAAGACACTGATGAAAGAAATTAAAGAGGAAACAAACAGATGCAGAGATATACCATGTTCTTGGATTGGAAAAATCAACATTGTGAAAATGACTATACTACCCAAAGCAATCTACCCATTCAATTCAATCCCTATCAAATTACCAATGGCATTTTTTTACAGAACTAGAACAAAAAATCTTAAAATTTGTATGGAGACACAAAAGACCCCGAATAGCCAAAGCAGTCTTGAGGGAAAAAAATGGAGCTCGAGGAATCAGGCTCCCGGACTTCAGACTATACTACAAAGCTACAGTAATCAAGACAACATGGTACTGGCACAAAAACAGAAATATAGATCAATGGAACAGGACAGAAAGCTCAGAGATAAATCCATGCACCTATGGTCAACAAATCTATGACAAAGGAGGCAAGGATATACAATGGAGAAAAGACAGCCTTTTCAATAAGTGGTGCTGGGAGAACTGGACAGCTACATGTAAAAGAATGAAATTAGAACATTCCCTAACACCATACACAAAAATAAACTCAAAATGGATTAGAGACCTAAATGTAAGACCGGACAATATAAAACTCTTAGAGGAAAACATAGGAAGAACACTCTTCGACATAAATCACAGCAAGATCTTTTTTGATCCACCTCCTAGAGTAATGGAAATAAAAACAAAAATAAACAAATGGGACCTAATGAAACTTAAAAGCTTTTGCACAGCAAAGGAAATTACAAACAAGATGAAAAGATAACCCTCAGAATGGGAGAAAATATTTGCAAATAAATCAATGGACAAAGGATTAATCTCTAAAATATATAAATAGCTCATACAGCTCAATATTGAAAAGACAAACAAGCCAATCCAAAAATGGGCACAAGACCTAAATAGACATTTCTCCAAAGAAGACATACAGATGGCCAAGAACCACATGAAAAGCTGCTCAACATCACTAATTATTAGAGAAATGCAAATCAAAACTACAATGAGGTATCACCGCCCACCAGTTACAATGGGCATCATCAGAAAATCTACAAACAACAAATGCTGGAGAGGGTGTGGAGAAAAGGGAGCCCTCTTGCACTGTTGGTGGGAATATAAATTGATACAGCCACTATGGAGAACAGTATGGAGGTTCCTTAAAAAACTAAAAATAGAATTACCATATGATCCAGCAATTCCACTACTGGGCATATACACTGAGGAAACCGTAATTCAAAAAGACATGTGCACCCCAATGTTCATTGCAGCACTATTTACAACAGCTAGTACATGGAAGCAACCTAAATGTCCATCGACAGACGAATGGATAAAGAAGATGTGGTACATATAGAATGGAGTATTACTCAGGCATAAAAAGGAATGAAATTGGGTCATTTGTAGAGACATGGATAGGTCCAGAGACTGTCATACAGAGTGAAGTAAGTCAGAAAGAGAAAAACAAATACCGTATACTAACGCATATATGTGGAACCTAGAAAAATGGTACAGATGAACTGGTTTGCAGGGCAGAAATTGAGACACAGATGTAGAGAACAAACGTATGGACACCAAGGGGGGAAAGTGGCAGGGGCGGGGTGGTGGTGTGATGAATTGGGAGATTGGGATTGACATATATACACTGATGTGTATAAAATGGGTAACTAATGAGAACCTGATGTATAAAAAAATAAATAAAATAAAATTCAAAGAAAAACTTACCAAATATATTAGTGGAGTGTCCTTTCCTTGCAATAGGTCTCAGTTCATTATGTCCCCATCCATATATCCTGTAATTATCCCATGCATGTTTCATCATCTGAGAAAGGAAAAATTATAACCCATCAATTTATATTTTTTACAGACTGTTATCTTTATATTTCACATAATTTAGAGATTCTATTACTATATCCTTACACATCCTCCTGTATCTCCTACTTTAGTATATTATTCGATTAACACCTGTATCAGTGTGAAAACACACATAATCATGTTTACCTTATGTCTACACAACAGAACAAAAAATGAGTTGTAATACAAAAACTGTTTTTATTGGGGAGAAAGGTGTCTATTTGGCATTCTTTCCTTTTAGGAACTGCCAATCCTTTTGGAAACAGCTCTCCTTCCCTCACTGTGATTATGACAAAGCTGTCAAAAAGTGGCTCTGATTCCACAACGAATTAACACAGCCTAGCTAGAGTATCCATAACCTTTAGACCAAAGATCAGCAAACTCTTCCTATAAAGTATTTTGGGCTTTGCAGTCCATAAGTATGTATAGCAGCTACTAAACTTGGCTGTTGCAGCATAAAAGCAGCCCTAGACAATATATAAACAAATGGGCATGACTGGGTTCCAATTAAACTGTATTTAAAAAAAATAAAAGCAGCCCTAGACAATACATAAACAAATGAGCATGACTGGGTTCCATTTAAACTGTATTTTTAAAAAATAGGCAGCAGTCAGAATTTGGCCAGCAGGTTGTAGTTTGCCAACCCCTGACCTACACAAAGTGATTGAGTACATGTGACTCAAGTAAAGGCAATCAAGTCCTTTCATACATATTGTTATAGACACCAGCAGACAGAGGGACTCTCATTTTGCTATCTCAATATCTACGTAATATATAATTCTGGAGCTGATGGGGTCTAACTCTCTCCCAACATGTAGAAACTAAATAACAAAAGAAAATAGAACGAGACATGCATATTATTGACTATAACATCTACAGACTTGGATTCAGCCAAACTTGAAGCTCTAGTTCAGAGCCCCTAAGCTAAAAAAATATTTTTATATCAATCAGTTTGAACTGAGTTTCTTACAAGCCAGGGAGTACTAAGCTACACAATAGCAGAGTATTTAATTATATATTAGTTGAATTATGTCATAGTAGCCTGTGGTATATCAAACATAATATTCATTAAAACATTTATCAACTTGTTTTCTGCAGCCAGCATTACTCAGACACCAAAACTAGGCAAAGACATTACAAGGGAATTAAAAACCAATATATCTCAAAAGCACAGATGCAAAATTCCTTAACAAAAAGTGAAAATATATATAAGAGGATACTACACAATGACCAAGTGCAGTTTAACCCAGGAATATAAGTCTAATTTAACATTCAAAAACCCATCACTATAATTCACCATGTTAACAGAATAAAAAGAAAAAAATCATACAATCATCTTTTTAGATGTAGAGAAAACATCTGACAAAATTCAACACCAATTCATGAAAAAACTTTCAGTAAACTACAACTACAAGGCAACATCCTCAACTTAATTAAGGGCATCTTCAAGAAAACCCTACAGCTAACATCATACTTAATGGTAGAAGACCCTACTCCTAAAGTTGAGAACAAATCAAGTCCCCCTATTCTCACCACTTCTTTTCAACAATGTACTGAAAGTCCTAGCCATGGCAATAAGAAGAAGCAATAATAGGCATAAAAATCAAAAAGGAAAAAGGAAAAGTACCTCTATTCACAGATGACATGACTATGTACAAGGAAAAGCCTAAGCAATCTTAAAATAAAAAGCCACTAAAACTAGAAGATGACTTCAGTAAATAAGATACAAGTTCAGCAAACTAAAATAAATTAGATTTCTATATGTTAGTAATGAACAGAAATGGAAATTTAAAAACAATTCCATTTATACTAGCATCAAAAAACATGAAATAGAACATGTGCAAGAACTATACACTAAGAACTACAAAACACTGCTGAGAGAAATTAAAGAAAACCTAAATAAGTGGACAGATATGCTCAGGGAATGAAAAAGTCAATACTGTTAAGATGACAATTCTTCCCAAATCATCTACAGATTCAATGAAATCCCAATCAAAATCCCAGCAACCTTTTATTTTCACAGAAAAGCTAATTCAATAAAGGCAAAGGACTTAGAACGGCCAAAACTATTTTTAAAAGAACAAAGTTGGAGGACTTACCTGATTTCAAAACTTAACTATAAAAGTTAATCAACACAGTGTCGTATTCTCATTAAAGACAGGAATATAGATTAATGAAATAGATATGAGTCCAGAAAGAGACTCAACATCTGTTGATTTTATCAATTGATTTTCAACAAAAGTGCCAAGGTAATTCAATCAAGAAAGGATAATCTTTTCAACAAATAATGCCGGAACATTAAAAAGCCCTATGGGGAGAAAATGAAGCACAACCTTTACTTCACACAATAAACAAAAAAAATTAACTCACAACAGATCACAGACTGAAATGTCAAAACTAAACCTAAAACATATGCCCACAAAAAGACCTGTACACAAATGTACATAGCAACTTTATTCATAATAGTCAAAAACTGGACCAAAGGTTGAACAAATGTTCAACAGGTGAATGAATAAAACAAAACATAGTATAGGGCCTCCCTGGTGGCGCAGTGGTTAAGAGTCCGCCTGCCGATGCAGGGGATACGGGTTCGTGCCCCGGTCTGGGAGCATCCCATATGCCGCGGAGCGGCTGGGCCCATGAGCCATGGCCACTGGGCCTGCGCATCCGGAGCCTGTGCTCCGCAACGGGAGAGGCCACAACAGTGAGAGGCCCGCATACCGCAAAAAAAAAAAAAAAAAAAAAAAACATAGTATAGCCATACAATGGAATACTACGAAGAAAAAAAAATTACCTTTATTGCAATATACATAGATGAATCTCAAAAACATGCTGAGCCAAAGCCCAGAAACAAAGTATCACATACCTTATGATTCCATTTCACTGAAACTCTAGAAAAGAGAAATCTAATCTATAATGATTAAAAGCGGACAAGCAGTTGCCTGGGGCCAAGGAATGGGGTAGACTGAAGAGGGGCACAAATAAACCATTTTGAGATTATGGACCTATTCACAGTTTGATCGCCACTGTTGTTACAGAAGTATATACATCTGTCAAAACTCATCAAGCCATACTCTTAAAATAAATACATTTTATTGTACATAAATTAGGTCTCAATAAAGTTGAATTTTTTAAAAATCTAATAGCCTGTCCTATCTTCCCCACTTTCCTTTCCTTCCACTTTCCTGAGCCAATTACTTAAACTCTTTGACCTGTTTTCTACTTACCACTGTATTTCTAAGTACATTTTTTAGTGCTATTTCTTGATTTTAAAAAAAGTTTTAGCTATTTACTATATTCCCCTATAGTTAAGATAATTTAGCTTTCGTATACACTATCAGCTCATCTCCACATAAACTTCCCCACATATATTCCCTGGCTCACATCCTTCCAATTTAGTTAACAACACGTTTTTCTTACAATTACTATATTGTTTTGTTCAGCTTTTGTTTTCCCTGCTGTTAACTACTGGTCTGAAGTTTGGTGGGTATTTTTGTTGATGTAGTTTTAAATGTAACAATTATTAATTTACTTCCAAATTATACTTGAGTTTCAAAATGTCTCAATATAATTAAACATATCAGATAAACCATCAGTTCCATTTTATTCTCTGATAAATCCTTCCTGAGGCTCTCTATCCTCCTAACTCTAACCTGGACTTCCATTCTCTCAACCTGAAGCACAGCCATCATCCTGCTGATCTCCTTTTTCACAATCCTGAGACTGACCTTCCTTTCTCTCTCTAGTGACAGATCCTGTTTCCAAAATCACTTATCTTCCTATTTTTATGCTGAAGCATATTTTCCAGTAGCAATCTGAGAAAACATCTAAAAATATCATTACCCTCAAATTTGATTCATAATTTGGCTGAATATATAATTCCTCCTAAGCCTTAGCTCCATTCTCTTCCAATTTCTAATATTATTGTTGTGGAATCTAATGTGCCATTATGTACAATCCAAATCTTTTGGGTAGAGCTATTTTTTTCTCTGTAAACTTTTAGGATCTGTTTTTTTATGCCTCTTTTTCTAAAATTTCAGTAGGAACCTTTGAATTGTTTCTTTGACTTCTTCCTCTCTATTTTCCCTGTTCTTTTTCCAAAACTCCTAATTAATCACTTGTTAGATGTTCCAGATTGATCTTATCATTTTTCTTGTTTTCTTAATCTTTTGTCCTTCCAAGAGGTTTGCTCAATTTTATCTTCCGACTCTTCTACTGAATTTTTTAATGTATCAATATCTTTAATTTCCAAGAACTCTTTCTTATTCTGTAAATGTTCCTTTTTATAACTTATTCTTATTTCATGAATTTAATTTTTTGGCATCCTAAAGATATTAATTCTTTTTTGATATATGTATTCTGCTCCCTGTATGGTTTCTGTATCCTCTAAATTCCTTTCTTCCATTTGTCTCATGTGAGAAACTTTCCTTACATGTCTGGTGATCCGTGGTTTGCTCTTCACATATGAGTGAAGCACTTACAAGATAATCAAAGGCTGTCAGTGAAGAGGCAAGACTTATTGACTGAGCCTCATCTTAGGGAGCTCAGATGAAACCCAGGGGTGTTTCACTGAGGAATAGACTACGTCTTTCCTCTTGGGCCAGTCAAGTCTCTCCAGACAGAAGTCCTTCATTTTCCTGCTTACTGAAAATAGACCTGGCTGCCAGAATTCGAAGAGTTGAGCAGGATAAAGTTGTCTCAATGTTCAGAATCCATTTTTCACTTAATTCCTTCCATACCCACCACTTGCTTCACTTTTTTTTTTTTAAACATCTTTATTGGAGTATAATTGCTTTACAATTGTGTGTTAGTTTCTACTTTATAACAAAGTGAATCAGTTATACATATACATATGTCCCCGTATCTCTTCCCTCTTGCGTCTCCCTCCCATCCTCCCTATCCCACCCCTCTAGGTGGTCATAAAGCACCGAGCTGATCTCCCTGTGCTATGCTACTGCTTCCCACTAGTTATCTGTTTTACATTTGGTAGTGTATATATGTCCATGCCATTCTCTCACTTTGTCCCAGTTTACCCTTCCCCCTCCCTGTGTCCTCAAGTCCATTTTCTAGTAGGTCTGTGTCTTTACTCCCGTCTTGCCTCTAGGTTCTTCATGACCACTTTTTTTGTTGTTGTTGTTAGATTCCATATATATGTGTTAGCATACGGTATTTGTTTTTCTCTTTCTGACTTACTTCAATTTGTATGACAGACTCTAGGTCCATCCACCTCACTACAAATAACTCAATTTCATTTTTCTTTTTATGGCTGCTTCCCTTTTTAGAATGACCTCTGCCCTTTCCCCTCAGCCATACTTGGTATTCCCAAAATCTAGATCTTCCTTAATTCATCCATCCAAAAGTAAACTTTTGGTCTTCTTTTGGGGAAGGGAGGACAGCAGCTAGGATGCTTTGGCTAGAGAACTAGGGATCCAAGGGTTAAGAGCTCCTTTAAAAACTTTCAAATAATCCTTTTCCAGCTCTATTTTATACCCCTGCCTTCAGAGGTAAATGGTGTTTCTAATTGATACTTTCAGATATTCTGCAGATATTCACATCACCTTGCCTCTTGTTAGCTTCTTCCCCTTCAGGCTTAGATCCCAACTTTCTCTGCTTACTAAGTCAGTTACCATAATGTTTAACAGGAGCCTACACAGGGATTCTTAATATGTTTTATGTTAATTTAAAAGAACCCTGGATAATATGGTATGCTCTATAGGATTCACTTAGCAGGTCTGGGTTGTCCAAACCCTGCACATCCTTAAAAAAGGTCTGGCCTGTACCAGGCTCCTGGAAAATAACCTCTAAAGCTTTATTATCCTGCCTGTTAAGAGTATCTTTGTTTACCTGAAGCCTTGGGCCATGTCAGATAGTTTATGCTAAAACGTGATTTATGGTGGGGACCTTGAACCACACGGTAGCAGCATGACCTCTGGAGGGGCTGAAAAACTAAGATTAGCCAACCCTACATAATGAACTCTTGATAAAAAAATGTGGACACCAAGGCTCGGGTGAACTTCCCTGGTTGGCAATACATTGTGCACATTGCCACAAATCATTTCTGGAAGAATTAAGCACTGTCTGTATCATTCCACTGGGAGAGAACAACTAGGAGTTTGTACCTGATCTCTACTGGACTTCATCCTATGTGCCTTTTCTATTGATTTTAATCTGTATGTTTTCAGCTGAATACACCAAAACCATGAATGCAACAGTTCTGCTAAGTTCTGTGAGTATTCCCAGTGAATCACTGAGCCTGTGGGTGGTCTTGGGTCCTCTCAACACACACTGTTACCTATCTGAATTATTATGTACATCAGACAGTATTTCAATAAATTCTAATGACATCTAAAAAAAAGTCAGGCATCTGAAAAGAAATGTATCAAAGTCCTCAACACTGTCCAAAGAAAGTGCCTCAAGCAGCCTGAGTATAAAACATAGAATCCAAAGGTGAGGTAAAATCAGAGGACATATTTTATACCAATTCATAAGGCCATGCTTAAAATACCTGCAAATCTTCCATATTCATTACTAGAATATATCCAAATAGATATCTATTTGAACTAAACTAATCGTCTTATTTTATGATGAACAATAGATTTGAAATATTGTTGATGCTATTACACTCAAAGTATTTTTCTTCATAAGCAGTACAACTACAAACTCCACCCAGAATTAGGAGTTCTAATTAACAAAGTTCTACTAAAATATTCACTAGATTTCCTCTCCCTCTGGTACTCTCTTTATCTCCAAATAACTCCAAGAATAACAAATTGACAGACTTCTGAGACCAAAAGAAATTTCAAAAATGTTGAAATCAATCCTTCCCTACTCTTCAATCCATTGGGACTCTTTGGAAGGATGTGTTCTTAATCTGCAGTATGGTTAAGTGGTATCACAACGGGTTCCTTGAAAGATGGCAGACATAATGGTAACTCTTCAGAAACATGTTTATGAGAAGATTTACATAATATCTAGCAGAGTTCTTAGTAACTAAACACTTAAGAAATTTCTTATTAAATGATAAATTGTTATGGATCTATTCTACATTTATAAAATACTGAACATCAAAAGATCTTTGAACACAAGGTGTGTAATGTAACTATCCAAACATTATATCAAAAATTTTAAGTATTCTATAATTATAATCGACATTAAGAGAGTTTTAGCTCTTACTGCCAACTTGCAAACTGAACTACAATTTTGACCTCAAAACAAACAAGATCAAAATGTGACACCATAGATGGTACAAATACAGATAGATATTGGGTTGGGTGGCCAAAAGATTCATTCAGTTTTTTTCTGTAAGATGGCTCTAGTAGCACTTAGTTGTCTTTAACTTCATTCCAAACAATTTTATTAGATTGTATTGTGACAGATCTCACATCAGTGTGCATTAAAAATACAAAACAAAACTGGTGAATTTTTGTGCAGCATTTTAATATTGAAGATGGAAGAAGAAATAAAGCAACATTTTGGGCATATTATGCTTTATTATTTCAAGAAAAGTAAAAACGCAACTTAAACGCAAAAAAAGATTTGTGCAGTGTATGGAGAAGGTGCTGTGACTGATCAAACATGTCAAAAGTGGTTTGTGAAGTTTCATGGAGATTTCTCGCTGGATGATGCTCCATGGTCGGGTAGACCAGTTGAAGTTAATAGCAATCAAATCGAGACATTAATTGAGAACAATCAATGTTATACCACACAGGAGATAGCCAACATACTCAAAATATCCAAATCAAGCATTGAAAATCATCTGCACCAGCTTGGTTATGTTCATCACTTTGATGTCTGGGTTCCACATAAGTTAAGCAAAAAGAAAACTTCTTGACCATATTTCCACATAATAATTCTCTACTTAAACATAATGAAAATGTTGTTTTGAAAACAAATTGTGATGGGCGATGAAAAGTGGATACTGTACAGTAACGTGGAATGGAAGAGATCATGGGACAAGCAAAATGAACCACCACCAACCACACCAAAGACCAGTCTTCATCCAAAGAAGGTGATGTTGTGTATATGGTGGGATTGGAAGGGAGCTCTATTATGAGCTCCTTCCGGAAAACCAAACTATTAATTCCAACAAGTACTGCTCCTAATTAGACCAACTGAAAGCAGCACTAAACGAAAAGCATCCGGAATTAGTCAACAGAAAATGCATAGTCTTCAATCAGGATAACCCAAGACCACATACTTCTTTGATGACCAGGCAAAAACTGTTACAGCTTGGCTGGGAAGTTCTGATTCATCTGCCGTATTCACCAGGCATTGCACCTTCCGATTTCCATTTATTTAAGTCTTTACACAATTCTCTTAATGGAAGAAATTTCAATTCCCCGTAAGACTGTAAAAGGCACCTGGAATAGTTCTTTGCTCAAAAAGATAAAAAGTGTTGGGAAGATGGAATTATGAAGTTGCCTGAAAAATGGCAAAAGGTAGTGGAACAAAATGCTGAATACATTGTTCAATAAAGTTCTTGGTGAAAATGAAAAATGTGTCTTTTTTTTTTTACTTAAAAACCAAAGGAACCTTTGGCCAGCCCGATAGATAGATAGATAGATAGATAGATAGATAGATAGACATATCCATATCCATAACCACCCCATATCATAAATCTCAGCTTATTACCTCTTTAATTTTTTCCCTTTTCTCTCTTAGGTCATTATCTTCTGGGTCTCCACCATGTGTTCCTATAAGGTTTGGTATAGGAACTGCTGGCAGTGGCTTTTTCTCTTTTGTCTTCATTTCTTGGACTACCTTATTTTTCTCTGTCTGTATTTCTGCTCGGATTTCCTCTCTTGACTTTTTTAATTTTTCTTTTGCTTCTTCCAGGGCCTTCTCATGATCAGCTCGAATTTTATTTCTCAAACGTTCTTCTTCTTCCCTATAAGAAGAGGAGAAAAATAAACATAAAACTTAAAGTTTCCTCCACCAACCCCTGATAGTTGTTTTCTACTCCTGCCATTAAAAAGAATGATCCGTGAGAGAGGCTTGGATCTACCTGCCTGAAGAAGAGGATAAATATATCTTAGTATGAGAAAGAAAATGAGCTCTAGATGCTGAAGAGCAACCACCTCACACAGTGGAGAAAAAGGGAACCTAGAAAGTTACAATTTAAGGGCCAAGTGAAAACAGAAAATAGCAATCAATAACTTATTAGTAGACACATGAGAAAAAAAGAGAGAGAGAGAGAAAAAAGAGAGACCAGTGAAAAACTAGATGGGGGAGAGAAAATAAAAAATAGAAGTATCAAGAGGGGACCAAATAACAAACAACAAGGTCCTACAGTATAGCACAGGAACTATATTCAATATCCTACAATAAACCATAATGGAAAACAATATGAAGAAAAAAATATATATGTATAAGTGAATCACTTTGCTGTACACCAGAAACTAACACAACATTGTAAATCAACTACACTTCAATTAAAAATAAAGAAAAAAGCTTAAGTAAATAAATAAATAAGAGCATTTCATAAACTGATATGAAGAGGGGACAAAATATAAACATAGGGTCAAAGAAAGAGAGAGAAGCAGAAAAGAGGATGGGAAATTTTTTATTTGTTAAATATACATTATACACTTCTAAAATTTTGGAAATTCCATCGATCTTGTAACACAATGGTCCAACTGATGTGAGCATGACCACTTAAAATTCTCTTGAGCCCTTGTTAAAAATACAGATTCCAATTTAGCTGGTCTGTATGAGACCCATGAATTTGTATTATTTAGAGCTCCTCTGATGATTCTGGAGTGCATATAGGTTTGGAAACCACTACTGCAGTAGATACCTACTGGGTTTCTACCCAGCCCTGAATCTTTTCTCCACCTCCACCCCAATCCACGTGAATGAATACAGGAGTGGTAGTTACTATTTTCCAAATCATCCAATGATGACTACTCTAAGGGGGTCACCAAAGTTACCTCTCCAGAAATTGAATTCAAACTATGGACTTACAACATTGCTGGTGAGATTGTAAAACAGTACAGCCACTTTGGAAAAGTTTAGCAGTTTCTTTAAAAACTAAACATGTAACTATCACAGAATCCTGCAATTGCCCTGGACATTTATCCCAGAGAAATTAAGGCTCATGTTCACACAAAAACCTATACACAAGCCAGTTACAAAAAGACATATATTATATGATTCCAATTATATGAGATTCTTAGGGTAGTCAAAATCATAGAGACAGAAAGTAGAATGGTGGTTGCAAGAGGCAGGGGGAAAAGAAAAAATAGGAAGTTATTGTTTAATGGGTATAGAGTTTCAGTTTAGCAAGATGAAAAGAGTTCTGGAGATGGATAGTGGTGACGGTTGCACAACAATATGAATGTATTTAATACCACTGCACTGTACAAGTAAAAATAGTTAAGATGGTAAATTTTATGTTATGCGTATTTTACCACAATTTCAAAAATTGGGGGCGGGGATCCTATACAAGAATGTTTATAGCAGCTTTACTCATAACAGGCAAAAACTGGAAGCAACCCTTATGTCTTTCAACAAGTAAATGGTTAAACAAACCACTGTTTATACTGTGGTATAGCCACACTGTGGGAATACTACTCAGCAATAAAAAGAAATGATTCGTACACACAACTTGAATGCATTTCAAAGGTATTATGTCAGTGAAAGGAGACAGTCTCAAAAGTTACATTCTATATGATTCCTTTTACTTGACATTCTCAAAAAGACAAAAATAGAGGGATGATGACTATACTAGTGGATGACACAAGTTATGGATAAGGGGAGAGGTTAACTATAAGGGAATAATGCAGGACAGTTTTTCTGGATTATAGCATTGTTATATATCCTATTTCAGTGGTTGCACAAATGTGAACATGTGCTGAAAATCACAGAACTGTATATCAAGAGAGAAAAAAATCAATTCACAGCCTAGTATTTAAAATAAAATGTTAAATGTTTAGAGAAAAAGAAAATTGGATATCTTGCTGTGAAAAGGGGCTGATGAGGAAAACAGAGAAAACAGGAGGAATCACAGCAGAGCCAGAGTCAGGGACAAACAAGGTCATTCGGGTAGCAAGAAAAAGTCCATAGGGCCTGCAGACAGACTGGATATAAAAAAAGTATGGCACAGAGGAGCCAAGGTTGGCCCCAGTGTGCATCCAAGGGTAATCCTGGGCTGATCTGTTCAGGAGACTCAGGCAGATGAGGGCATCAGCAGCAGACAGGTGCTGAATAGAGTCTTAGATAAGATAACCAAGGTAAATACAGGCAGGTACCACCCAATCGCCTCCCAATCCCCCTCCCCCTCCTTACCAACAGAAAACATTGTGCCTAGGCCTAGAGAACAGATCCAAGAAGAATCATTTTATAGTTGGGAAAAAAGTACTTGAAGTAGAAGTACTTAAGTAAAAAGTTAGGAGACAAGGATTCCAGTTCCAGCTCTGCCCCAAACTCACTCAGCAACCTGGTACAAATCACTCAAAAACCTCTAACATCAGTACTTTCTTCAATAAAAATAGGAAAACAAATAATACTATCCTAATACACTTGGCTACACTTATCCAAGGTAAGTAAAAGTATTTAACAAAATTGTAATTTTCTATACAAACATAAACCATTAATTATATCAAATCCTCCAATGTCTGTTTCAAAATACAAGTGAATGCAGCAATCCCCACAAACTTACCAAAGAATGCACTTCATTCCTGCTTTTCCTTTCTTCCTTAAGAACATCTTTCCACAATGATCATTTAGTAGCACCATGAGTTTTCTTTCTCATTTTTTCCCCTATGTATCTCAAATTTTTATTTTTATTTTGATCTCTTTTCAAGGAGCTCCTCAAATTTTGTTTTAGTGCCCAAATTTCTAGATTTTAAATTACACCAGCTGGATCAAATGTTCTGGATGTTTATTTTCACCTGAATGATCTTTCTTTTACTTAACATGTTTTTAAGATTTTTTTTTAATTTTGATATCTTCAACAGATAATCATGTTGAACTTCCATTTGCAAATGTCTCTTGCTTTTCATCAGTGCCTTATATCTTTCTATGTAGTAAAGAATTTGGCCTTGCCCAAAGAGAAGTCTGGCCTTGTCCTCAGCTTCTGGGAGGTAATCTGTCAAACTTCATAGAAGTGTCCTTGTTTATGGTGGGTGCTGGCCACACCAGATTTTAGGATGGGGTTGGCCACATCCAATAGTCCTAGGGTGGGGGCTGGCCATGCTAAAAAAATCCAACAATACAACTTAGGGTAAGGGTTCTGGGTCACAAAGTATGAGCCAACATGGAGACTGAGTTCAACTATGTGGGAAATCAATTAATCATGCCTTGAAAACTCTGGACGCCAAAGCTCATGTGAGCTTAGGTGGGTGGCAACACATACTGTCACACATTGATGCTGGGAGAGTAATGTCCTGACTTTACAAGAAGAGGACACCAAAAGCTCCACATTTGGAACCTTCCTGGAATTTATCCTATGTGCTTCTTTCCCTTGGCTGATTTTAAACTCCATCCTTTCTCTGTAATCTATAATCCTTTCATGAGTGTGATAACTTTCAGTGAGTTTTGTGAGTCCTAGCAAATTATCAAACCTGAGGGTGGCTTTGGGAGTCCCCTGAAATTTCAGGTGGTATCCGAAGTAAGGGTGGTCTTGTGGAGGACTGTGCCCTCAAACTTTGCAGTTTGGCTAACTCTGGGTACCATCCAAGGCTTCCAAAAAAAAATCTAATCTTAAATCTACAGGTTCTCATGAGATTTGAAATTACTTTTTCAATTATATCCTATGTGTAATAGTTAAGTCACTTTTTGATATCCCATAAGTAATATTAGGTTTGGGGGTTTTTTTTAGTTGTTGTTGTCTCGTTTTGTTTTGTTTTTGTTTTTTCCTTCCACACACCCTTGATCTTTGAAAATCAAAGGCAAATGACAAAACTAATAATTGTTGTTGGGTTAGATATACCAGGCACTGACTTAGTCAACTACTTAGATTATCTTATTTAATCCTCATACCAATTTATGAGGCACCTTATATTTAACACTGTTCTCCATCTTATTAGGAAAACACTAAAGCACAAAGAGAAAAAGGAATTTGCTCAGGGTCACAGAGCTAGTAAGTAGAGAGCCTAGGTACAAACACGTGCATTTTGACTTCTTAAACTATGCAAATACTGCCTTTCACACAAAAGATTAATTTTATTTAAGAGATTGTCTCTACTGTGTAGACACTGATACCATTCTCTCAATATCTTGCTCCCTTCCTCCTTAGTCTTAGAGCCATCAATTTTTAGCTAAGCATAGGCTCCTGCAAAATAACAATTCTATTTTTCAGCTTCCCTAATTGAAACTGCCCTACAGATCAGAAACAGACTTCTACTTTGATTAAGCTTAAGCCACTATTATTTTGTGATTTTTATGGCTGGTGAATGACCTAGTCTTTACTGAGCCACTCTCCACCCTAGATGTTCTCTTTCCCTGAGACTCTCGTTAGTATCTGAGGGCTGATTTGCCAGAAATAAACTAACCAAGTAATAGATTTCCTTCTCCAATTAGAGTGTTTAAATAAATCATGTTTGGAAATATTCTGAAAGACAAATACAATCCTAGATTACAGAAGAATAGATAAAATTACATTGAAATCTTGTTTGGCAAAGATTTAGGTGAATATACATTTCCCTTTTATATTCACTGCATCCTTCTTTACTAGAGTTTTACTCTTCACCTACAAGCATGAAGTCTCATCCACCCTTAAAAAATTAAATAAATAAAAACTTCCCTCAAAACTGCCTCCAGCTCCATCTTCATTGGTGTCCCCCCCTTCCTTTTACCGTGATACTTTTTCAAAGAGTACTACATTTGCTGTTTCCACTTTCTCTAACCTCACATCTCTTCTATCCACCACAGTTAAAAACTGATAGCTAAGTTTTTCCTTCCTTTGAATTCCCTCTTTCTCATACCTGCCTTTCCAACAAACCTCTAATTATTGGCTTTACCATCATCGATGCACCCCCAAAATGTTGTATTCCATCCTCATTTCTGTTCTTACTCTATATACCTTCCTATTCAACATCATCCAGCTGTATTTCCTCAACTATTCTATCAAAATATTTATAGTCAGCCTTTTCCACGTTACTAAATACTCCAGATCCAAATTTCTAACATCATGTAAGACACTTGCCAAACACCTCTAATTTAACGTGCCCAAAACAGAACTGAATGATTACCATGGAAAAAGGACAATCACAGGCTAAGCTCATTCATGAACACTGATTTTTTTTTAATATTAGCAAAGTTATCAGTAACATTTAAAAAATAGAAAAAAAAATTCATCATAACTAATTGGACTTATCCCAGAAATGAGAATAGTTTAACATCAGAAAATTCTATCCACATAATCTACCTATTATTAAAGAAAAACTGTACAAAGTAGAAACAGAAAAGTGACAAAATTCAACACCCATTCTTAAAACTCTACAGCAAAGGAGAAAAAGAGAACTTCAATCTAATAAAAGATATCTTCCTATACCTAGAGCAAATAACATTCTTCACAGTGAAACTTTAGAAGCGTTTCCTTCAAAATGAGAGAAACAAATAACGATGCTCACTATCACACTTCTATTTGATTGTACTTCTAGCCAGCAAAGTAAAACAAGAGACGAAAGTAAGATTAAAATATAAGAAAAAAATTAAAGTTCCAAAAAAAATGCCTTCTATGACAGATAACATACTTTTTATATAGAAAATCCAAAGAATCTACAAATTATTATAAATAAAAGTACAACAAGGGAAAGAAACTATCTAACAGACAGAAGGTACTCAGTAATTTCCTTCTCTTCCTACTCATTGGGTCTCATTTTTCTAGACTCCAAGCATTTAAACTTCTGTTGATAACATTCTTTCCTCATATTGATAGAACACTTTTTTACATCAGCTTTCATTCACATCCATTATTTCCTTGCTAAGATTTCCAAGCCCTGTTCTTTGACCTAGATTTAAGAAACATGAGAGCCCTTAAAGACTTTGGCATATATTAACTACCCTCAACCATTATAAGGGAATTTTGCTAAACTGACTCTTACTAATCTCCAAATTCTATGAAAACTCACCAAAGCCCCTATGAAGTGACTTTTAAAAAAATGCTGAATAAATCAACAATGTAATTCTATCTTTTAAAAGATAAAAGATAATGCCCATACAATGGTCCTTGTTTTTAAAAACAATGTTAGATACTAAATAACCTTTCAAACACCCTAAATTTTAATAACACCCTAAAGATATTTCAGAGGATCCAGGAAAGCACAACAAAAATAGCTGAAACAGTTATGTAAATAGCTACTTATGTACAAGTATAGGCCAAGAATGGTTTTAGGAAACAACTATAGGAGAGTGAGCAACCAGTACAGAAAATACTCAAATAACAGTATTCTACAGAGCTCAGTGGCAAGTGCCTAAAGGAATTAAGCCCTTCCAAAGAGAAATGTCACTCCTTCAACGTCATGAATAACTCTTTAAACTCAAAGTAATCAAGAGGTATCAACCATTATAAGGGAGTTGTTCACAAATACAGTCTAAGATTATTTGCAACAGCCAATTAAAATACCCCATTTGCACAGAATAACACTGTCATATAAATAACAAAGAACTTTCTGAATGTTACCCTTTTAAGCAAAATCATGTATTCTTCCAGTGTACTGATTATATTATATAGTTAAGAACCAAACAACACAAATTCTATCACACTTGGGCTCACAAATTCTATAAGAGTGAATCCCATTCTTAAGAAAACATGTTGGGCTTCCCTGGTGGCGCAGTGGTTGAGAGTCCGCCTGCCGATGCAGGGGACACGGGTTCGAGCCCCGGTCCGGGAAGATCCCACATGCCGTGGAGCGGCTAGGCCCGTGAGCCATGGCCGCTGAGCCTGCGCATCCGGAGCCTGTGCTCCGCAACGGGAGAGGCCACAACAGTGAGAGGCCCACGTACCGCAAAAAAAAAAAAAAAAATGTTAATAGAAAAGTCCAACTGTTTCTCAATACAAGTAATTGTCAGCCACCTGAAAGAGGATGAAAGCAATTCAAGGTGAAGCACAGAGAAATTCACTGACCCTCAGCTTCTACACCAAATCCAAGTACTCTAGTCATGTAGCTCCCACAAATACCAACTTCTTTAGTGTTCCCACTTTAATAAAGCAGTTGATGAACCATCAACACAAACTCACTGTCTCTATCTTAAATTTAGTTAGATACAGGTCATTTATGTGGGCATTAAAAGATTTTATTTACATAAAGAGCTGTTACAGATTAATCTAACTTGGGTTTTAGGGGATTTTAGTTTGAATTAATGGTAATTTCAGGTTAAATAGTTATCAGTCATTGAATCAACTTCAGCCTAACTCAATGATAATCAACAAATATTTACCAAATGTGAGTGGCATTGAGCTAGATGCAGGGAATATAAGAAAAATAAGACACATTATTTGCCCACAGGAGTTCACAATCTAATAAATATGTAAACAAAGTAAGCACCAAACAGGAAGATCACAGCAGAGGAAGTAAATAACTACAGGTGAGGTACCAGGGGACCATAGGATAGATAGAAGAGGTATCTAACAGCATAGGCATTTTCTAATAAGCACACGAGTACAACCTGAAAACAGATTTACATAGGAAATAGCATTAGAAAGGCATGATCTTCAAATAGAAATTAAAAGGAAAAAAAAAGAAAAAACCGAGTTTGCCAGGCAGATCAAGAAAATAAGCACATACTAAGTAGGAGTAATCGGAAAGATCCATAGGGGGTTTAAAGAAAAAAAGAACTCTCTATAATCTGGGATATATTATCTTTTATTTAACCAATTCTCTGATAACACACATTTGGATCATTCACAATATATCATGTTATAGCTTCAGGGGACATTCTTAAACACTTCTTGTGCAATGATGTAAAGATTTTCCAAGAATAAGTTCTTAGAAGAATTTCTAAATTAAAGAATATGTACTTTAAAGTAGTTGATATTTACTAAAATAGTTGATTACTAAATTGTTCATCACAAAAATTCTATTAATTTACACTTACACCAACAGTATAAGTGCAAGAGGAGCCAGCCGATCAATGTTCACTGCACCCTAGATATAACCAATCTTTTTAAGTGGAGGAAAAAAATCTAGGCCATGAAAGGTAAATGTTTATTAATGGCATCACAAATTAACAGAAAAAATAATTTACATTTATTATACACACCAAAAAGATATAAACTTTCTATCAGATGCCACCTAACTGCAAAGTAATTAAAGAAGTCATGAACACATGTAATTTTATAAATAAACTTACAATACAACCCTATAGAGCTAAACATAAACAGTTTTCGATACACAAATACATATAATTGTACCAAATCTCAATTTAGCACAATGATTGGCATCATCTTTTAGATGCCAGGGTCTGGTTCCTTATTAAAGAAAGGAACATTGCATCTCACTTCCTGATAACCCTGTCCATACGTCAGAAATGCATAAATTAATGACATAAATGCATATTCGGAAAAAAAGAAAGGAAGAAAGGTAAGGTAACAACTTATCTGAACTCTCAAAAAATACCAAAGACCTAAATGCATATACTTGAGCCTCACCTAGGTGAAAAGACATCTCTCAGACCCTCAGAATCTGACTCCAAAGATAATACTATATGCTTTAAGACAATGTTAAGATCTGAATCTAAGGTTTAACTTTCTCAGTAGTGTCCAGCTGAAAATTAATCCCCTGTAATATTCTCCAATAACCCCAATACTTAGTATAATGCTTGGTACATCATACTCAAAAACACTTGCTTAATAAGTGAATGTGATATCACTAAGGAGAGACCAAGAGACCTACACAAGTAACAGAGGTTGATATTATAAATATGTAAATGTCAAAAATGTAAAAGGAAAAACAATACACACATGGTTCTTTGTAGTCTCCAGATTACTTCGCATCCTTTTTTTTTAAACTATTTACATAACTTATCTCTAAAGCTCTTATTAAGACATGGAGAACAAAAGAACAGACACTTTCAATGGCATCTTTCAATACTGAGGTTAGGAAATTATAATCTTAAAGAAAATTTGGCATTGGGGTAATAAGAGCCTTCACAGGGTCTGAGGCCTGAATTACTCAAGCACTCTTGTTTTCCATAGAATCTATCCTGAAGTTTTATATGAGAGATGTAATTGTTAACTGAGCTCAAAAATGACACCTGGAAATACTTTTGTAAATATACCTATTACTTTCAGGCTTGTATAAAAAATGTCCAGTAAGTTTTACTTTTAAACTTATGAGAAATAAGAATTTATAAAAACAGCATTTCAGTCATTTACACTCTTTAAATTGGTACATATTTCATTATATAAATAATCATAATATGATATAAATGAATTAGTCATTTATAAAATGATTTTTTTTTTTTTTTTTTTTTTGCGGTATGTGGGCCTCGCGTTGTTGTGGCCTCTCCCGTTGCGGAGCACAGGCCCCAGATGCGCAGGCTCAACGGCCATGGCTCACGGGCCCAGCCGCTCCGCGGCATGTGGGATCTTCCCGGACCGGGGCACGAACCCGTGTCCCCTGCATCGGCAGGCGGGCTCTCAACCACTGCGCCACCAGGGAAGCCCCATAAAATGATTTTTTAATCTTAATTTTTATATATAGAAATGACACTAATTCCTATTTAGTATGCACTTTATTTTCAAAGTATCTGTAATGCCTTGAACTAAATTACTACACA
The DNA here is from genome assembly GCF_025265405.1 of Mesoplodon densirostris. Lineage (NCBI taxonomy): Eukaryota > Metazoa > Chordata > Mammalia > Artiodactyla > Ziphiidae > Mesoplodon > Mesoplodon densirostris. Next base: position 106,004,862 of record NC_082662.1, on the reverse strand, counting down.
TTCTTCAGTCCCCACTTCATAAAAGTACTGGTATTTCATATGCATGAGCTGGAAGGAATCTTTAAAGGTTCATTCAATTCCTTCATTTCATAAATAAGGCACAAAGGAAGTTAAATAGCTTGATGAAATGCATCCAGCAAGGACAACACTGAAACTAGAGCCCCTATCTCTTAACACTGAGCCCAATGCCCTTTTAAATATACAATGATGCCTTCCTTCTGGACTACATAAAATTCCAAGATAAATCATTGGAATCAATGCCTTTTAAAGTGGATGTTGCTTTATAATAAATCCTAAAAGCCAATCTGTAAATAAATCTCCATCCATGCTTCATTACAACCATGTTCTAAAAGGGAAAAAAATCCAGCAAAAATTTAATGACAATCAAAACAAAGTTTTCTGACAGAATTTGTACAATTATGGAAAAAGAAAGTAGCAAACATTTTCCTAGCCAAGAATATGTAGTCAGCGTAAACCATAAGTTAAATATTTTTATAACCTTCAAACAATAGTAAACATAACATTTGCCCAGTTAATCAATTAAAGTAATGTTTACCACATACTACAGATTTTAAGTAGATGCTTAGCTTCTGTGGTGCCAACTTTCTAACTATGGCAAGATCTAGATTTTAAAGTGTTCATATTTGTAAAAATAAGATGAGTAATACCTAACTTACAGGTCTGATGTAAAGACTAAAGGTTAAACATGTGAAAACACTCATCACATACTCTCTACTGTTATTTTTTTTCCTAAAGAAGGAAAAATTCAATGTGAGGACATACAAAATACCTTAGATACATGTGTATGAAAAAGTTTTTTCTAGAAAGGGCAAATATGAATAATTCCTGAGTTTTTAACATTATTTTTAATAAAGAACCTTTATTAAAGACCATATCCTTCTCACTTTAAGACATCATTCGTCCTACCTTTGCATCTTATCTCTCAATACCTCCTAGCATTTTGTGTACATCTTCTCTTGTGGAATTTGTCACCTTGCCATAGACATCGTTTATTCAAGATATATACTTTTCCAGATGGCTTCAATGGGGAATTTTACCAAACATACAAAGAAGAACTTATACCGATCCTTCTTAAACTCTTCCGAAAGACTGAAGAGGAGGGAACACTCCCAAAGTCATTCTATGAAGCCACCATCACCCTGATACCAAAACCAGACAAAGACAATACCAAAAAAGAAAACTAAAGGCCAATATCTCTGATGAATATAGATGCAAAAATTCTCCACAAAATATTAGCAAACCAAATCCAACAAGACATAAGAAAGATCACACACCACAATCAAGTTGGATTCATCCCAGACTCACACAGATGGTTCAACATATGCAAATCAATCAATGTGATACACCACATCAACAAAAGAAAAGACAAAAATCACATGATCATCTCAATACACACAGAAAAAGCATTTAATAAAATTCAACATCCAATCATGATAAAAGCTCTTACCAAAGTGAGTAGAGAGGGAACATATCTCAACATAATAAAAGCTATGTATGACAAACCTACAGTTAACATAATACTCAATGGTGAAAAGCTGAAAGTCTTCCTGCTAAAATCCAGAATACCCATGTTCACCACTTCTATTCAACACAGTATTAGAAATCCTAGCCACAGCAATCAGAAAGTAAAAAGAAATAAAGGGTATCCAAATTGGAAGAGAAGAGGTAAAATTGACATTATATGCAGATGACATGCTACTATATATAGAAAATCCTAAAGACTCCACAAAAATCTACTAGAACTGATAAATTCAACAAGGGAGAAAGAAACAAGATTAATATACAGAAATTGGTTGCATTAATGCTCACAATGAAATATCATAAAGGGAAAGTTAAAAATCCAATCCCTTTTAAAATCGCATCAAAAAAAAAAATACTTAGGAATAAACCTGACCACGGAGATGATGAAGGATTTATATGCTGAGAACTATAAAACATTGATAAAGGAAACTGAAGATGATTCAAAGAAATGGAAAAATATCCCATGCTTTTGGATTAGAAGAATCAATACTGTTAAAATAGCCATACTACCTAAAGCAATCTACAGTGTTAATATGATCCCTGTCAAATTACCCATGACATTTTTCACAAAACTAGAACAAATAATTCTAAAATCTATATGGAAACATAAGAGACCCAGAATTGCCAAAGCAATCCTGCAGAAAAAAAACAAAGCTGGAGGTATAACCCTCCCAAACTTCAGACAATACTACAAAGCTACAGCAATCAAAACAGCATGGTATTGGGAATTCCCTGGCACTCCAGTGGTTAGGACTTGGTGATTTCACTGCCAGGGCCCAGGTTCAATCCCTGGTTGGGGAAATACACAAGCCATGCGGCATGGCCAAAAAGGAAAAACAAAACAAAACAACATGGTATTGGCACAAAAACAGACATATGGATCAATGGTACAGAATAGAAAGCCCAGAAATAAACCCACACACCTACGGTCAATTAATTTGCAACAAAGGAGACAAGAAAATACAATGGAGAAGCCTCTTCAGCAAGTGGTATTGGGAAAGCTGGACAGCCACATGCAAATCAATGTTAGAACACACCCTCACACCATACACAAAAATAAACTCAAAATGGCTTAAAGACAAATATAAAACATGACTCCATAAAACTCCTACAAGAGAACACAGGCAAAACATTCTCTGACATAAATCGTACCAATGTTTTCTTAAGGCAGTCTCCCAAGGAACAGAAATAAAAGCAAAAATAAACAAATGGGACCCAATCAAACTTACAAGCTTTTGCACAGCTAAGGAAACCTCCAACAAAACAAAAGACAACCTGCGGACTAGGAGAAAATACTTGCATATGATGCAACTGACAAGGGCTTAACTTCCAAAATATACAAACAGCTCATACAACTCAGTAACAAAAAAACAAAGAACCCGATCAAAAAATGGGTAGATTACCTAAACAGACATTTCTCCAAAGAAGACATACAAATGGCCAACAGGCATATGAAAAAATGCTCAATATCACTAATTATTAGAGAAATGTAAATCAAAACTACAATGAGGTACCACCTCATACTGGTCAGAATGGCCATCATTAAAAGGTCTACAAATAACAAAGGCTGGAGAGGGTGTGGAGAAAAGGAAACCCTCCTACCCTGCTGGTGGGAATATAAATTGGTGCAGCCACTATGAAAAACAGTATGAGGTTCCTTATAAAATAGAGCTTAAAAACAGAGCTGCCATATGATTCAGCAATCCCACTCCTGGCAATAGAACCGGAAAAAACTCTAATTTGAAAAGATACATGCACCCCCATGCTCATGGCAGCACTATTTACAATAGCCAAGACATGGAAACAATCTAAATGTCCATCAAAAGATGGACATATATACACTACCAAATGTAAAATAGATAGCTAGTGGGAAGCAGCCGCATAGCACAGGGAGATCAGCTCGGTGCTTTGTGACCACCTAGAGGGGTGGGATAGGGAGGGTGGGAGGGAGGGAGACGCAAGAGGGAAGAGATATGGGAACATATGTATATGTATAACTGATTCACTTTGTTCTAAAGCAGAAACTAGCACACCATTGTAAAGCAATTATACTCCAATAAAAACATAAAATAAGATAAAATAAAAGCCAAAAAAAAGATGAATGGATAAAGAAGGTGTGGTATATTTACACAATGGAGTATTACTCAACCATAAAAATAGTGAAATAATGCCATTTGCAGCAAAATGGATGGACCTAGAGATTATCATACTAAATAAAGTCAGAAAGAGAAAGACAAATATTGTATGATACCACTTATATGTGAAATCTAAAATACAACACAAATGAACTTATTTACGAAACAGAAACAGATTCACAGACATAGAAAATAAACATGGTTACTAAAATGGAAAGGGGGTGAGGGAGGGATAAATAAGGAGTTTGGGATTAGCAGATACAAACTACTATATGTAAAATAGATAAGCAACACAGTCCTACTATATAACACAGGGACCTATATTCAATATCCTGCAATAAACCACAACAGAAAAGAAAATGAAGAACATATGTATATATAACTGAATCACTTTGCTGCACACCAGAAACTAACACAACACTATAAATCAACTATACTTCAATTTAAAATAAAAAGATATATACTTTCATTAAGGGTCAAATGTACCTCAAGCATTGGAAATACAAAAATAATTAAAAGAACAGTCATTTGTCCTCAAGGAGCCCATGTTCTACTGGGAACAACAGATAAGTAAGCAGATGATTATAAATATGCAGTCACAGACAATACATGAGAAAGATAAAAGTACATGGGAAAAAGATTACCTAAAGGCAGGGAAAGTAAGGGAATAAATCTATCTGTGGATGTGGGCAATCTCAGCTGTTAATGGGTAAATTAATATTAACAAGACTGCTGTAGATCAAAGAACACTATTATGAAATAAGATTAAAAGCAAGTCAAGGTAATTCAAGCACAGATTTATAATACTAAATGGTGATAAAAAATAAAACCTAATCTTAGACTACATATTATAGAGGCTTCATAATCTACATAAGTCTACGTTAATAATATAGAAGGAATATTCTGAGATTGTATGTTTGATACTTTAATAAGAAGAAAAATCAAAAGAAATATTAATAAATAAAAATAAACATTTCACAGCCCTAGAACACTTGTTATGACACCCAAGAGAAATTTTGGAAAGACTATTATAGCTTTAAAGCAAATAAACTATCAATATGTTTGAACAAATTTTATTTCCTTAAAACATTTAACTTCATCCAATAAATAATGTTTACCTATTAGCATTCAACTTCTGGGGCACTGAACAGTATGTCATCTCCTGCAATTTTCAACATTTCCTGACCAACATGAAAATCAGGACATACCTTGGCATTCTGCAATTTAACCATACCATACTAATATTTTATTCATTTCTGAGAAGAATGAAAAACATACTGATTTTATAACAGTGATTTTATAATGCTGAACTAATAAAAGCAAAGTCATTATCACTTTGCTTAGAATCAAAATTATACTTTAAATAAGGGTATACAAAATGTCATCTGATGAGCAGACCCAAAACACAGTTTCTTCCAAATTACTACTAATACTTATGAAAGATGCAGAAAATGATAAAAACTCAGACTATCAAAGAAATAAGAGCCATCATGTCAGAATCTGGAAGAATTCTTCAGTAACTTATAACCATATTTAACTCATGAAACAAAAAATATCCAAACTACTACACAACCCCAACTGTAACTTATCTCAGAGACCCAGTGATAAAATGGGACAGAAACCTTTATGTAGTCAGAGCACTGTTCAACTTTCCTTTCCCCATAGTCTCTTCCCAATTCTTTCCTTATTATTTAATTAGCTAGGCTATGTCAGAGAACAACTCCTGGAGGATGGGGGAAGTAGAATGAAAAACTGTATTCTAGGTGGTAAGAGGCAGAACAAGAAGAATCTCAGTAGTTGTCCATGATGCCAATTGTACTCGGAATTGTGAAATCTACTCTAGCACCACAGGTGAAATGACTTAAAGATATTAGAACAGAGGAAAACAGACTGAGAGCTATACAAATCAATTTGTACTCCAACTATGGAGTTGAAAAGGGTATTCACTCAATATGCAAGTAGATCCAAAAAAAATCAACAAAGACATCTACACCACAAATTACTGATAAATGTCAAGTATAAACTGATCTTACGTTATTCACATCTGAGTAAAGGGAAGTAGGAAAAATAACCACGAGCCAATTAGGGGAAATATATAACAAAGGAAAGCCCCGCAGACTTAGAGGATACAATGTGTGACCTCCCTAAAACAGGAGCAGTAAGCCCTAAGTAAAGAACAGGATGAGGGTGGGGGTGGGGGAGGCATGGAAGAGAAATGAAATGAGGAAAGATGATAAGAAAGCTAAAATCACAATAGTGAGATATAAAATCTCTACTCCTGCAACAGAAAGCAAAAATGAATCAAGCAAAAAATACAAATCACGACATGAAAAACTTGAGAAACTCTCACCAAAGCATGCTACAATCTGGTGTCAAGTTCAAAAGCCACATGACATTAGTGACTACCATATGTCCAGCACAGGTTTAGAGTGATTATGTCTAGTACAATGTCACACAGCTAGTTAGTAGAACCAAGATGCAACTTTAAGTCTTTCTAACTCCAAAGCCTATGCTCTTTACGTCTGAGGAAACTATGAGAAGTTAACATACACCCGACCCTCAGGTATTCAATTCATACTTGCAAAATCCTGACTGGAGGATGAAACTTACTGGCAATTCAACTGAATATTTTAAAAACAAAACAAAACCACAAAGCCCATTTATATAATGCCAATATATAAAACAAATGTCAATTTCGAAAGTGAAAATTAATGAAATTCTTATTATAAAAGAAACATTGTTTATATTATCCTCAACTTAAAATGACACAAATGGCCATTAATACGAGACTGAACTAAGTAAACTGTAATATTTTCATATAATAGAATGCTACATAGTGATGAAAATAAACTACCACCACATACTTCAACATGATGGAATCTTAGCAAGATAATATTGAGCCCCTTCACACAAAAAAAGGCAAGACACAGTACATACATCATTTATATACTTATGTAAAAGTTTAAACAGGAAAATCTTAACTATATTGTTTAGTGATGTTTACCTAGTGGTAAAACCGTAGGGAAACACACGGTTGTAATTACCATAAAAGTCAAACACACGAATGGGGCCAGGAAATACTGAGGAGGGTTGGTTTGGGAAGTGATGATCTGGAGGCTTTTGGGGTGCTGACAATGTTTGTTTTCTCAATCTGGAAGGTGGCTGCATGAGTATTTATATATAAATACTATCTATTATAGAATAGTGTGGATTATTCTTTTATGTATCTTTGTATAATAGTTACATTTTACAAATTAGAAAGGTTTAAATAAAATGAATGTAATAAATGAAAACCTATATGTAGGCACAGAAATAGGAAAATGTAAATAACACACTGACAATATATTGTACGTATGTATTTTATATATATATGTATAAAACTATTGTGAATAAAGGGTTCCTATCAGGCCTGTTTCAGGGGAAAAAAAGTAAAATTCTTATTAGATAAGTCTATTATGTACACAAATTATGAACATGATACTTTATGTGTATCACTATATATTTATAACAATATTCATGTATACTATAAGCAATACCTATTTTGGTTACTTCAAAATCACAGATGCTAAACATGACTGTCATGAACATCAAACTACACATTTTATGTCATCATCTGGAAGATATATATTGTTTGAAAACTCTAGATTATTTATGAACCACTTAACAGAAGGGAACATACAGGTTTCCTCATGAAAATGCTTTATCTTAAATTCATGTAGTAACAATTACATAAATTAAAGTATTAGTTAAATACAGCGGATATTTCTGGGACTTTCCCGATGGTCCAGTGGTAAAGAATCCGCCTGCCAATGCAGGGGACATGGGTTCGAGCCCTGGTTGGGGAACTAAGATCCCACATGCCATGGGGCAACTAAGCCTGTGTGCCACAACTGTTGAGTTCGCACGCCTCAACGAGACAGCCCACGTGCCACAAACTACAGAGCCCACACTCTGGAGCCTGCGTGTCACAACTAGAGAGAGAAAACCCACATGCCACAACTAGAGAGAAACCCGAGCAGACCATGAGCCATAACGAAAAGATCCCACATGCCTCAACAAAAAGATCCCGTGTGCTGCAAACTAAGACCCAACGCAGTCAAAAAAAAAAAAAAAGGAAAATAAATAAATAAATAAAATATTTTTTAAAAAAATACAGTATATATTTCTTAGTAATCCATAATCATGTCAGCCAGAAACTGGGAGTTATCCTGAACTACCTCCTCCTCCTACCTTAGCCCCCATATTCAATCAACCACGAACTTCTGTGAAACTTAACAGTTTAACATCTCTTGAATCAACTACTTTTCTCCACTAATTTCTCTCCTCTTCCACTTTCATCACTCTGGTCTAAGCCAATATCCTCTGTGACCTAGGCTCTCCTAACTGATTTCACTACATTTCCTCCTGTTCCTCTCCAATCCACTGTTTACACTGCAACCAAAGTAATTATTTAAATTTTTTAAAAATATTAAATGATTATGACATCCCCTTGCTTTAATGAAAACTCTTCAATGACTTCCCATGGTACTTAACATAAAGATCAAAATACTTGACTAAAAACTCTCCAGGATCCCGCCTAGGGATTCCAAACTCAACAACAACCAGGTTAAACATTGATTCATTAAATTTACTTATCGGGCAACTTAATTGAGTGGCATAAAATGAAGAGTCCATGCCCCACTAAAGGGAGTAGCAGCTGCCTGGATCCAGCTGAGCGTTGCCATCTGAAAATACAGACTTGGATGTTGTTATATCCTCTCATTTTTCAAGAGAAGCCAGAAATCCAGACTTTTGTGTGAAATTTTCCTGATATGTCAATGCTGGCAACTCATTCAAACTTTCCAAACAATAAGGAGGCCAAATCTGACCTGTCATCTAGTCTCTTCACCTAGCCGCACACCACTAATCTCTACACCAGCCATACTGAATCTGAATATTTCTAAGATCCTCAATGATACTGAAACTGAGCAGGACCCCGTGGGGACCTCCAGGGCACAAAACCCTTTCTGCTTCTGGTTTCTTGTTTGTAGGAAAAAGGCTTTCCACCTCCAAGACCTTTCCTAAGTTCCACAGGGCAGATTCAGTTACTAATTAGGGGAGTGAGGGAACAGCAGAAGGAAACAATAGTGCAGTGATGGGGCAGGGGCCTGGTTCTTCCTCAGGGCTGTGCATAACAATCTCATTCATATCTCTGAGTTCTTCTACAGGAACTAGGGCCCCCATCCAGGGGCAGGTTGGTATTTTCAGGCTGAGCACAAGCATGTGGACCTCCAACTGGTTGGAACCAGAAGGCTGATGATTGAAATTCCTAGAATACCACCCTGTTACCTCACCACCAACCAATGAGAAGTAGGTCACACACCCTGCCGCTCTCCCCTGAAATTTTGCCTATAAAAACTCTTCCCGCAAAATCTTTGGGGAGTTCGGGTCTTTTGAGCATGAGTCACCATTCTCCTTGATTGGCCCTTGCAATAAACCTTTCTCCACTCCAAACTCTGACGTTTTGGTTTGTCTGGCCTCACTGCGCATCAGGCACATAACCTGGGTTCAACAACAGTACTACTTAGGGCTCTCACACATGTTGTGTCCTCTGCTTTGACCACTTTTTTCCCACAACTCTACCTGACCTAGCAATCTCCTACTTGTAAGCTTCTCAGCAGTTGTTTCCTCAAGAAGCCTTCCCTACTCCCACTGCCTGTCCCCACGACCCCCACTCCACAGGCTAAAACACATTATGTGCTCTGATAATACTGAATACATCTTCATAACACTCATCACACCTAAAAAATAAATGTTTATTTAATGCCTGTCATCCCCTCCCACCCCTCCCCCAAGATGCGAAGCTCCATAGAAGTCGGACCTGATACACAGCAGACATGCAATACACATTTGTTGCTAAACAGTTTGGTTATAAAGTATTCCTTTAGACAATAAGGGTCTGGTGTACTTTTAAAATATTAATTAATTTCTACCCAACTTTTCAGGAACATGTACAATATTTTAAGGTAAGTAGACTCAGAATTAAAATATTAAGTTAAAACTATAATTAATGATAATAATAACTAATATATATTGAGCATTTACTAAATGCTAAGAACTATGTTGAGCACTTCACGTGTACTATCTCATTCAATATAACAATCTATAAAGTGATGCCACTATCATCCAGAGGAAGCAACTTATGCATAGAGTTTAAAAATTTGCTCAAAATCACACATCCGGGCTTCCCTGGTGGCACAGTGGTTGAGAGTCCGCCGGCCGATGCAGGGAACACGTGTTCGTGCCCTGGTCAGGGAAGATCCCACATGCCGCGGAGCAGCTGGGCCCGTGAGCCATGGTCGCTGAGCCTGCGTGTCCGGGGCCTGTGCTCCGCAACGGGAGAGGCCACAACAGTGAGAGGCCCGCGTACCACAAAAAAAAAAAAATCACACATCTAATCAGTGACAAACTAGGGTATGAATCCACACAGTCTGACTCCAGAACTTAAGTACCTAACTACACTAATTAAGAAAAGCCAATTCAACAAGTATCTGTTCAATACCATAAGAAATAACGGCCATGATTTATTTTTCATTACTTCTCCGTTAAAGTAAGGTTCCTCATCCCTCTATCCTGCACTCCTCTCCACACATTTAAAATTAAGATAAATCATCAAGTTGTATTTTCCAAATTAAGAAAGATGGTTCTTTGACCCACATCCAAAATAAGCATGATCTTAGTACCAACTATATCTGTTAAAATGCTACCTTTCCGAATTATTTTTAAATGTTCATGTTTATATATTAGTGTTTTACATTGTAGTCTTATTATTGGAATGATCTCTAATTTGAAATGTATTTCATAGTTCAAATTAGAAGAATTCTTACAACTACAGACTGTGTTTTCAGATATGGTGACAATCGATATAAAAATAAACTGAGGGGGGGACCTTCAAGATGGCGGAGAAGTAAGACTTGAAGATCACCTTCCTCCCCACAAATATATCAAAAATACATCTACATGTGGAACAACTCCTACAGAACACCTACTGAACGCTGGAAAAAGACCTCAGACCTCCCAAAAGGCAAGAGACTCCCCACGTACCTGGGTAGGGCAAAAGAAAAAAGGAAAAACAGAGGCAAAAGAATAGGGACTTGCACCTCTGGGAGGCAGCTGTGAAGGAGAAAAAGTTTCCACACACTAGGAAGCCCCTTCACTAGCAAAGACGGGAGGTGGGCTTGGGTGGGGGGTAGCTTCGGAGCCATGGAGGAGAGAGCAGCAACAGGTGTGCAAAGGAAAAAGCAGAGAGATTCCCGCACACAGGATCACTGCCGAGCAGGACTCACCAGCCTGAGAGGCTTGTCTGCTCATCCGTCGGGGCGGGTGGGGGCTGAGTATTTGGAGGCTCGGGATTCGGAGGTCAGATCCCAGGGAGAGAACTGGGGTTGGCTGCGTGAACACAGCCTGAAGGGGGCTAGTGCACCACAGCTAGCCTGGACGGAGTCCGGGAAAAAGTCTGGACCTGCCTAAGAAGCAAGAGACCATTGTTTTCGGATGCGCAAGGAGAGGGGATTCAGAGCACCGCCTAAACGAGCTCCAGAGACAGGCGTGAGCCACAACTATCAGCGCGGACTCCAGAGACGGGCATGAAATGCTAACGCAGCTGCTGCAGCCACCAAGAAGCCTGTGTACAGGCAGAGGTTACTATCCACACCTCCCCTCCCGGGAGCCTGTGCAGCCCGCCACTGCCAGGGTCCCGTGATGCAGGGACAACTTCCCCGGGAGAACACACGGCACACCTCAGGCTGTTGCAACATCACGCCAGCCTCTGGCACCGCAGGCTCGCCCCACCCTGTACCCCTCCCCGCCCCCCGAGTGAGCCAGAGCCCCCTAATCAGCTGCTACTTTAACCCCATCCTGTCTGGGTGGGAACAGACGTCCTCAGGCGAACTACACGCAGAGGTGGGGCCAAATCCAAAGCTGAACCCCAGGAGCCGTGCGAACAAAGAAGAGAAAGGGAAATTTCTCCCAGCAGCCTCAGGAGCAGCAGATTAGAAAGGGAAATTTCTCCCAGCAGCCTAAGGAGCAGCGGATTAAATCTCCACAATCAACTTGATGTACCCTGCATCTGTGGAATACCTGAATAGACAACGAATCATCCCAAATTGAGAAGGTGGACTTTGGGAGCAACTGTAGACTTTGGGTTTGCTTTCGGCAACTAATTTGTTTCTGGCTTTATGTTTATGTTAGTTTAGTATTTAGAGGTTATTATCATTGGTAGATTTGTTTATTGATTTGGTTGCTCTCTTTTTCTTTTTTATATATATTTTTATCCTTTTTCTCTTTTTGTGAGTGTGTATGTGTATGCTTCTTTGTGTGATTTTGTCTGTATAGCTTTGCTTTTACCATGTGTTCTAGGATTCTCTCCTTTATTTTTTTTTCTTTTTTTAGTACAGTTTTTAGTGCTTGTTATCATTGGTGGTTTTATTTTTTGCTATGACTGCTCTCTTCTTTTTTTATTACTGTTTTATTTTTAACAATATTTTTTACTTTTTATTTTAATAGATTTATCTTATTAATTTTTTTTTATTTAATTTTTTTTCCTCCTCTTTCTTCTGAGCTGTGTGGCTGACAGGGTCTTGGTGCTCCAGCCAGGTGTCAGGCCTGAGCCTCTGAGGTGGGAGACCCAAGTTCAGGACACTAGTCAACCAGAGACCTCCCAGCCCCACTGAGTATCAAATGGCAAAAGCTCTACCAGAGATCTCTATCTCAACGGTGACACAGCTCTACTCAACGACCAGCAAGCTACAGTGCTGGACCCCCTATGCCAAACAATTAGCAAGACAGGAACACAACCCCACCCATTAGCACAGACGCTGCCTAAAATTGTAATAAGTTCACAGACACCCCAAAACACACCACTGGACGTGGTCCTGCCCACCACAAAGACAAGATACAGCCTCATCCACCAGAACACAGGCACCAGTCCCCTCCACCAGGAAGCCTACACAACCCACTGAACCAACCTTACCCACTGGGGGCAGACAGCAAAAACAACGGGAACTCCGAACCTGCTGCCTGAAAAAAGGAGACCCCAAACACAGTAAGTTAAGCAAAATGAAAAGACACAGAAATATGCAGCAGATGAAAAGAGCAAGGTAAAAACCCACCAGACCAAACAAATGAAGAAGAAATAGGCAGTCTACCTGAAAAAGAATTCAGAGTAATGATAGTAAAGATGATCCAAAATCTTGGAAATAGAATGGAGAAAATACAAGAAACGTTTAACTAGGACGTAGAAGAACTAAAGAGCAAACAAACAATGATGAACAACACCATAAATGAAACTAAAAATTCTCTAGAACAAATCAATTGAGGATAACTGAGGCAGAAGAAAGGATAAGTGATCTGGAAGGTAAAATAGTGTAAATAACTACCGCAGAGCAGAATGATGAAAAAAGAATGAAAAGAACTAAGGACAGTCTCAGAGACCTCTGGGACAACATTACACACACCAACATACGAATTATAGGGTCCCAGTAAAAGAAGATAAAAAGAAAAGAACTGAGAAAATATTTGAAGAGACTGTAGTTGAAAACGTCCCTAAAATGGGAAAGGAAAGAGTCAATCAGGTCCAGGAAGCACAGAGAGTCCCATACAGGATAAATCCAAGGAGAAACACGTCAAGACACATATTAATCAAACTATCAAAAACTAAATTCAAAGAACAAATATTAAAAGCAACAAGGGAAAAGCAACAAATAACATACAAGGGAATCCCCATAAAGTTAACAGCTGATCTTTCAGCAGAAACTCTGCAAGCCAGAAGCGAGGGGCAGGACATATTTAAAGGGCTGAAAGGGAAAAACCTACAACCAAGATTACTCTACCCAGCAAGGATCTCATTCAGATTTGATGGAGAAATTAAAACCTTTACAGACAAGCAAAAGCTAAGAGAATTCAGCACCACTAAACCAGGTTTACAACAAATGCTCAAGGAACTTCTCTAGGCAGGAAACACAAGAGGAGGAAAAGACCTACAATAACAAAAGCAAACCAATTAAGAAAATGGTAATAGGAACATACATATTGATAACTACCTTAAATGTAAATGGATTAAATGCTCCCACCAAAATACACAGACTGGCTGAATGGATACAAAAACAAGATCCATATATATGCTGTGTACAAGAGAGCTACTTCAGGCCTAGGGACACATGCAGCCTGAAAGTGAGGGGATGGAAAAAGATATTCCATGCAAATGGAAATCAAAAGAAAGCTGGAGTAGCAATTCTCATATCAGACAAAATAGACTTTAAAATAAAAACAATTACAAGAGACAAAAAACAACACTACAAAATGATCAAGGGATCAATCCAAGAAGATATAACAATTGTAAATATTGATGCACTCAACATAGGAGCACCTCAATACATAAGGAAAATGCTAACAGCCATAAAAGGGGAAATCGACAGTAACACAATCACAGTAGGGGGCTTTAACACCCCACTTTCACCAATGGGCAGATCATCCAAAATGAAAATAAATAAGGAAACACGAGCTTTAAATGATACATTAAACAAAATGGACTTAATTGATATTTATAAGACATTCCAGCCAAAAACAACAGAATACACTTTCTTCTTCAGGGCTCATGGAACATTCCCCAGGTTAGATCATACCCTGGGTCACAAATCAAGCCTTGGTAAATTTAAGAAAATTGAAATCGTATCAAGTATCTTTTCCGACCACAGTCCTATGACACTAGATATCAATTACAAGAAAAAAATCTGTAAAAAATACAAACACAGGGAGGTTAAACAATATACTAATAACCAAGAGATCACCAAAGAAATCTAAGAGGAATTCAAAAAATATCTAGAAACAAATGACAATGAAAACACGATGACCCAAAACCTATGGCATGCAGCAAAAGCAGTTCTAAGAGGGAAGTTTATAGCAATACAATCTTACCTCAAGAAACAAGAAACATCTCAAATAACCTAACCTTACACCTAAAGCAATTAGAGAAAGAAGAACAAAAAAACCTCAAAGTTAGCAGAAGGAAAGAAATCATAAAGATCAGATCAGAAATAAATGAAAAAGAAATGAAGGAAATGACAGCAAAGATGAATAAAACTAAAAGCTGGTTCTCTGAGAAGATAAACAAAATTGATAAACCATCAGCCAGAATCATCAAGAAAAAAAGTGAGAAGACTCAAATCGATAGAATTAGAAATGAAAAAGGAGAAGTAACAACTGACACCGCAGAAATACAAAGGATCATGAGAGATTACTGCAAGTAACTATACACCAATAAAATGGACAACCTGGAAGAAATGGACAAGTTCTTAGAAAAGCACAACCTTCTGGGACTGAACCAGGAAGAAACAGAATATATAAACAGACCAATTGCAAGCACTGCAACTGAAACTGTGATTAACAGTCTTCCAACGAACAAAAGCCCAGGACCAGATGGATTCATAGGCAAACTCTATCAAACATTTAGAGAAGAGCTAACACCCATCCTTCTCAAACTCTTCCAAAATACAGCAGAGGGAGGAACACTCCCAAACTCATTCTACAAGGCCACCATCATCCTGAGATCAAAACCAGACAAAGATGTCACAAAAAAAGAAAAAACTACAGGCCAATATCACTGATGAACAAATGCAAAAATCCTCAACAAAATACTAGCAAGCAGAATACAACAGCACATTAAAAAGACCATACACCATGATCAAGTAGGGTGTATCCCAGGAATGCAAGGATTCTTCAGTATATACAAAACAATCGGTGTGATAAGCTATATTAACAAACTGAAGGAGAAAAACCGTATGATGATCTCAATAAATGCAGAAAAAGCTTCTGACAAAATTCAACACTCACTTGTGATAAAAACCCTCCAGAAAGTAAGCATAGAGGGAACTTACCTCAACATAATAAAGGCCATATATGACAAACCCACAGCCAACATCATTCTCAATGGTGAAAAACTGAAACCATTTCCACTAAGATCAGGAACAAGACAAGGTTGCCCATGCTCACCACTATTATTCAACACAGTCTTGGAAGTTTTAGCCAAAGCAATTAGAGAAAAAAAACATATAAAAGGAATCCAAATTGGAAAAGAAGAAGTAAAACTGTTTGCAGATGACATGATACTAGACAGAGAGAATCCTAAAGATGCTACCAGAAAACTACTAGAGCTAATCAATGAATTTGGTAATGTAGCAGGATACAAAATTAATGCACAGAAATCTCTTGCATTCCTATACACTAATGATGAAAAATCTGAACGAGAAATTAAGGAAATACTCCCATTTACCACTGCAACAAAAAGAATAAAATACCTAGGAATAAACCTACCTAAGGAGACAAAAGACTTGTATGCAGAAAACTATAAGACACTGATGAAAGAAATTAAAGATGATACAAACAGATGGAGAAATATACCATGTTCTTGGATTGGAAGAATCAACATTGTGAAAATGACTATACTACCCAAAGCAATCTACACATGCAATGCAATCCCTATCAAACTACCAATGGCATTTTTCACAGAAGTAGAACAAAAAAATTTCACAATTTGTATAGAAACACAAAAGACCCTGAAGAGCCAAAGCCATCTTGAGAAAGTAAAACGGAGCTGGTGGAATCAGGCTCCCCGACTTCAAACTGTACTACAAAGCTACAGTAATCAAGACAGTATGGTCCTGGCACAAAAACAGAAATACAGATCAATGAAACAGGATAGAAAGCCCAGAGATAAACCCACGCACCTGTGGTCACCTTATCTTTGATAAAGGAGGCAAGAATATACAATGGAGAAAAGACAGCCTCTTCAATAAGTGGTGCTGGGAAAACTGGACAGCTACATGTGAAAGAATGAAGTTAGAACACTCCCTAATACCATACATAAAAATAAACTCAAAATGGATTAATGACCTAAATGTAAGGCCGTACACTATAAAACAGAGGAAAACATAGGAAGAACACTCTTTGACATAAATCACAGCAAGATCCTTTTTGACCCACCTCCTGGAGAAACGGAAATAAAAACAAAAATAAACAAATGGGACCTAATGAAACTTCAAAGCGTTTGCAAAGCAAAGGAAACCATAAACAAGACGAAAAGACAACCTCAGAATGGGAGAAAATATTTGCAAACGAAGCAACTGACAAAGGATTCATCTCCAAAATATACAAGCAGTTCATGCAGCTCAACATTAAAAAAACAAACAACCCAATCCAAAAATGGCAGAAGACCTAAATAGACATTTCTCCAAAGAAGATATACAGATTGCTAACAAAAACATGAAAGGATGTTCAACATCACTAGTCATGAGAGAAATGCAAATCAAAACTACAATGAGGTATCACCTCACACCGGTCAGAATGGCCATCATCAAAAAATCTACAAACAGTAAATGCTAGAGAGGGTGTGGAGAAAAGAGAACCCTCTTGCACTGTTGGTGGGAATGTAAATTGATACAGCCACTATGGAGAACAGTATGGAGGTTCCTTAAAAAACTAAAAATAGAACTACCATACGACCCAGCAATCCCACTACCAGGCATATACCCTGAGAAAACCATAATTCAAAAAGTCATGTACCACAGTGTTCATTGCAGCTCTATTTACAATAGGCAGGACATGGAAGCAACCTAAGTGTCCATCGACAGATTAATGGATAAAGAAGATGTGGCACATACATACAATGGAATATTACTCAGCCATAAAAAGAAACAAAGCTGAGTTATTTGTACTGAGATGGATGGACCTAGATGTCGTACAGCGTGAAGTGAATCAGAAAAAGAAAAACAAATACCGTATGCTAACACATATATATGGCATCTAAAAAAAAAATGGTTCTGAAGAACCTAAGAGCAGGACAGGAATAAAGACGCAGACATAAGAGAATGGACTAGAGGACACAGGAGGGGGAAGGGTAAGCTGGGACGAAGTGAGAGAGTGGCATGGACATATATACACTACCAAATGTAAAACAAATAGCTAGTGGGAAGCAGCTGCATAGCACAGGGAGATCAGCTTGGTGCTTCATGTCCACCCAGAGGGGTGGGATAGGCAGGGAGGGAGGGAGACGCAAGAGGGAGGAGATATGGGGTTCTACGTATATGTATAGCTGATTCACTTTGTTATACAGCAGAAACTAACACACCATTGTAAAACAATTATACTCCAATGAAGATGTTAAAAAAAAAATAAACTGACATAACCACGTAAAATATACACAAAGTTAATACAGGGATCCCTCAATACCTGAACTCTATCTGAATTCTTGCCTTCCACAACTCAGGAACCAAATAGATTTGAGTAAGTTCTCACATGTACCACTTGTTATCCAGACTCTTACTACCCAAAACCCAGAATTTGGCTCACTCACCATCCCTTGTTAAGAGAACTCAATAACCAATCTCTCACTCCAAACTCAGCGATCCAACAGTTTTGTACAGCGAAACAGAAGCGTATGTATTCAAGGGCTATATAAATTTTAGAATTCTTGTTTTAAGAGATTTAAGCAGATTTTTTTAAATGTGAAAAAAATTGACATATCTGTATTTTCATTCAAATTTGAAATTTAAATTCCACTTCACGAAGAATTTTTCTATGTGAATGCTTTTAAACTAGAAAATGCCATATTTTTTAACCTTTAGACCACACAAAATATAAAGTAAATTGTTAAATATATGACAGACAACTTATAAGAGTTAAATAAAGTTAATTCATGACTTCAAAGAGCTCTGAAGTCAGTCTTAACATCTTTTTTTAAAAAAATACTTATCATTATAAATAACATGGGAAATAAGGTTTTCAAGGAAAACACTACTTTCAGTGTTAATTTTTCAGCAACGTTATTTCACAGATTATATCAGATTTTTCTTGAAGTCACAAAGAGCAAAGGGGAAAATAAAAGAAACAAATGAAAAGAGTACAGAAGTTGAAAATGATGGCAAAATTTTCAAATTAATTTGGTTACAGACGAATGATATGAAACAATTTTAGAAGTAATTACTCCATAAGGTTCAGCCCAAAGTCACAGAAACAACAAGCAAAGAACAAATTAACTCGACTGAGAAAAAGGAAAAACCAGCTCTCATTACAACAGTGCATTTTTCTAAAGTATTTAACTTAGGATAACATTTGAACACAAGCTTTTTCAAAAACCTCGTGCATGATGAAAAGTTAAAACATCAGTTGAGAACAGAACTGAGACATATGATTTTTTTGCATGCTCAAAAGTTATTTTAAAAAATAAAGAAAAAAGGGGAAAGGTTTAGCAGGTTAAAGAAAAAACTGTAGGTTTGAAGAAAGCAAACTACTTTCCCAGGTTCTTTTGATACAAATTACATAAATGATTTAAAGAGACTGTAACTAGAGCCCCCATTTTATCCTAATTTGCCCATATTCTCCCAATCTTGCTCACTTCGGATTTACTGATTTTAAAGAATGTGAACCCTTTAATCAAGCAAATTCTAAGAGTTATTCGATACACTCCATCTTTCACATTTAGGAAAAAAAAACAGCAAAATTAAATGTTAAAACATAACCAAACCTTGTCTACAAGAGTCACAAAGTGAGTGACTTAAGATTCAGTGATCTCTTTAACTTAACTGATTCCACACAGAGCACCAAAACACATCTATTGTGCCTGTATTTGTCTTCCTAAAAAGCTAAGATTCCCTACTAAGCTTTAACTACCAGCCAGAGATGAGAGCCCTTTGGGAGAGAACAAACCCAGAGAAGATGTCAGGATTCCATGGATCTATTTCACAGGGTGGCACAATGATTGAATGCAACACATTCTTAATAAATGAAGGCGCGGCATATGTCACTATTTCTTCAGGTTAAGTCTTCATACCTCCATTCCCAATTGTTCACATAAGACACAACACCCCTGAGCACAAACATTCCTCCTACATAAAAGGAAGGAACTGGACTTTGGATGGGGCTCTAGGTGTCCTTCCAGTTTATGATTCTATTTAACTAGTTGTGAAAAAATACAACTCTCACGACTCAAGGAAAGTTACATTTTACCGCCAAAAAAAATGACAGGTTTGATGCAATAAACCATACCTTGCTCTGCCAAATGTTAATATCAGAACTTCTGAAATAAACAAACCTGTGTCTATGTTCATCTGGTCCATGGATCAGGAAGACTCCAGGGTTTTTAGCCCCTTTGCCGGCATCTACATGAGGAATTAACACATCTTCCAAACCCAGATCAAAACGTTTGTGTTTTGAAGAGTCTGGAAGGAAGAAGAATGCCCCAAAACACAGGGTGATGAAGGCACTTAGAATAAGGAGGAGGATAAACTTCTCAGAAAGTCTCAAGGTAGCCCTGTGATGCGGGAAGGAAGGCGGCCCCAGGTTCAGAGGTGGTATCCTTCGTCCAGAGAGGGGTAGCAGCGCTGGGGTAGTCATCATTTACGCTCTTGGGCAGAATATTTTATAAAGTTCTCATCTTACATCAAATGTACGATACATTGAACAGTCTTCAGAATCCTGGCAAAAATGGGGACACTCAATTTTCCTCCTCTTAAAAGACTGCTGTGCGTTTCAATAGGGCGCCTCTTTCACGCTCATCCAACTGCATGCAGAAACGAGTGTGGCCCCCAAACGATCACTAGTTTAAGTCCTGTGATACTTTCTTTGCCATCTGGCTCTCAGTACTTCACCGGGTGATTACAAGTCTCCTCTTCATTCCTAAGGGTAGATCAGACAAGCAACACCACACAGAGGATGCAAGGTGGGTTCTTCCATTCCTGAACCTCCGGGAGATGCTCCAACGTGGTTTCCCGCCCCCAAAAGGGAGCCTAACGTGATCCAAGGAGCTGTAGAAGGTTCACTTGAGCTCCTCCGATGCTTCGATTGCAGAATCTCTGAGCCTCAGTGGTGGAAAAACAAGGGGCTCCTCGGAAGTCAGTCAACCGGGAGGAGGGTCACCCGCCTCGCCGGGAAGCCGAAGCAACGGCGCTGGGCGAAAAGCAGGAAGGAGGGCTCGGATGCCCACGCCTCCCGACGCTGTCCCCGGGCTCCGGGGGCCGGCGACAGCTCCGACGCTGCTCCCTCGACGGCTGGCGCGAAGGGCATCCGCGTCCCAAATACCTGCGCCCTCCCAGCCGCGGCCGCCGCGGCCGCTGTTGCTACCGCCCGGGTCTGTCAGGGAGCGGAACTTCCTCCTCGGCGGCCACTGAGAAGCCCCGGCGTGTACGGGGGGAGGGGAGGCGCGGTGGCCGCCCCCGCTCGGCGGCTCCTCCTCCTCCTCTCGGCAGCGGGTTAAGTTAACCCCGGCGCCGGCTCCCGGAGCGAGGCTGCCTCTGACCCCGCCGTGCCCGGCCGCGGCGACCGAGCCCCCGCGGCCCCGCGGCGTGGGAAGAAGCAAAGCCGCGGCCCCCCTGTCCGAGAACCCGGGGCAAGCGCCTGCTCATTCCTCGCTCAGCCCGGGGGCGGCGGCCGCCCCGGGCTCGCGAGAGCAGTAGCGCCTCGGGCGGGCAGAGGTCAGCTGCGTCTCCTTCCTCCCTGGCCGCCGTGGCGGCCTCCGCCGCGCAACCTCCGGTCGCTCGCAGCCGCTCGCTCTGGTGGTGGCGGCGACGGCTGCGGGAGAGGCAGCGCGTCCACGCGGTGGGGGGCTGCGGCCTGGTCCTCGTCCCGTGGCTCCCTAGTCCGGGAGGGCGCGGAGCAGCCGACTGCCGACACCCGTTAGGCACACTCCTGAGGGGAGCGGGCGTGCGGGGGTGGGGCGGATGGCTCGGGCCTGCCTCCGGCCCCGACTCGCGAGTGGGCGTCCCCGGGCGGCGGAGTGTGAGGTGCGCGCGCACGCTCCCGGCCCCGCCGCCGCCGCCCCCGCCCCTTCTCCGCCCCACCCGGCCCGGCCCGCGCTCCGGCTTCGCGCTGCTGCTGCGGACTCCAGCGCTCGCCCTCCCGCCCGTCGGCTGCCCGCCCCCCGGAAGCGTCCTGCAGCCGGCGTCTGCGCACGTGATGGGAGAAGGTCGACCGTCCGCGCTTCACTGACAACTTCACCGGTGCCAGGCTTCGGCATCGTCAGTTCGTGGGATTGACCCGGCGTTTGGGAGGTTGGGGGCGGGGAGGGCGGGGAGGCTCATGTCCCGAAGGCTTCGCTGCAATCCAAGGGTTACTAGGACTAAAGGGATCTGACCGCCAAGGTTAACGTTTAATATTGCTTTGTGGAGATCGTGTCTTCAACTATGGACCATTGGTCCCTAGGGCTCAACGACTGAGTCTCCATCTTCTTCCTTACAGCCCATGTGCACGTCGTTGGGCACCCGAAGCTCGAGTCATCTCTACTGAGCACCAACCGTGTGCCAGGCTCTGTGTTAAGAATAAAATGGCGACCTTCAGGTTAGGTTTCCTGACCGAGGTGTCTCTGACAGCAGCCCATATGACCCTACAGGACAACAGCTTCCTCGTGGTTCAGTTTCTGGAAGACGTTCTCCCATCATCACACTCCTCACCACCACCCCTCCCATAAAAGAGATAATAAGTATGAACGAGAAGGTGCTAAAATCCAAAAAGACAACAATGTTGTTTAAATTCAGGCTTAAAAGCACCCTGAGTTGATTCTGTTACCCATAATCTTAAGAACCATGTTGTGATTAAGTCCAAAAAATTTCTGTGTAATACACAAATATTCTCACTTGTTTGATACTAAGATGTCAGTGCCTCTACATATCCTTAGTGATGACTGGGAATTGGAGAGCAGTCCCTTCAGCGGCAGGGACAAAAGGTCAGCCTTAGTTAAAAATCAAGCGAAAATCTTCATCTTCACTAGCACAATTCGAAGTACAATTCCAGTCTGCTGTATTTCCAGAAGGTCTGCATATCTCACTATCTACCATACGCCAAAGAAGTCATTGTCATTGATTCGCCAAATAAAGACATAAAAATGTTAAGTGCCACCTCTCACCCAGTCAGGCTGGCAGCCCAATCCAAAATGAAATTTTTGTTGTACACTTGTGAAAAGTAGGTATAAGAAATTCCCTGCCTTCCCAATGTGTCTTTATAAAGTGTGCCAATTTTATGAATAAGTTTCTAATGCTGAGCCTCTCTGTAAGCCAAAGGAAGAGAAACACTTGGGTTTCCAATTACTGAGGTCATTAATTTCCGTAGGAAGATCAGGGGAAATAAATATTGACCTCTGAATGAAATAGCAAGTTACATAAGCCTTGAAAGGTAAATATTATCTAGGTTGACACCAAATTGTTAACCACAGAAATATCGATCATGAAACCTGCCTTAACCTAGTTGACAAGCATGACTTAAGCAGGCTCAACCTCATAACCAGTGGAGAAGACTTATCTGTGTCCTTCCCTCTTTCTTGCCCTTGCCTGTTTTGCAAAATTCATTTTGCCTTTAGGAGAGTAAAAATATTATTTAAATTAGAGGTTATTGCAGATGTCCAAATGCAGTCTGCAATTCTAAGGCCCTTGATGATGCTATCAATTATTATAATCCTACACCAGCATCAAAAAGTATGTGTGTGTATGTGTGTGTGTGTGTATTCTCTTCTAGAGACTAGGTCCCTCTCGAATGAGTTTTAAAAGAATTAGTATTGTTTTGTTGGTTTTTAAAAGCAAGTTGAAAATGTCTTCATAAATTATGATTACAAGTACATAAAATGCACATAAAAATTAAAAAGGAATATTTGAAAAAGATTATAGCTGTTGTGTTAAGATGTTGGTATTATATATAGTTTTTCCCCATGTGTTCTGTTTGTGTTACTTTTATAATTAAATAAATAATTTTTAAATAAAGTGGTACTTGAGAAAGTTAAGGTCAGATTTCAAATAGGTGGACTCAGTTGTATCAAGATGAACATGTCTGAAGGCAATCAACAGAAATCAGAACGTACATGAAATATACATACATATTTTTTTCATATATACGTGTAACAGGGACGTATCTCATTCTAGACAGTACAAAGAGAATATTTCATTTTCAAGGAGTAGCTGTACTTTGATCAATGGTATAGACAAGATTACAAAGTGGCAGATAAAGTGGTAATTTCCCTTTTATAAATCCATGTAAATTAATATTTTAGGAAATAGGAATTGTTCAATTCCTAACAAAACAAAATGTACCCCGACATACTTCAGATTTATAGGACCATTACTGGGATACACTTATGTATTACAATGAAAAAGTTATTTGTATTTGTTCAATCATAGGTTAACTTTTCTATTATCGAAACAATTTAACACCTATTACACACACACACACACACACACACACACACCATCTAGCTCTGTTTTAAGTGAAACTGAAGTCATATGCTAGAGAAAAAAAATACAGCTGGTATGCAAAAAGAGGCTTTTGATTTACTTACATGACTTGTTCCTTCTTAGTTTCAACTGGTTCCCAAAGTATCCCAAAGACAGGACCACTAAATGTGTAGAAAAATAACCAAGCTTTGGCCCTCCTCTTTCCACTCTTGCATTCTTCTATAAAGCTTTTTTCCTACAGGTCAGGGATAACCTAAGTTCAATGTTATGAAACTCTCACTTTAGCTCCATGGTAAGTCCGGAGAGTCAAAAATCTTCACGTGTCTCTCTGAGCCAAAGTATTTGAGGCTCATTTGCTTATAAAAGACACATTTGTTGAAGGGCCACTGTGTGATACAGCCTCTACTAGGTGCTAGAGGTTTGGAGAAGTCAGAATCCCTATCTTAGTGAATTCAAAGTCTTGTGTGGGATGGCAAATGAGCACTGACAATTACGTGACAGGGAAGAGTGCTGTTAGACTAAAGCCCCAGGGGCTCATGGGTTCACTGAAAGGGCACCAGAGTGAGGGGAGGGAGATTGGGCATGTGTCAAGGAAGGTTCCTAGATCAAGTGCCACCCGAGCTGAGCCTTTAATTAACCAGCAGGGAAGAAGGGTGGTGTTCCAACATAGGGAGCAGAACATGCACAGGCATCCACAGCTGCTTGTTCCTGCCACTTACCCAGAAACTTCCCTGCTTTACTCTTCCAATAAATAGCTTGCTTAGCCCTAAATCCCCAATACTCTTGAAGGGGGAAAGTGAAATTTTTTAATTTTAGAAAAACATATGACTATGGAAACACATTACTCTCTCCCAGTGCCTAAGACAGGGCCAAGCAATGAGGAAGCCAGAAGCTTCAGCTTCACTGGGCTCATAGTAAATCTGCTTCTGCTCTGAACCCAGCCATATCTAAGGCTAGTTCATCCTTTGAACCTCTCAGTTACACAAGCCTATAAATTTCTTTTGCAGTCAGAATTAGTTTCTGTGGCTTGCAATGTAAAGTCTTGTCTAGTACACAGCGTGTCTTTGCATGGAGGTGCTGTGGCTGCCTGTAGTATGTGAAGCACCAGTAGCTTCACAAGTATAAAGGATCGGGAACCAGAAGGAACCCACTCTTTCAGGCAACCAACAGGCTTGGGCCAGGGACAAAATTGGGGAGAAGACCTAAAATTGAAAGGGCCAAACATGGGCTTCCCTGGTGGTGCAGTGGTTGAGAGTATGCCTGCCGATGCAGGGGACACGGGTTCGTGCCCCGGTCCGGGAAGATCCCACATGCCGCTGAGCGGCTGGGCCCGTGAGCCATGGCCGCTGAGCCTGCTCGTCCGGAGCCTGTGCTCCGCAACGGGAGAGGCCACAACAGTGAGAGGCCCATGTACAGCAAAAAAGAAAAAGTGTCAGTTACTGAGGTTTCACTCTCTTGTTCCCTTTCTGCTTCAGACCAGTGCAACGATCTTGGGTAAACATGTGTGCTCTGCAGACCCAACATTCGCCTTTGGTGGGCTGTTCTGAGGCTAAATTTTGTGGTGGTTAGGAGTTGGCTGAGAGTATCATAAGCCCTTTTGGATTACAGATCTAGGAACTTGTTCTTTATTAGCTTATCTGTAACAGAGCTGACATTTTTTAAAAACCTTCACTTGACCATCCTCTATGTTTTATTTCATTCAAAATCAGTGGCAGGCGGGACGAGACATACATTGATCCTCTCAAATAATTAATTATGGCTAGAACATAGATTGTAGAGGGAGGGTTGGTGAGAGATAAAGCCAGAAGGGTAAACATAGAAAGATTTCTGCTCTAGTTGGTGCAGTAAGGTCATGCTTTGATCCATGAACTTTACTTCACACAAATAGTAATGATAGGTAAAATATAGAAAGAGAAAGCCAAAAAGACATAACCAAACTCAAAAACAAAATAACCCCTTTCATAGATCAGAAATGGAATTGAAACAGAAAGCACTTAGCAACTCTGAAGCCACAGGCCCACTGAGGTCTAAAGTTCGAAAGCCAAGATTTGTGTCTCTTGTAAGGTGACAGAAACTAAAGAGGCTCCAAACTGGGTGGAAGACAGTAGCCAGGCTTAGTTCTTAAAGTCAGGAACTTGTGAGAGGAGGCCGAAAATAAACTGCTGCCAACCCACTGCCCGGGGAAGCAGAAGGACAAAGACCCAGCCTTGGACTCAGGAATCAAGCCAAGCATCTGGCCAAGTGTCTAGTTCTGCAATATCCCCAACATCACTGTGGGGAAGGAGTATCAAAATGCCAATGGTAGTCCTGATTCCATAATGTAAGTTCAGTGAGGCAGGTGGAAGCAAAAATCACTGAGCCTAGAGGGGTGAGCACAAAGAGGGTGAGAGGAGAAAAAAAAAAAACACTAAATTAAAATAAGACAGAAAAAAACAAATAGAACCTTTCCACTCAAAATGAGCCTGACCACCAAATTCCAAAGATATTCAGATGTCTAATACTAAGAGAGATTGCCAACAGAATGAACACTCAGAATATGAACTTACTCTAAATAAAATTAACTCTATGGTACTGTGTGACAAAGATTGTTTTAATTAATATTTTTGCATTCTCAAAGTGATAAATGAAAGCATAGTACTCATTTTAAAAAGAAAAGAAATTAGGAAACAGATAAGATGAATAAAGAACAGGTAAATAAGGTAAATATGGCAAAAAACTGATAGAAATCTTGAAAATAAAAATCTGGTCATTAAAATTTTTTAAAAAGTCAATACATGGGGTTAACCCTGGAGCTGGCCAAACTTGAAGAGAAAAAGTAATTCGCCCAGAACATAGTATAGAAGAATTCACTCAGAAGAATTCACCCAGAACATAACATAGAAAAATAAAGAGATTTCAAAATGTGAAAAATAATTCAGATTCATGGGGTTATATTGAATGGCTTCAACATATGTCTCATAGGAGTTCCAGAAGGAAAAACTGAAGGGAAGAGTGGATAAGCTATACTTTAAAAAACAAGAAAGAAATGACTGAAGATTTTCTAATCAAAACATCAAAACACCATATGTACTGAGCAAGGTAAATAAGAGTAAATGAACAATTTTCTCACTATAGTGAAACTACAGAGTAATAAGGATAAAGATAAAATCTCAAGTTACCAAAGGGAAACCACTGATTATTTACAAAGGAACTATAACTAGAGTTCTCAAAAGCAACCACAGAAACAAGAAAACAATTGAGTTTTCTCCAAGTATTGAATGGAACACTATCAACCAAGAATTTGATTTCCAGATAAACTGCCATTTCAGGGAGAGGGCAAAAAAAAGATATTTTCAATCATAAAAGGCAAGGGAGTTTTCCACCCACAGACCTACACCAAAAGAACTATTAAAGAATGTACTTACCCCAATGAGAAAATTAAGCCCAGAGGGAAAGCATAAGATACAAAAGATACTAGTGAGGGAAGAAATTAACAAAATGTGATGGTAGAATTAAAAATAACTACTTAAGGAGTATGGGATTAACAGATACAAGCTACTATACGTAAATAGATAAGCAACAAGGATTTACTATATAACACAGGGAACTATATTCAATATCTTATAACAACCTATAATGGAAAATAATCTGAAAAAAATACATATATATAACTGAATCACTTTGCTGTACACCTGAAACTAACACAATATTGTAAATCAACTATATTTCAATAAAAAAAATAATAGCTACTTTAGTGTTTAAAAGGAAAGAAATGGTTACAGTGGGTAGTTAAAACATGCTAAGGTCTTTGTCATGTTTGGAAGAGGAATATAAATAATAACTGTGTCTGAATACTTTGTCTATAAGATATTTTATATTAATAAAAAACTGATCTAGAGCTTCTAAACATGCAGAGAGAAAAGAGTAGCAAGGGATGAGGAGATTTGATATGGAAAACTGATCATTCAATAGAAGGCAGGAAAGGAGAAAAAAGAAGAAAAAGACATGTCAGACAAAACACACAAATTAAATAGAATAGTAGAATTAAATTCTAATATCAGCAAGCACAATAACTAAACAGATTTAAATTACTTATTAAATGACAGATTATCAGATTGGTTTAAAATAATATTCAGGTATGTAACGCTAGCAAAAAACAAAACTAAACCATAGAAATATTGGATATAAAGGGATAAAAAAAGAAATTATCAAAATACTGTCAAAAAGAAAGTCAATGAAGCATTATTAATATCAGACCAAAAAAAGTCTTTTAAACCAAATGTATTAATAAAAATAAAGAAGGTCAGTTCCAAAAGTCAAATGTACCTAATAACATAGCTTTCAATTACAGAAAGAAAAATTACAAAGAGAAACTGACAAACCCACTCTCTGAGTGGGAGATTTTAACAATCTATCAGACATGCCTAGAGCAAGAAGAACAAAAAAAACAGAGGTAATAGGGACTGAACCATGAAGGGCCTCTAAGAAGGCCACGTTAAGGAGTTGAGTTTTATTCTGAGAGTAATAGGAAGCCATTAACAGGTTCTAAACAAAGTAATGATTAGATCAGATGCCCTTTTTTATAAGGATCACTCTGTCTAGAAAATGGAGAATGGACTTCAGGGTGGTCAGACCACATAAAGGCAAGAAGACCATTTAGAAAACTCTTCCTACCCTCTAGCTAAGAGATATTAATGGCCTAAACTATAGTAGTGTCATTGGTGAAGGAAAAGAGTGGACATTTCAAGGGACATTCAGATAGAATTTTTGATCGAATGGCAGGGGAGGGGATCAAAGATAGCCTCCATATCTACGCCCTACAAGACTTGATGCATAGCAATGAGGAGGAAGAGCAGGGTTTTGCTGGAGGTGGGGGGAGCGGGGTGTGGGTGGAGGTAGGGAAAGGTAGAGATATTGTTTCCTTGTTTCTGGTTATACCACTTAACTCTCACCACCTCAATTTTGACATTCAAACTGGTTCATTAAAATGTTAAATTATATTCAATGTACAAGGAATATGTAAATCAATTTTAAGACATCTACCAGGGCTTCCCTGGTGGCGCAGTGGTTGAGAGTCCACCTGCCGATACAAGGGGTACGGGTTCGTTCCCCGGTCCGGGAAGATCCCGCATGCCGCGGAGCGGCTGGGCCCGTGAACCATAGCCTCTGAGCCTGCGCGTCCGGAGCCAAAAAGACATCTATCATAAAGTATTCTGTTTTAAACTATTGGTGCTTAGGGAATGTTTCAATCATCTGGGGAAAAATTACACTTTAACAATATCAGAAAAATGTGTGTATATTCTAAATAATCATTTTCCATATAATAATAATAGTCCTTTATGATTATTTATATTTTTATTGTAGATTTTCATACTTTTCTGTACATAATGGATTTTCAGACACACCTATTTGCCTAACTACTACAGTAATAAAGTAGTCATGACTTTCTTTAGTGCACAGCTGGTCTTAAGAACAAGGAAATCCAATCTGTTGACCTGTGAATTTTCAGAGTCATAGATTTCATGGCACATAACTCCCTTTCTTTTCCTGGTTGTTATTAATTACCTTAAACTAATTCCAAGTTTACAATGTGTGTTTATCTTTCAGAGAACAATGATTCTGCATTGACTGAAGTTGGGAGGGGTGTCAAATTATGCAAACAAACTGAGGTTACTTACAAATGCTGGAAATTAGGAGCTATTTTTCCAAAGACACTTTATTCAGTAGTTTCAAGCATGAAAAAAGTTTAAAGAACTTACAGATTTCCAATTATGAATTTTAAGCTTTGTATTTATCTTACAGCCATTCCAAAATGCAAATGAGTTTCAAAGTTCCAAACATGCTGTGCAATTTCAATTTAATATTCTAATGCATGGAGTGAAGTTTGAGCCTATAATACAGAAACAGGACTACCTGAACAGCCAAGAAACCCTTTGGAGCCTTAAAGGCAAATCTGCTTGAGAGTCTGCAGACTAAAAGGTTTCTGGTAGGAATAGAGCCACAGTGAGATGTGTGACTCTAGCTAGCATTGCCTCTCAAGTGATGGCAAGGATGTGTTTTGAAAAGACAAAACTCTTTGTGTCTACTTTTTAAAGTTAACACTTATTTGAGGGCTAATATTGCGCTAAATTTCATACATGGAGTCTGCTGTTTATTATGAGCCATTATGTTCAAGTTCACTTCAGACAATATTGCTCCTTCAATTGCAGTCCTCTGCATTCAAGGGCAGTGCAAGCAAAATAGTGAGGAGGGCTCTTCTCCTTTAGGGACAGTTGCTATATCACCCTACCTGAAACCTGATTTGGTTACCATCATGCTATATAGACATCTCTGTCTCGATGCAGAAATGCTAAAATCAGAGATTCCACTATCAAGATGTTTTAGGGTTTTTCCCTATAACTGAAGTTGAAAGAACAGATGCATTACACTTTTCTGATGTTTTTCAAAATTATAGTAACATGTTAGTTTTAAACAGCATGAAAAAAAGTAGGCAACATCAATAAAATTATAGTTCTTTATATTTCTAGTTGAGCCAGATATGTATTAAAGTTGAAGAGGGTTTTCATTTTTGTTTTTGTGTTGGTGGTAGTATTTTTCTTCAAATCTTTGTGCTTCCTGGAAATACATATGCAAGGAAGGAAGGAACTGATGTGCCAGTAGATGTGAATAATGCTGAAGATTTACACACACTACACAGAAATTACTACCAGCTCTACAACTACATCAAGATTTGAAGATGGGATTAGCACCCAACAGAAAAAAGAAAACTAATTGTATCATTTTCACAGTAGCAATGTTAATCATTATATTAATATATCAATAATAACAAGGAACTTGGAAAGGTCTTTAGTGCTTTCTCTCATTTTTAAGCAAAATATCCACAGTGTCCCCTTATTTTTATGAATTGGGGGAAAATGAAGACCCGCTCAAATGGCTGTCTTGCTCTTTCATACAAAGTTGTTCTCTGCATCTAAGCTGAACTCCTCTCCTGACTTAACTTCTCTGCCAGGGATTCCTATAAGCAGTGGGGAAAATGATAGTCACAGCCTCTTCTGAGTATCAGGTTCATTTAGGCTGATGTAACAGAAGAAGCAGAAATTCCTTATACAGATAAAAGCAGAGCTGGGGAGCAACCACTAACCCCAAAGTAAGCAATCAAATGAAGAACTGCATAAATATAGAAAAAAAGAACACCAAGAAGCAATATGAATAAAACCTGGAGGGAAGATGGACCAAGGGGCACAGAGCTGCAAGTCAATGATGGGTAAGGGACACAGAGGTCCCAAGTTGTAACTTTCCGTAAAAGAGCTGGGTCTCTTGACATGACTGTGGCACAGCAAAGGCAGGGAAATGTTTATTTCTAATGAAATAACCAAATAGTCCAGGAGCATTCAAATCCCAAGATTACATTGAAGCATTCATTTATTCATTCATTCAACTAATTTATTTATTATTATTATCATCATCCTCACCATCACTGGTGTCAGGCATTCTTTACCTTTTTCTGTTAACTAGAGAGATTAATGACTCCCATCTGATTAACCAATTCCAGGGGTTCTCACTTCTAGCCGTAGATCATAATCACCTATGGAGGTGTTTTTGTTGTTGTTGTTTTTATGTTTTGGGTTTTTTTTTAATTTGCAAGGCCTAGTCCCTTCCCTGAGCCACTAAGTGAGAATCTCCTGGGGCAGGATGTGGTCATGTAATGAACCTTAAGACGCTTCTCCAGAACAGAAAGCTTCCACATCGTCACTGCCATCGACCTTAGGCTGAGGATTTCTGGAGCTCCCTGAGGAGGAGCCAGGATTCCAGCCTGGGTGACAAACATACACACCTGCAGGCAGCCACTCCACTTCCGGAGAGCCAGGGTTCAGGCAGTTACTGCTTCCCTGAAGGTACAAGCTTTACAGACATCCTATTGTTTGGTGCAGGTGTAGAGAGAAATGAGTCAAAAGAACTGGGAAGGGGCGGGGTGGGTAGTAGATTTAGCCACAAGGTTGCCTTCAAATGGTTTTATTCTATATACTGCTGGAGAATGGACTCATGGCTTATCTTCCAGAATTTATACAGCAAGCACTCCAAAATATCTGAGGAGCAAATAGATAGTTAGATCTAGCTATTGATGGATTAGGACTCTGCCACCTGCAACTGTGAAACTTGGAGCACGCTACTTGACTTCTCTGATCCACAGGAAAGTTGTAAAGATTACTTCCTTGTAGGTTCTTGCAATGAGTAAAGGATAGAGCATGAGGAAAACAGCTGGCACAGTGCCCAGAACAAAGTTAATATTAATACTTAATACACGTTTAGAAAAGCAGCACAGCCAAGTGCACCCAAGACTCATTTTCCTGATTTTGTCTTCCCTTATCTAATAAAAATGGATGTTAACGACCATCATTGTCACTATCAAAACCCCAGAAAACAGGGGAGACAGGATGAAAGGTCAGAGGTTACTGCTCTGCCATTCTCTCAGGTAGACATTTATGAATTCTGACTCATTAATATTGATTAGACAACTTGTAGAGACCAGGTAGCACATACAGGAAAAATGGCCACCTGAGAGCTCAGCCTACTTTCATACCAGCTCCTCTGCACAGAAATTAATCCAACACAAAGTCAACATTTGCAGAACTGAAGTAAAAGACATAATTTAAAGCCCAGCTAAGTGTGCCCCTTTTCCCCATTCAAGAACCCGGGGTCAGGGACAAAAGAACCACCAATCACACATCAGATGCCATTTGAAAAAAATCTGTGTCTTTTTTTTTAATAATGTATTATTATTTATTTATTCAGTTTTCCCCCATTTTTATTGAGGTATAATTGACATGCAACACTGTAGAAGTTTAAGGTGTATGGTATAATGGTTTGACTTACATGTATTGCAAATCTGTTTTGCCTTTGATGATAATAATATCTAGCATTTAGGGAGGGAGACGCAAGAGGGAGGAGTTATGGGAACATATGTATATGTATAACTGATTCACTTTGTTATAAAGCAGAAACTAACACACCATTGTAAAGCAATTATACTCCATAAAGATGTAAAAAAATAATAATAATAATATCTAGCATTTAATGAGTGCTTACTACAGACAATGCGTACATCTCTTGTAATTCTCGGAACATAGTTATTTCCTTGTTAGAGTTAAGGAACTCAAGGTTGCCGTTGAAACTGTAAAGGTTTAGAAATGTGCCCAAGGTCAGTTGGTTAGTAGGAACCAGACTGTCAGACCCCACAGCCTGGACTCATAACCACTGCAATGAACCGCTTTGTCAGACGCTAGCCTTGGGATTTCCCTGGTGGTCCAGTGGTTGAGACTCCACACTTCCACTGCAGGGGGCATGGGTTTGATCCCTGGTCAAAGAACTAAGATCCTGCATGCCATGTAGCAAGGTCAAAAAACAAAACAAAACAGATGCTAGCCTTCTCCCCCACTGGGTGGGCAGGTCTGGTCTCCATCCTGATTTCCCATTTCATTCTGGTGTCCAGTTTCCTGAGGCTGAGCTCTTCTGGTCCCTGAGCTTAGCAGCATCTCTCTTAGTCTGACGAATCTGGGTGATATTTACTGCTAGTTCACATAACATGTGAACTGTAGGGAGGCTGGCCCTTGCCCTTCCCATGGTGAAGGGAAAGCTGTGATTTCATGGCAGGATTCCACCGGTGTAACTCCTCTCTCTGCCTATTTATTTAGGCATGCAGTCCTCAGCAGGCTTCCCCCACTGAGGGGACACCGCCACTCAGGCAGATGAAAGAGACGATTAACCAACAGCATGAGCTTTCAGGGAGAAAGAGAGCCAGGAATAAGGCAGATTATTAGGGACATGTATTCACTGAGTCAGGGACATGATGTGGACTGTAGTTCGTAGCAAGCTGTCTCTCCCATTTCACTTGTGCTGAGTGTCTTTCTCACTTTGAGGCCCAGCCACTCGTGATCTCCCTCCCCCAGAGCATAGGTGCTCTGGGCTTCACACGGCAGATAAAGGATACCCTATTTTGCAGAAAATTCTAATAGTCTTAATTAAGAGATCTCAAAACATCATAACAACCTCGTTTCCTCATATCTCATCTGAAACATGTTTAAAGGATACTTCTATCTGTAATGACCACATTATAATTTGTAAAGCTTATATGCATTTGAATGCTATTTTCACAAACAAGAATAATGTGACAGTCTCTGTGTCAACCATTTATGACCCACCCCACCTCCCACGGCACCTTACCCCCACCCTCACTGATAGGAAGGTGAAGAATGGTCCTTCAATAGTTTTGAGAATACTCTCTAAACCACATTTTGTACTGATTCTGCATGCGGAATGTTTCTTTGCTGAGGAAAACCTCGTTTCAGTCCAATCCTATGTTGCCTTGGTTCTATTTCCTAGAATGAGCAGGAGGAAACTGAATAGAATATCACCACGTTTCCCATTTTCATTTTTCTGCATGAGGTTAGTGGTGACGAGAACCTGCTTTTCAAAGCAATTGCATCTGTGGCAACTGGTCAGAGTCTGAGACTGTCTATTCCTAGCTGGCCTCAAGGTGGTCGCCGATGCAGTGAGCTGTGGCCAAGGCCTTTCCTGGTTTAGCTGTTATTCCAGAGAGAATCCACACAAGAAAGGATCATAGCAAAGGCACTGGCAACAGATTTTTTTTGTTGAGGGAAGAGGATAGCAGGTGTGGGAATAGGGATGCGGAGACTGAGGATTTGAAATGCAGATTTTTTTTTCTCCAGAATTTCACAGCGTTAAAGTGAGAAAGATAGATGATATTACTATTGCTGAATCCAAAAGATAATAAAAGAGTGCCCTCATCCTCTCCTACACACATACCCACCTCCCTCCAACTATTTCTGTCCAAGTTTTTGCTTTCACTTTGGAGGAGTATTTTCTTATGGCAGGAGTATAAATGCAATTATGAAATACTGCCTGTTTCTCTAACCCACAGTGAAGCTACCTCCATCCTAAAACAAAAGAAAATGTGGTTGTTGTTTTTGTTTCCCCTGCAGGTATATTAAAATTAGTTGCTGAATTTACTCTTCTCTAAATTGTTTAACGGCAGTGTTTTGGGGTGTCTTCCTAAAAACAAACCTCATTTAGCCAGGCTGTAAGCCTCTAATTGAAGTAAATCTTAACTTGCCTAAAGTGATTAAAGATAAGTGAGTCTGTAAGTTTGACTTACCCTACTTGAAATTCTTCTCTGTCCACAAAGTATATATAAATCTTTATGGAATGACCTATTAACTGCCTGCTGCTGGGACCAAGCTTTGGGCTTTGTCTCCATTATAAAATAAGGTCACTCTGCTTTTGGTATAAAAATGGATGCAGCTGCTTTGATAATTAAAATCTACAGGGTCCTGAAGTGATGATATATTTAAACCTCTAAAAAATAATGTGGAAGCTGTAAAATTACAAAAGGAGAAGGGATGTGTTCCCTATTACTGGTCATCAAATTATATGTTGTAATAGGGTATTGATGTCATTCTTTAAAAAGTAATTTCAAGACGTTTTTTTGAAATCTTTAAATCCAAATCCTGAGCCACTTCTTGTCTGGCAGACATTCTCCACTATCAAAGGGCACCTCTAGAGAGGGCTACAACTTGGAGGGTATCATTTAAATGTCTTCCACTTTGTATGAAGAGTCCTACAATTCACTGATGCTGCCATTCGAGGAGCCTAGACTTAAAGGAAATCAACCTGACCCTTAACATGGAGGTTTTACTCATAGAGAGACCTACTCCCTGCAAGCTTGTAGGCCCCAACCTGCTCTAGGAGAAGTTCTTTTCCCACTTTTATCTGCCGTAATTCAGAGCAGGTGCTTCGGCTCCAGTGTGAGAACACCATCTGGAGAGGCAGTACCTAGAAGTGAAATCAAACAAATGCTTTACTCCTCATGAGGTTCCAGTGGTCTCATGGACTAGAATTTTTTTTAAGTTACTCTTTGAATCAAAGAACTTTTAAGCTAAATCTTTGAGATTTTTTTTGCTTTTTTTTTTTTTTTTTTTTGCGGTATGCGGGCCTCACTGTTGTGGCCTCTCCTGTTGCAGAGCACAGGCTCCGGACACACAGGCTCAGCGGCCATGGCTCACGGGCCTAGCCGCTCTGCGGCATGTGGGATCTTCCCGGACTGGGGCACGAACCCATGTCCCCTGCATTGGCAGGAGGACTCTCAACCACTGCACCACCAGGGAAGCCCAATCTTTGAGATTTTTATAACAAAGCTACAGTAATCCTACCTCAGTCAAGATACTTAGCCTTGCTAAGCCTTTATCATTTATAAAACAAGTAAATCGTAATTTATTTGATGAATCACAAGATTGTTCTAAATACTAAAAACAGTGGTGCCTGTCGAGAGAACACTGAGCATAGTGCTTGCACTTGGTAATTGTTTCTGAAATGCTAGGTACAATAAGGAAAGTCAGGCAAGTAGTTTTAGCTCCATTTTACAGATGGGAAAACTGAGGCTCAGAGAGTTTACGTGGTTAAGATATTTAACGTAGAAGATAAACAGTGAGGCCAGGATCCCAAATTAGCAGGCTAGTGATACAGTGCAGTTACTTCTACGGGATATGGGCTACAATTTGCTTCTTGTAATTGGTCGTTCTACAAATCCCCAAATGGCTGATTAGTCCAGTCTCCTCTCCAAATGGGAGGAAGTGCACCCTGGCACTGCATGCTGCAATGCTTGCCTGGCTCTCCCCTTGACTCCCTCACCTACCTCTGCCCCCGGAAGAACAGCCCTACTCCCCAAATGGAGCAGGGCTGTACTTTCTAGAGCCTGTCCTGCTGATTGCTCACACTTGGGTTACGGTAAGGTGTCCCTGGAAATGTTGAGATTTACTTCAATTAGAGGTTATATCCTGGCCCTCCCTCACTCTCCCCTCTCTCTTTTTCTTCCTCTTCCTTTTTTTCTTGATTCTCTCTCTCTCGCTCGCTCGCTCTTCCTCCTCTCCCTGTTACCTCTCCCCCACCTCCCTACTACCTCTCCCCCATCTCCCTGTTTTCCTCCCCCCGGCCTCCCTTCTCATTCTTCCCTCACCTCCTCTCCTTTCTCGTCTGCTCTGCCCCCATCACCACCATCCTCATCATCACTACCACATTCCGTTCTAGAAGGCTCAAGAGTCTTGAAAGCAGATAGACCTGGGTTTGAATCCTGTCTCTCATACTAGTTGTGTGACTTTGGGGAAGTTAATTAAACTTTTTGTGTCTAAATTTCCTCCTTTCTAGAATGGGACAGTTGATGATAATAAATACTGGTAATAATGGAATTAGAAATCATGATGGGCACATTGTGTGAGTACATGTGAGTACAAATTTCTCCTTCCCTGTTTCTCAACATCCTCTCCTCCCTTCACACCTATCACTGAACCCCATGATTGTTGTTTGTCATCCCACATGATTTGCCACAGGCAGAGGGTACTGCAGTGCGCCAGCACCTGCATGCTATTTGGTTCACATGGTAGTAACATTTCTCACAATAAATAGACCAGCCTTTTGGTGTAGACTTTGGTCTCTTCTGGGTTTGGTCCAGGTGCTTCAGTTGACTTTGAGAGCAAAATTCTGGGACATTGACAAGCTAGGGACACATTGACAAGCTAGGGACAAATCTTGCAACTTGCTGACTCAGTGGAGTAAGGACACCCATGAGGTCTCTGAGGAGACAGACAGCTTCTCCTCCTCCGGTAATGCACCTGCCCCAACCCATGCTCATTTTGAATGTCAGCTTCATTTGCTGGCTGTGTGGGCTTAAGTCACTCAACCCTGCGGGACCAGTCAACTCCCCTGTACAGTCTACCTACCTCACAGGGTCACGGTGAAGATCAGTAGGGAAAACACTCTATAGACTGCAGTGCACTACACAAGTGTAAACTATTATTTTTTAAATTTTACATTAAAATCTAGGAAGTCTTATCATTCTGCTTCATTCTGTCAATGTGAGGACAAACCAAAATTGGGAGGAACTTTGAAAATTCAGAAAATCACATTTGGAACAGTATTTGAGAAACACCAGTTTGAAGCTTTCAAAAAATACGTATATATATATTTACGTCTTCTTATATTATGTATATATTAAGTATATTATTACATATTTATGGTTATTATGTTGAGTCACTGTTATAACCCAGATGGTGGAATTTTTAAAGCAACAAAAGAGTTTTATGTTAGTTAGCATACATGTAGCTTCTGATATGATATAAAAATCTTTTACCTTGAGGTTTATTGGTCTTCTGTTTATTTACCCTGTGCCAATCATTAGAAATTATTTTCTGAGGCATAAATGTCAACTATAGGAGCCCCAGGTGAGCCATCTTTGCTGTGCCGTGAACTAGATTATACAGTAGAATGGCTAAGGGTATTGAATACCAATGCATTGGGTTTGGAGTTTTATTACTCTCTCTGGCCACTGAGCCTACCAGTTATAAATTACATTTTATTACCTTCTAGAAAAACAAATTAAGTGATGAGCAAGTCACATTCCACATGCAAAACAGCTATCTGAGAAGTAAGATTCAGCTGGACAAATTCCCGTTTTTCCCCAGGGGGAGGGGGAAAGAGAGGAAGAGGGATGAAGCATGTGTTTGTTTTGAAGTAGCTGAAATACCTGACTTGCCAGTCCATCCTGTTACTTGAGCCTGCTAGTTCCCTCCTGTGGTGATGTAACAGTGGGAAGGGAATTCCCTGGCGGTCCAGTGGCTAGGGCTCGGTGCTTTTACCCCTGGGGCCCAGGTTCAATCCCTGGTCGGGGAACTAAGTTCCCACAAGCCAGGCAGCGTGGCCAAAAAACAAAAAACAAAAAACCAGTGGGCAGTCAGAGGGGTCTGTAGCCCATCTTGCCCACAGCATCTCGACTCCCCCGCAAGAAAAGAGGGCAATGAATGACAGTTGATATGGCCTACAGAGTTAGTCCACATGCTTATCTGGATAATTTCTGCTCACGCTTATCTTGGTTGGATGTTGGTTGGATGTGATGTCACTTGGTAGCCACTTTCAGTCTTAAAAGAGCTTTGCTTCTTCCTTTTGTTAGTCGCCTTTGTTTACATTCAAATAAGTTTATCCCCTCAACTTCTTTTACATTTTGCCTTATGGTTGTTCATTTTTTGCTCCTGCTTTGTTTCTGCTCCATAATTTTCCTAATCTGTTTTCTAGACTTTTTTATACCTTCTTTCTCTGATTCCCCACTGTATTTCCACTCCATTCAAGGTGGATGAGGTTTACATCATCTTGGGAGGGTCAAGAACTGTGTTTCCCAAAGTACACAGCACACAAACTGGGATTTGGGCTTAAGTGGCACGGGAGAGGATTATCAGTAGTACCCAGATGCTGACATTAAATGACATTGAATCACACAGTGAGAAAGTTATTCCCTTTCCAATTCTCTCAGTCCGGCTGATTACTTCAAGGGAAAAGTTTCCATTTGGTCCTTGTACAGATATCACTTCCTAATCTCCCTTTTAAAAGAGAGAGCAGGCCTCAGGCTGAGAGTCTCTGGCATGCAGTAGTATCTAGCTGGAGGTGGTTTTTTTTTTTTTTGCATTGTTTTGGTTTCTATTACATAAGTACTTGTTTTTATTGTTACCTCCTCTTTACAGCGAGTGTTTTCTTTTTTTTTTTTTTTTTACAGTCATGTTATAAAGTCTCTTCTTTAAAGGAGTATATGTAAGTTTAAAGTGCATATTGGTTTAAAGAAACACATTAAGCGAAGTTAAGCACAAAGAGATGGCAAAAATGTTGAAGGTGGTAGCGTGGGAATGGCTAAAGTTTGGGAGGTAATAGCCTAGAATCACTCCATAAACATTCGTTATTTTCTCATTGCTTTACGGTATTATATGTTAGTTTTCAAAGCATGCTTGTTAATAACGTCCAGGTTTAGACACAAGTCATTCTACTTCCGAATTTCTCCAATTGAAATTATACACCGATTATGTCATGGTCTCTTTTAGGTCCCTTCAGTCATAGGGTTTTGACAAGCTTCTCTTCAAATAGACATTGAAAATCACGGATGTTCCAGTAGGCAGTCTAGGGCAAGTATTCTGGACAGTGGTCTGCTACAATCTATAGTTTTTTTTTAACCCCATCTTCCCTCTTCTGCCACGAGGAAGAATATAAGCCATAGGACTTCAAGACTTTGACATTTCTTTAGAATTCTTCAAGATGATCTCACTGATCCCAAGTAATGCAATCTTTGCAAACTTTCCTCTAAAGGGAAAAGGTTCATGCTGCTCTCTTTTATGCTGTTTTCCCTGAAGACCACTCAGTCCCATTCAGAAAGAAAAATTTTGGTCTTAGGGGGTAACATTCTCCTCAACCTCTCTTTTCACCCAGCAGTGAAACTCTAAGATTTCTCAATTTATTCTTGGGGAACCAGTTGAAACATCATCAAGAGCA
Organism: Mesoplodon densirostris; assembly: GCF_025265405.1. Classification (NCBI taxonomy): domain Eukaryota; kingdom Metazoa; phylum Chordata; class Mammalia; order Artiodactyla; family Ziphiidae; genus Mesoplodon; species Mesoplodon densirostris. The sequence continues at coordinate 105,964,586 of NC_082662.1, read as the reverse complement.
GAGGCCTTTCGCTCCTCCTGAGTCTGTCTCGGTAGGCTTCAGTCCTCAGGGGTTGGGGGAAACGTCTGGATCTCTGTTCCAGCCTGCTGCCCAGTGTGCAGCAAGCCCTCTGAATAAACCGGAGCAGGTCTGAGTCTATGCGGCTGCTGCTTGTCCCACCTTCTTGTTTTAGGCACAGAGACACTGCCATCCACACCTACCTCTTCCTTTCCTTCAGAAAAATTCAAGCCTTGCACCCACAGTTCCAGAGAGGGTAAAGTCAAACCTTTATGCTAAAACCACATAATTCTAATCCACCCAATTCTTGTAAAAGGAGGTGAGTCGGGTATAAGTCGTGGAGTGATTGAGAGGTAATAACTGCTTGTGATCTGCTGTCCCACACCACTTGACATCAAATCCCCCTTGTTCCTTTTGCATCCACTCTGATACCCTTGAATCTCTGCACACCTAGTGACTGCTATTGTGAGGGGTAGGACCAATTCATATCTTAGCCCCTTTGCTGTGTCTGACTCTCTGTGATGCTTTTACCTTGTGAATACTAAAGATGGGTTTTCTACCTGATCAGAGTTCTTGCGTGTAGCCTCGTTCCCTACACTAATAACCCGTTAAAAGGCACTTTTGTTTTGCAGTTTTCTGAGCACTGCTCCCCACATTATTTCTTGGAAGACTGAGCCTTGTGACTGGCAAGAGGCCACCTATGGGTCTCCTCAGAAGCCCTAGATCTAGTCAGGACTTCACCTTCCTGGTAGTTCAGTGGCTGTCCCAGTTGGTTTGGGTGACCCCTTGCTTCCTGTCCTTAGTCTTGGCAGCTGGAAGGAATTAGGAACCTGTTCTTAGACTGCCAATCAGGGTTTTGATTGACATATTCTGCTCAAGGCAGCCCCAATAATGACTTGTTCACACAGAGCTTGACTTATACCTTCTTCATTACCATCATAGGGTCTCCAATTTTAATAAGTAAGCTTTTTTTGTCTTTTCTGCCTCACTGATGACTTAGAAATTTTGCCTGTGTAACTCTACAGTTGATAACACTTCCAAATACCTGCTCAAGACTTCTCAAACATTAGGTGGTCTTACTGAAATAGCACATGACTTAGGATATCTATAACCTCAAATGTCAAGCTTCTAACGCTCTCTGTTAACGTTCCTCAATTTCCTAAATGAGGTAATGCTTGTAAAGTGCTTCGCACAATGCCTGACACTTAGTAAGTAAGCAGTAAATGTGAGCTATTGTCATAGCTGTGTTTGGTGCTGTTACTATTTCACTCTGACACCTGCCATTTTTGCAGTGTCTAAGTGGTTTTCCCTAGCTGCAGTGTAATGTTTTTCCCCCCCAAAGCCGTGGTAATATTCTTGAGGAATTTTGCCTCATTTTGCCTCCACCCACCCCCATGCCCCATGGATTCTACCCCTGTCTGTCCCAGAACATGAGCTTGTATGTGCATATGGCAGCAGGTAACCTGCTTAGGTTTTAAATCCATTGGTTGATCTTTTATCCAAGGACTCTGGTCATATCTGACATTTACTGCCTGTCTTGATCCAGGAAGAAATTCAGTCTCTACAGAAACTCAGTATTCAAGGTAGAGAGGACAGGGCTAAAAGACTACTTTCCAATACTTATCTCTCCAAGGGATGCAAAATAATTAAGCTCTAGCAAGGCTGCATTTATCTTTCTCTTCCTTTCCGAAAAACTTGCCAAGCACTTTACTCCTTTCCAGGATCGTTCAAGAAGACTGTCAGGTGTTTGTAATTTCAACTTCCTCACTTCTCATAGGCACTCACAAACAAACTGAGATCCACGCCTATTTAGGCCTCCTGCAGTATCGCTGCCATTTCCAAATACCAATTCACTCTAGGTCTTAGAAGGAACAATTAGTCCTTGTTATATACGTGTACAGCATTAGGATTCATAAAACCCTGCAAGGAACCTTAAAATGTAACAATATTCAAACTTCGTCAACCTGTGAGGGTTCATGGACATTTATACCCAAATTGCAGTGACTCAGAGCACACTCTTCCTGCCCTCAGCCCCTCTCCTAGCTGATTTGCCCTAAGTCCAGTCTTTCCTGGGTTTCATTCTTTAGCAGTTTCCATTAATTCCTGTGAATGCTTGCACACATCCTCTCTGGCTTACTAATGAAGCTGGTGCTCAGACTCTGCCCACCTTGATAATGCATGCTTGGAGAGAGAGAATCTCTCTCCCTTGCCTTCTTATTCAAGGTTCCAGGTGTGATGATCTGACTTACTCTCATCTCCTCCTCATCTTATGTCTCATTCTCAGGGTTCTGTGACAGCTCAGTAATCTTTTCTGAAGTGGGAAGGAGAAGATTCCCTCAGCCAGCTTCCCAGGGTAACACTCAGTGAAGGATATACCATCACAAAGCTGCCTGAGCCCCAAAGTGTTATTGCTCTTTGATCGTGCTGCTCTTCAAACTCTCTTACACACACACACACACATACACGCATACACACGCACCACAAACACTGAGGTTCTGTCACAAAGCAAAAGTGACTAGACTGGGATGGGTCAATGGCCTCCCTAAACAGCTATCTTCCTATCATAAAGATTCAGCATGATTCTAAAAGTCTCATTAGAAAATAACTTCAATGATGATGAAGAATAAAAGCATAGCTATACCAAAAAAGTCTACTGCTCATCCCCAATAAGCTCAGGTTTGTCATGCTGAAGAAATAGCTTAATAGGGGATATGCATTTTGCCAATACAAATGGACACAAACACACAGAAACTCCCCTATAAACCTCTGAGTTCCTAAAGTTTTCTAAATTAATAAATTCCATAATTTTCCTAAGGAAATCACGAATTCAGTTACAGCTTCCCTTCAACAAGATATCTTTTAAAAATATCATATGTTATCACTTATGTGGAATCTAAAAAAATGGTACAAATGGACTTAGAAATAGACTCACAGACACAGAAAACAAACTTACGGTTACCAAAGGGGAATGAGGGGGAGGGATAAATTGGGAGTTGGGGATTAACATATACACACTACTATATATAAAACAGATAACCCACAAGGACCCACAGTATAGCACAGGGAACTACACTCGATATCTTGTAATAACCTTTAATGAAAAAGAATCTGAAAAAGAATATATACATATATATGTACATATACATATATATAACTGAACCACTTTGCTGTACACCTAAAACTAATACAACTTTGTAAATCAACTATACTTCAATTTTAAACAATAGCAAAGTAGTACCTTGTGCAGAAAATCCAGTTCCACCAGAAATCAAATAGACTTCACCTGCTTTTTCATTCTTGCTTTTCTTCCCTCTTCTATGACTGAGACCCATCTTCAGGAAGGAGTGACAAGGAGCTCTAGGTATCTGGTCACTCAGATCCATCAGATCAGCCTTGACTGTCCAACAGGCCACATGTTTCACTTTCACATTTATTCTTTCCATTTTCGAAGCCTCAGACAGCACATCGTATACTTTCCTACATTAAGGTCCCAAGTAGTAATTTGTGAGTTAGTGTCAACTTGAGACTGGGAGGAAACAAATAGTTCAGGATGTAGAATACTGACTCTAGTCCTGTTTTATTGGCTGTCTACTATCACTTGAGGTTGTCAAGCAAGATTGAGGTACAGAAGACATGCCAGGCCATGCAGTCCTGTATTAGTAGCAGGTTTGGGCTCCAAACCTCTATGTAGTTCTTTGATGAGGTCTACGTTTTGCCTTCTTTTTAAGGGAATGAAGTTTGCTATATAAAACTCTAATTTTTATGTAATCAAATTTATCAGTCTTTCCTTTACAACTTCTGGGTTTTGTGTTATATTTTCTAAAGTCTTGCCCATTCTAGAAGCACAAAAATATGCGTCCATGTGTTCTTATAGGATGTCTGCGATTTCGTGTTTTACATGTATATCTTTGATCCATCTGGAACTTATTTTGGCAAATCAGTAAATCCAGTTACCATTTATTGAATAATGTTCCTTTTAAAGAAGTCCTTAAAATCGCAAACTTTTCCATGTACATTTTAAATATGATTCAATTTATACAAGCTCTATATATATACTTACTTATAAAAGTTCTTTTTAAAACGTAACGCCAGAAACAGTTATGTGACTGTGGACCGTTGTTTAAATGCTCTCTCCTTGGTCTATTTCCTCACCTATAAAAATTAAGACAACACTATCTACCTTGAAGCATTCTTGTGAAGATTTTAAGTGTAAAGTATGTATTTAGATGCCTCTACTTCGATAAATGGGAATTTCTTTCTGTTCAATTTTCTGCAGTAAAGCGATGTGGGCCCTCAGGACAAGGATCCAATTTGGGTGTAAAACTCAGTTTTTCTTTACTTCCTGAGCATGTAGACATGGCAAAGGGGGTCATGGCTTTTCAACAGTGACACATAATTGTTTTCCTCTCTGGTCAGTGCCTAAAGAGGTATCTTATTTGATCCTCTTGAGGTACCTTTTTGGTTTCCCAAATATTTCATCAAGTTATGGTGCTAGCGGCAAGTGGTACCACACAGACCTGCGTTTGAATTTCAGTTCTGCCACTTACCAAGTATGTGGCCATTCTTGAGGAATAATTTAAAGGGGGAGAATAATAGCCCCTATGTTATAGGGTCATGGTTGGATAAAATACAAATCCTTGTGTAATGCAAGCTCCCTGAGGACAAAAACTTTGTCTTGTTAATCACAGTATCCCCAGTGCTAGATTAGTGCTTGGTGTGCAGTTGCCACTTATTAAATCATTATTGAAGGAAGGAGGGAAGGAACGAAGGAAGGAAGGAAGGAAGGGAGGGAGGGAGGGAGGAAGGAAGGGAGGTAGTGCAATTAGCAAGTTGCCAAAGGAAGTGGGCTAAAACTGTTAGCTATAAGCAGAGGTCAGAGGTAACAAAAATGTGGTCCTGCCTTCAGGGGTTAGAATCTGGATCTGAAAACTAAGGTGTATAGTACTTACCTATGAGGCATAAAGAAATGCATAGTATCACATAAGCATAAACAAAGTGCTTTGGAGGCAAGTGGGAAGTAGTGAATTTCAACTGGAGGATTAGGGAAATACTTCATGGAAGAGGGCTGTGTTTAAGCCGGACCTTAAAAGAGAATAGATTTTTTTTTTTTTAAAGAGATTTCATTTTCCAGGCTGGGGGAGAAAAAGAAACAACACAAAATGGGATAATTGTTTGGCATATTCCAGGACCAGAGCTTAGTATGAGTAATGAGAGTGCAAGTCAGGTAGAAGAAAGAGTGTCTGGTATGTCAATCACGGCAGCCTTGAGTGTTCCACTGTGGTGTTTAATTAAGACAGTGCACAAAACTGAAGGTTTTTGAGTTGCCGTGTTATAGGGACAGGATCAGATTATTATTAATATTGTGTTTTACTTATTCATTATTTGTATTCATTATTCAGAAATCAGTGCAAAGGATGACTTAGAAGGGGTAAGCATTTAGAAACTGTTGTAACAGCTCAGGAGAGAAGTGCTGATGATCTAAACTTGAGAGTTGCTGAGGAAAGGAAAAGGAGGAAGAGACAAAAAGTTAGAGGGGAGTGCATGGTCAGAGATAGTTGAGAGTCTGCCGGGCAGTTAGGTAATGTCAGGAATACATGAGGACAAACAGGGTCGGTTTAGTCTGGGAAGTGTTGAATTTAAGGATGTCTTCTGGACACTCAGTTGGAAATAGGCCACTGATACCCAAGAAGATGTCAAAAGTAGAGCTGTGTCAGCATTCCTCCATCATTAATGAGACGATCAGAACTGCGTTTCTAAGATGTTTACAGTCAACATAAAATATAGAAATGGAAGTGTCTTAGATCAATGAGGAAAGATGAATTATTCAATAAATAGTGTTGATGAAATTGGCTGGTTATGTGGTCAAAAAAAATGTGGCACTCCATCTCACACTGTACTCAAAAATAAATCCCAGACAAAGCAAATGTGGAATTGAAAATATAAAAAAGTCAGAGAAATATTTAGGTAAGGAATAGGTATGTATATAAGTATATACACACACATATATGTATATGAATATACACATTTGAATTGATTTCCATATCTATATATATTTACTGACATCTATGAGCTTACACTGATGCCTCTGATATCAATTCAACACCACAGTGTTTATTCTCTTTCTCCTTTACCTTATTTTTAAGTCTCTTATATGACAGTGAGAAACTTGGCCCTCATTATTTTTAATATATTTATTTATTTGATCAACTCGCCAGTATGTTGGCTGCTCCTTTCCCTGAATAGCACACTTCTCACCCTACTTGAGTTCTGACAGCCAAGAGTAGGTCATGTATCAGATGTCTACATTGCTTTGCCCTGAAAGGGGAAGGGAAGAAGAGGATGGGAAGAGGAGAAGACCCTTCTGTTTTTTGGTGATTGAGCATGCTTCAGAGGGGTCCACCTTTGCAGTTGGGTCCTCTAAGGTAGCTGACAGCACCACAGTGTGACCTGGCATAACCCAGTCAGAGAACTCATTTCCAAGTGATCTTTTTTCAAAAGGGTATTACCTTGAAGTGATGAATTTAGTTACCAATGTGCTGCCCATTAGTTTAACACAGAAAATAAATATTCCAAATTGCCAAAATCTACATACACATGTAAATATATATAATAAGCTTCTATTTCATTCAACTACTGTTCATCAAACACCTTCTTTGCTCAATGCATTCTGGGAAAAATAAGGTCCCAGAGCATCACTGGCGTCCAAGAGTCCACAGTCTCATTGGAGAAATTAAACACAGAGACTTAAAGCAGATAAATACAATTTAAAAATAAGTAGTTCAACACAGCTCTGGTGCAAGCTGGCGCCAGATCCCCAATTCTCGTGCAGCCAAGCAGATGAAGACATAATTTCTGCAAGCCTGGCTTATCTGGGGCTGACAGTGACAGCCTGGTAGGGCAGGTTGAAGACTCACTCTTAGTAAAAGGGAGCCATCCTGTACGAGCAAGTTTTCTTTCCAAGGACAATTTATCGTAACCACTTCCTGCCAACTAAATAAAAATTGCTACCATCCTGTATTACACAGAACAAAGGGCTGTCTGCAAATCCTAATGGATCATTGCCCCATTCCCAAATAGAGCAGGGTCTGTGATCCCAGGGGTTCCCCTTCCATCACTCAGACTCCACATGAGAGCTTCTCCAGGAAAAATGGGCATGGGAACTCTGACATCCTCTCCTTTGGTTACATAAGTAATACAAATTCTTTTCTAGAAATTACACACAGGCAAAAGTGCAAACATTACCCATAGTCTTACAATTTTTGGAACAAATACTTTCAGAAATTTCTTTCTATGCATTTGTATAACCTTGGGTAGGTAATGTAATTAGTTGCTGTATGTCAGTTTCCTCATCCATCAAATGAAGATAATAATAGTAATATGATTCACCTCAGAGTGAGGGCAAAACATGAGTTAATATACACAAAGTTCTTCGAATAGTGATGTTGTGTTGTAAGATCTGTAAAAAATAATATTACCTATATTTATCTAGCATTTATCTACCTAGATTCAGCTATATATTTATATTAAGTGGGAAGGAAGTATTCATATTTCTTTGTAGACTCCTTTTTTTATCTAATGATATAACATGAACTTCTTCCCTTGTGTGACAGTTTTAAAAGTACAAAGAGACCATTAGATTGTTTGAGTGATTTTTCTAAAGTGAAAAGTAGTGTAGGGAATGGACCCTGGTCCTGCAAGGGTATTAGTTCAAGGTGATGAGCCAGGTTAGGGCAAGGCCTAGATCTAATACTTTTTGAAACCAGAAGGTTGGGATGCTGCTTGTATATAATCTCAGAGTCTAAGCTGAGCACAGCTTTGAGCTCCTCTAGCTCATAAGTTTTCAAATTTTTGTTGTTGTTAAAACAGTAAAGCTATGTTGTTCCCCAACAAAATCTTATGTGGAACTCTACCCAATAAGTAAAACAATTTTAAAACATCAGAGTAAATTTATTTTATAAGTTCAAGTGTACAATATTTGCTTATTATAAAGCTTATCAATAAGATCACTAAGGCTGCTTGAGTATGAAAAATTGGAATTCCAAAGATACAGATGATAATCACACTCTTATGTAGCATCAACTTCCATGAAATGGGGTAAAGCCTTTGTGAAGTCCTGTAGCCCCACTGCCATGGAATGAAGTATTAGAGCCAGCGTTACAACACCCTTATTTTTCTGATGAGAAAATGAGGCCCAGAGGTGTTGTGTACTGCTTGGGCTTTTAACATGAAAAGTCCCAACAATAAAAATAATCTGATAACAGGGCTTCCCTGGTGGCGCAGTGGTTGGGAGTCCGCCTGCCGACGCAGGGCACGTGGGTTCGTGCCCCGGTCCGGGGGGATCCCATGTGCCGTGGAGCAGCTGGGCCCGTGAGCCATGGCCGCTGAGCCTGCGCGTCCGGAGCCTGGGCTCCGCAACGGGAGAGGCCGCGGCAGTGAGAGGCCCGCGTACCGCAGAAAAAAAAAAAAAATAATAATAATCTGATAACAGAATGAAAATAAATATTTCACTGAAGAAAGTATCTGGAATGGTTAAATGTATTATCCACCAAATACAGTTCTTTTCAATTTAAATGATTACCATATAGTTCTCCAATTAATAAAAATGGAAATGGTCAATTAACTAAGCAGCTGTTCTTTATTGTTTTGAATTATCCTCATAGCTTGTAAGCACTGAATTGTGCTATGTAATTTGTATCTTATTCCATTAGTGGATATAGATTTACTGATTATCTCTAATAATTAAATTATGCATTTCAACTTATGAATCAGCATCTCTATTTCTACCTATCAGCTCTTTTTGTCTTTTAAATACCCATCCCATCATCTGTAATTTCATTTGTTTTCTCATCATGAAGCTTGCCTACAAAACTCAGGAAACCACTATTGTCAAACAAGTTCCTTCATTAGTTAAACAAGACCAAGCTTCACTGACAGAAACTTAAAAAGTTCATTCTGTATTTTCCCCTGCCACTTCCTCCTTACACCCTGAACATTTGATGCATGTGCCTTAGTGTAGTTATAGTTATTCTGCCCTGTTTGTATGAGGACTGACAACTCCCTGACTTGTGTGTTGGGCATAGTCCTGCAGAACTTTATGTATATTTCATTTTTTTAAAAAAAACTAAAAAAAGGGGGCTTCCCTGGTGGCGCAGTGGTTGAGAGTCCACCTGCCGATGCAGGGGACATGTGTTCGTGCCCCAGTCCGGGAGGATCCCACATGCCACGGAGTGGCTGGGCCCGTGAGCCATGGCCGCTGAGCCTGCGCGTCTGGAGCCTGTGCTCTGCAGTGGGAGAGGCCACAACAGTGAGAGGCCCACATACCTCAAAAAAAAAGAAAAGAAAACTACAAAAAGGAAAAAAACAGTTCTTACAAATGATCCAAAGTCAAGTTTTTAAAAATTACATTGTGAAATATATCATATATGCAAAAAATGTATAAAGGTATTTACAGAAAAGTAGTCATTTGTTCTTTTAAAAATTAATGGCATCACAATCATACTTGCTTATTGTAGACAGTTTAGAAAATATTTTAAAAGTATAAAAACATACAATAACATAATTGAAAATCACCCATAAATAAATCTACCCTTCTTTGTTTTCTCTATCTATATCTATAGCTATAGATGTATACATACATATATCAAATATATGTGTATATGTATAGTTAAATTTTTTGTGTCCTCCATTTTCACTCAGTAATATAACATGATTATTTTCTCATGCATTAAATGTTTTGAAAAATCTGATTTTAAAGACATCTTTATTTCTTCCCCCCTTTTTTGAATATTGGCTTTTCTTACAAGTGTTTTCTTATTATGAATAAGACTGTGATGTAGAACTTTAGGCATAAATATTTGTCCTCATCTCTGATTTTTTTTTCTTTGTGTTAAGGTCATATCTTCTGACATCAGATTTTGTGACTAGATTGATATTCTCCTAGTAATGCTCCTAAATCTGTTCTAGTCAGTATATAAACAATTTCGATACTAAAGTTCCTGGAAGAATTGTTATAGGCTCATGTCGACAACACTGGTGAATTCTGGTTCCTGCTCTTATTTGGTTGACTGAGCTTTGGTTCCTGTAAATCTTTTGGCTTCTGGAAGTTTCTTTTGGACCGAACTGTGTTCACATGATGATAAATATGCAAATAAAACAGACTGAGATTTGATGGCTGTCCAGGATTAATGGGAAAACTTGGATCCAGCAAAGGAGAGATGAGAAAGGGCAGAAGAGGTAAGAGTGGAAGGAAAGTAGTATCAAGTTGTGGAACTTGAAATTAGAAAGAGAAAAATCAAGTAAGTCGTTGGGCAATGGTGCCAAAGACAGCAGAAAGATCAAGATGAAATGAATCAAAGAGACATCATTAGATTTGGTCAGAAAGTGAGCATCTTTCACTGTTGAGCAGTTTAAGTGGAGCAGAAATAAGGATAGAAGACAGGGGATAGGAGAGGATTGTATCAAGAAACTGAGTTAACACCACACAAAGCCTGAACCTCTTTTCTTGCCCTAAGTTCATTCTGCTGGTTAGAGTAGCATAATAACATGCAATTTCATTCATTTTCTCATTCCACAGGTATTTATTTAACACTATTCTCTATGAAGCACTGTGCCAGGGCAGGGGGACATAACAGTGAATAAGACAGACATGGTTCCTGCTCTGATTAAGCTTACGTTCTAGTAGAGAGAGACAGTCACCTAACAAGGAAACAAATCATCAATGAAAAAGAAAGTGTGATGTGGTGATAGATGCAAGTGAAGTAAGACAGAATAGAGGCAGAAATTGTTTAGAGTTGGGGGGAAAGCTAGTTTACCTATGATAGTTAAGCCCTTCTGAAAGGTGATATTTGAGATGAGGTCTGAGAAAGAGCCAGCCATAGGGGATGAGCATTTTTGGCAGAAAGAACAACACTTAGAAATCTGGGAGATGGGAATGAACTTGACTTTCTCTAGAAACAGAAAGAAAGCCCGTGTAACTGGAGCGGTGTAAATGAAGAAGAGATCGGGATGGCTCTGGGGTGATGGTTAAGAAGGTTAGAGATGCAGATGTAGGCAGGCAGCCAGATGTTATACGGCCTTACGAGATTTTGAGTTTTGTACCAAGTGTAGTTGGAAATCAAATTTGATAGAGAAATAATCCTGAAGTCAAATGATTGTGTCCTTGCCCCATGTAGCATAAGGGCCTCATTTAAGTACTCTAAAGATCCAGAATGCTAATGTTTATGAAAATAAGATTAGCAGGTAGAGGGGACATATTTTTATTTGGTCCACTTAACTACCCTTTCCCATTTCTTCTGGTAACTGCAGCCATTTGACCTACTCCAAACCAGGTATGTCTACTAAACAGAGCCTTACTCTCTCTGGCCTCAGGTATGCACACATCACCTAGGTCTAGCCAATCAGGCTCCCATTCCTCTGGCCACAGTGACTGGCCCAGACATGGGTATATGACTTAAGCCAGGACTATCACAGTTGTTCCCAACAGAGTTGGATGCTGGATGGGAAAAACTGTCTCCATCCTCTGGGGTCACGAAGCAGGGATGATGCCAGCTTGACAATATCTGTGACCACTTCCTCCTTCTTCCACTCTAGATTTCTCCTACTCTCACCTCCTCTGCATAGAACCCCCCTGTGTAATTGGAAAGAATTAGGTGAACATGCAGAACAAAGCTGAAAATGGAGGGGGAGAAAAAGATCTAGAGCTGGCAACTGACACACTTCCTAACTCTCAGGGATCCCAGAGGCCATCTTCTTCCTGGACTTCCTGGTTGGAGGGCCTGATCAAATAAATGTCCCTTTTTTGCTCAAGGTAGTTTGAATTTGGTTTCTGTCACAATCCAAATAATTCTGACTATTGCAGTGCATTAAAGAGGGGAAAGCAAAGTCTGTTAACATTTACACACACTCTCCATGCTTTCTCTTCTTTATCACTAGAATTAGAGGTATGTGAACAGTTGGGATGTGTATCACTTGAGACTTCAGTTTCCCTGCCAAAGACATGTACATGTAAATTCTCCAGTGACCATTCACTCTTTCTCTCTTGTCTTCCTCCTAATGGTGTGCTGGTAAACTGGCTTCTTTGGGGAAAAAAAAAGAGCTGATTTGTAACATTTGGCAATTTCTGTTTACAGATCCTCCCACTATGGCAGATTAAGCTACCAAAGGTATGGCAACCCAGCTAGAACAATTTCTGAAGGTGAGAGTCAGTAAGAGCAGGCTTCAGCACACCATCATTTTCCTCTCTCTTTCTTCATATAATCTCCTCTTCACTCTTCCCTGTTTTGTGCAATTACCTTCCCTCTCTGCCACGTGTTACCCACAATTTCACCTAGGATTTCCTTCCGTTCTCCTTTCCTCTGAATCTCACCAGCATTATCATCCTGTCTGATGCCAACAACAGAAGGTTACCGGAAAGAACAGAGGCCTTGCCGTCATGTTTAGATTCAGTCACTTGTGACCTTGAGCAAGTTACTTAATTATATTGAGCCTTGGTTCTCTAATGTATAAAGTGATTAAAAATAGTACCTCCCCATAATGGATATGAGGACTATCTAAGACAATTGTTATGAGAAATGCCAAGTGAAAGCTTTTGTCTTTCCAAGGCCTTCAGAGAGAGTGATAACACCCCATCTGTGCCCCCAGGACATCCCCCACCCCGCCCCCAGGCTAGTTCTTGCAATGGGCATTGCACTTGTCTCTCTCATTACTCATGGAACTCTTTGAGTGCAGGGCTTTGTCTTATTCATCTTCATACCCTGGATCCTGGCTCAGTGTCTGGAACATGGTAGATGCCCAATAAATATTAAATGAATGCTGTCTTACCCATTTCCTATTTGATCATGAGAAGGGCTGGGAGAGAAAGAATTGAGCTGCAAAAGAAAATAGGAGGAAGAGGTTTGGGGCCCGGGAGACTGGCTGGTATGGATGTGAGCCGCCAGCGCAGCAGTTGGGCAAGGGTGGGAAGGATTGTGTGGAAAGCTGATTTGTTAGCATATGGATCGTTGAGTTCTCCCACAGGCCCAGCTCATTAGTTTACTTGGTACACAAAGCTGAACAGAGCCCAGGGGAAAGATAATTCACTCAACAACATTCACTCTTTCTTCCTCTCTTGTTTATCTTAGTTGCTGGTGCTCATGTCATATCTTTAAGTTTCTTTCACTGAATGCCTTTTTGCTTTAAATCTTTAAGTTATTTTTTCCTTCCTGTCCTGGAGATATACAAACCAGAGCCAATAAAGTAAGAGCTCTCTTTTTACTTCACAGCTCTGAAAGCTTTACATAAGTGTTTCTTCACTTCTATTTTATGGCCAGGACCAGATGCAGAAGTGCTAAAATATTTTGATAAGAGCTGTCCTGGCAGTACTTCTTGCTTTTACAGCTATCCAGAGGGAGAGAATTAGCTAGGAAATCAGTCTACAGACAGGAGAGATAGAAGCTATGAAATCTCTCTAACTGACCGTGATTCTCAATTAGTTTCAAAAATCAGTTGGATGATGAGAGAAAGAAAATGTTTAGGCCATAGTGCTCTCAAAATGAAAAATGGTAAATAAATTTGAAGACCATAATAATTCCTAGTATTTATTGGGGTTGTTCCTTCAAAGTTTATAAAATGCCTTTATATACAAACATATCCTGAGACCTCAAGTTAAATACACACTTCCCAATCCCATAGTACCTACAAGGTAAGAGCTATTAATATCCCCATTGAACAGTTGAAACTAAGGCCCAGAGACGTTAAGTGGCTTGCCCAAGGTCACATAGCTGGTCAGTGGTGATGCTGGTATTTAACCACTATACTCTACTGCCTCCCATCTGTTTTGCAGAGAAAAAGTCTGAGGTGCAGGGAAGTCAGGTGAGTTGCACAAGATCACATAGAACAGGAAGCAGGAGGGCATCATTCCTTTCTTTCCCCACTCTGCAATGGGATCATCACCTCACTCTGAGCTGTGTATTTGCCTCATATTCTTTTCCATCTTGTAACTTTCCCTTCATTCTGCCCATTCCTTTGTTTCACTTCATTCCACCTCATTCTGCCCTCTTCATGTCCTTTGGGGACTCTGTTTTCATCCCTCCTTCTGTGACTGTGTTTTCATCCCTCCACACATGTGACTGTGTTTCAGCTTATGTGCCTGGGTCCTTAGCATGTGCCAGGGGCCAGTCCACATGCATATAAATATTAACTCACTTTTATTCCCCACAGCAAACTTATTAAGCAGACACTGTGATTATCCTTATTTTACAGATGAAAAAATCAAGTCACCTTATCTTCCCAAGATCACACAGCTAATAGGTGAAATAGCCAAGATTCAAGCCTGAGCAGTCTGGCTTCAAAGCCCCATCCTAAATCATTTAGCTACAGCTGCTTCTCATTTGGGCCTTGACTGCACCTATATTTGTCCTTCAGAATATGTTCATACCTAGGTTTGCCTAGACATAGACGCCCTGGATAACTTTGTTTTCTACTCCTTTCAATCTACCTGTCGTGTGAATTTAGACAGTGTGATCTGGGAAGTGGCTTTGGAGAAAGTAATTTTGTATGGGATACAGCTGAGATGAAATTAAAATTCATGGTTTTTGAGCCTTAGTTCAGGATTCTATTTATTCATTAGTTTGTTCATTCATCAGCCTGATGTTGCCTGCTACCTACTTGAGAAATAGCTGCAAAAACTAAACAACTAAGCTACTTAAAGGATGGTTCATAATGATAAAATAAACTGTTTGTTGAATAGTTCATGATGTTTGCAGCTATAGGAAACATGTCATTTTCCAAAGGGAGAGAGGAATTTAGTCTAACAGAAGGGAGGATAACCAACATGGGAATAGGTAATAAAATAAGAATTCTGAATCCAATTTCCTTTGGTGACACATATTTGATTTTAATCGTCTAAACCAAATGGCTGAAACACAATTAAAGCCAGATCAGCTAAATTTTGCCGTGTGTTTGCTTATGTAAGTATCTTCCTTCATCTGCCACCAGACTAAAAGCTCCTTGCATATGAAACTGAAGGTTATTCATCTTGGCCTCCCCCAGAATGCTTGGCACAGTGTCTGGCACATAGCAGGTGCTCAATAAATATTTATTGAATTGAATTAAAAAGAAAACATTCACTGCTTATCAATTCTACACTCACCCCAGGAGAAAAAAAGAATGAATGTGACATTATGCCCTATTAAGTGCAAAAATGAAAACAAATTCCATCTCAAGGTGGTTAATTTAAGAATATGGGGATTCTGAAATGAAGTCTCCCCACAATGAAGAATTGCAAGCAAAGCATTTTCTTTTTCAAGGTTTACTATAACAATACCACACAATAGTCCAAAGCCTTTCTATTTTAATTCCAAATTTTCCAAGATCAAAGAATAAAAAATTCTCTAAAAAACACAAATAATCACTCATTATATTTGACCTCAATTTAAAGTTTGTGTTTTAACCTACTTATATTTGAGGTAGAAGAACATGGGAATTAGAAATAGGCTTGTTAATTTTTCTGGATATGTTCAGGTTTTTTTTTGGTGGGGGGAGCAGTATGTAATATCCTTATCCTCTCCACTGTCAGAACCAATTGTGTGAGACACATGGGGGTCAGGCAAATGTAAATCAAAAATTAACTCTTTCTTTCTTTATTTCATTGAAGTATAGTTGATTCACAATGTTGTGTTGGTTTCTGGTGCACAGCAAAGTAATTCAGCTATACATATACATTCTTTTTCATATTCTTTTCCATTATAGTTTATTACAGGATATTGAATATAGTTACCTGTGCTATATAGTAGGCCCTGGTTGTTTATCTATTTTATAGATCGTAGTTTGTATCTGCTAATCCCAAACTCCTAATTTATCCCTCCTCCCCCTGCTTCCCCCTTTGGTAACCATAAGTTTG
Organism: Mesoplodon densirostris; assembly: GCF_025265405.1. NCBI lineage: Eukaryota > Metazoa > Chordata > Mammalia > Artiodactyla > Ziphiidae > Mesoplodon > Mesoplodon densirostris. The sequence continues at coordinate 105,948,712 of NC_082662.1, read as the reverse complement.
TTTTCTATGTCTGTGAGTCTGTTTCTGCTTTGTAAATAAGTTCATTTGTGTCATATTTTAGAGTCCACATATAAGTGATATCATATGGTAGTTGTCTTTCTCTGTCTGACTTACTTCATTTAGTGTGATAATCTCTAGGTTCATCCTGGTGCTGCAAATGGCATTATTTCATTCTTTTTTATGATTGAGTAGTCAACAATAAAATCTTTATTACTCATGAGGAAGGTGTTTGGAGAAGGTGCTGAGGTCTGTTAGCAAGTGTGCTTGCTGGTACTATGACCCAGATTAAGTTTACCCACCACCCTGCTAGGGCAGCCTTAGAACTGAACAGCCTCAGACCTCTGTTACAGGGGCCTGCCCCTTAAAACTTATGGCAGAGTACGGGAGACTGAGTACCTGCTCCCTACAAGCATGTAGATCACTAGGGAAGAGTGAAATGGGCTGACATAAACACGCCCTGTTTGGTCTGCCAGATAGAAAGTCACTCCTCTTTTCCTGGAAGGGGTAAGAAAAGGGATGGAACAAAGGCTTGGAATGTTATTCTAATGGTGGCAGTCCCTCCACACAAAAAGATGAAGAGCAGCAACTTATTATTGTTCCCTTCAACACATAACATATTTTACAGCAGATGTACTCTATTGCCGATAACTTGTGAACAATTTGAATTTTATCTTTCAGCAGTGATTTATTGAGTCCTATGTGCAGGGCACTATACTAAAACCTGTACAAATGTGTTGGTTAATTTGATCCTGAAAACAACCCTACAAGGGAAAGCAGTTTGGTGCTTCCTCAACAAGTTAAACTCGGAATTACCATATGACCCAGCAATTCCACTCCTGGGTATATACCCCCAAAAATTGGGAACAGGTATTTAAACAAAAATTTATACACCAATGTTCATAGCAACACTATTCACAGTAGCCAAAAGGTGGAAACAACCCAAATGTATATAAACAGATGGACAGTGAAACAAAATGTGGTATGTTGCAATGGAATATCACTCAGCCATAAAAAAGAATGAAATACTGATATGTGCTACACCGTGGAGAAACCGAAAACATTATGTTAAGTGAAAGAAGCCAGGCAAACCCACAGAGACAGAAAACTGATTGGTGGTTGCCAGAGGCTAGGAGGAGGGAAGAATGGGGAGTGATTGCTTAATGGATACAGAGTTTCCTTTTGGGGTAATGAAAAATTCTTGGAAATAGATAGTGGTAATGGTTGTACAACATTGTGTACTTAAATGTCACTGGACTGTACACTTTAAAATGGTTTAAATTGTAAGTTGTGTTATATGTCATTTACCACAATAAAAAAATATAATCCTAGGAGTTAGGTATTATTATCCCAATGTTACAGATAAGAGGACTGAGGCTCTAAGAGAAGTCAAGGACATTGCCATCATACAGGGTACAAATCTAAGCTTTGTGTGGTCTGAATTTTTTACAATTTAAGAAAGGGCCCTGGGTTTCCCTGGTGGCGCAGTGGTTGAGAGTCCGCGTGCCAATGCAGGGGACATGGGTTTGTGTCCCGGTCCGGGAAGATCCCACATGCCGTGGAGCAGCTGGGCCTGTGAGCCATGGCTGCTGAGCCTGCATGTCCGGAGCCTGTGCTCCACAACGGGAGAGGCCACAGCAGTGAGAGGCCCGTGTACTGCAAAAAAAAAAAAAGAAAAAGAAAAGAAAGGGCCCTGTTTAAGAAAAACAATACAAAATTATGATTATAAAACTGCTAGGGTACTTCCAAAGATCTTGCAAATGATCTTTGCAAGGGAGAACTCTGAAGCTTAAGCTTTATTAACCCCAAGGTAAATTCACATTTGCTCTCAGTAGGTAGAACTGAAAAATGAAAAAAATTAAAAACCTCTAACTCCATTTTCGATAAGAGCAAAAACATACAATACTTAGGAGTAAATTTAACAAAAGATGTGTCAGATTTCTGCACTGGAAACTACAAAAGAGAGATTTTAAAGGACCTAAATAAATGCATAGCTGTACCATGTTTAAGGACTGGAAGACTCAATATTGTTAAGATGTCAATTCTCCCCATATTGATCTATCAATCCAGAGCAATTCCAATCATAATCCCAGCAAGGTTTTTTGTAGAAATTCTCAAACTCTCACATCTATATACAAAGAACCTAGATTGCCCAAAGGATTGCAGAAAAAGAACAAAGTTTAAGGACTTGCACTGGCTTCAATACTTACAGTAAAGTTACACTATCAAGACAGAGTACTATTAGGAAAGAAAAATAAATCAATGGAACCAACTAGAGTACCCAAGAATAGACCATTTATACAGTCAAAGGCACTATTAATAGTCCAATGAGGAAAGAAAAGTGTTTTCACTGGATGATGCTGGAATAACTGGACATCTATATGGAAAAGTGAGTAAGTAGAGGCAGAATTTGTACACCCTAGGTCTGTCTGACTCCTTCTATATCCCTTCTCTACCCCTCTGCTCTCTGTTCCCACCCCTGCTCTGTCCTTGACCTGCCTATACCCTCTCTGGCCACAGTCTTCAGAAAGGTGACTCTAAAGCTTGAGACAATGAGGTCACCGAATCAATCACAGTGCCAATTGTTTGCTAGGAAGATTAAGGGAGTAGAATCTGGACCCTGAAGGAATTTACCTGCCTTGGGTCTTGAGGGGCATGGGACCCAATTGCCTATTGTCTGAAAGGGATTAAAGAAGTCTGTCAGAATAGGAAACTAGAAAATCATAGTACATTTTCACTCTCAGTCAAATGATCAAAGCCTGCTATCAGAGGTCACCCGTAGGGAGGGAGGAATTCTAAACTTGCATTCAGAATCCTTGGGTTCTGTTCTCTCTCTGCCTCTGTATGACTTTGGGTGTGTCCTTAGCTCTTCTTTGATCCTTAGTTTCCTCACCTGAAAAATGGGGCTAGTAAATACCTCCTCTGTTTTACCCCATGGATTGCCATTAAGTTCAAATGAAGTAGAATATATAAGTATCCTTTGAAAACTATGAAATATTACATGATATAATTTATCACAGTTCTGTGTATACTCTTTGCAAATTGAAATGAGTAATAATATTACCTTGTCTATTTTAAATTCAAATTTTACATATCAAGTTTATTCTATAGTTAGTTTTCTTGTTCCTTCTGTGTTTACAAAAGAAATCTAACATTTTAGTAATGATTCAAAATTCCTTTATAGTGCAGCTTTTGAGTCAGATAACCTGTTTTTTTAAAAATATCATCTATTCATTATTTTCACTCTGAGTTTTTAAAAATTCCCCTCATTAATCAATCAATTCATTTTATTTGACAAGTTCTTATTTAGTGCCTACTATGGGCAAGACACTGTTAAATACAAGAGGTAAATGGATGAAGAGACACAATCCCTGTCCACGAAAAGCTCAGTCTAGTGAGGATACAGACATATCCTTAAAAAGCCAATTATGATATAATGTCATCACTGCTGTAAAGGACCTGTTTATAAGTTACTGCCCTGGAGGAAGAGCATCTAAGCCTGCGGGTATCAGGGCTTCACAAAGGACGTGATGTTCTAAGTTGGCACTTAAAGGAGAAAATAGACTTTACCAAGACAGTCTAGGGTAGGTGGTAAGGCATCCTTGTTCAGGAACACGTACCATGACATGAAACAGCATGTTGGAGAATTGCAAGAGAATTTAACAAATGTGGAGTCTAGGGTTAGAATAGGTGTGGCCAGAGAAGAGACTGGAGGAGCTGGCAGGATCCGGGCCATGGAGGGCCTGGTAAGTCACACAAAGGAATTTGGTCTTTATCATGTAGATGTCAGAGTCATGGAAGGTTTCTAAGCATAGAGTAATAGGATCAGCTCTGAATTTTAGAAGGGAAAGTATGGCCAGTGGAGGGTGACGTGGGGGCCCAGACGTGGGGACAGGGGGACAGGCAGGGGTATTCAGACAAGTAGGGAGACCAGTTAAGTGGTCATTGCAATGGTCCAGACTGAACTAGACTCATAGTAATAAGACCGGTCAGTCAGACCGGAGACTGATCTGAGACTCAGTTAAGCAGCAGAACCAATAGGATTTAGCAGTTAGTTAATTGAATGAAATGGATGAGAGAGAGAAACTCCGTTCTACCCTGTATTACTGACGTGACCTTGGACACAGTGCCTGACCTTTCCAATTCTCAGTTCCCTCATTTAAAAAATTGGGATTAGTAATACCTAATTCATAAGGTTGTTGGGAGCCTTAAAGGTGCTCAGTGTAAAGACACCTATCAGAGAGCCTTGTACAAAATAGATTTTCCACAAAGACTGGTTTTCTTCCCCGCTTCCTTTTCTTCTCCTCGGCCCACACTGCAGAAGAGCTCTTCTGAATTATGGAGACTTTGCTCTTAGAGATGCTCATGCTGGACACTGAAAACATTTGGGATTTGAGGCTTTGGGGCCAGCATGTCTTCCCCTAATATACCTCTGGAGTTTTCATGATAAAGCAGCTTCTAGGCTGGGTGGATCATGTTTGGGGCTCATATGGCAATTCTTGTGTTCTTCTGTTATCTGAGGAAGAAATCAGCGGTTCCTGGTAAGGTTCTGGAAGTTCCCAAATGAGTTCTGATGTGTAGACCATATTCTTTGCTCCCTACCCTTTAGTTAACATTGTTTTCACCTCTGTGAAACAAGCTGATGGGAGCTGGGATCCTGTGGCTCTTCTAGGGGCCAACAGGGCTCTGCGTCTCTTTCCTACTCTAGCTTGGGGCCAGTGAAGGATTCTGGAATTTCCCTTCAGCCTCCTTAAGATCTCCTTGCTTCCCACTTAGAGACCCAAAACTTTTCTCATTTTCCTACTGTGACAGAGGCCACCTAGGCCTTGAACATGACTTTAGGAAACACTATTCCAATCCTCCCTTTTCTCTGGTTGAGAAGAAATGGAAAAAAACCTGCAACGCTTCCTCCTGGTGTCCTGGCTGGATGTCCAGGTGGCATTAGAGAAAGCAACACTTGAAGAGAACAAGCTGCTGTGTGACACATCCCTGAGGAGGTGGAAGCAGATTTTTGAAAAAGTTGACTACAAAAGCTACTGCCTGGAGAGATGTTGATTGAAAGGCCTGCCATCTTCAGAGGCTAAGATAATTAAGAATTTAAGAGCTTTCTTAAATTAAATGTTCCCTTTATTTCTGACTGGCGTTTCTTGGATGTTATTGCTGAAAAGGAGGGACTTGTGGGTAACTTGATATTCTTACCCATGAATAATAATTAACTACCTCCGGCTTCCATGGTCACTAACCCGATCAGGATTTATGCCGCTCTTTCGAAAACTAGAGCAGCTCTGAAATGTTTCCTTTGTTAACCCATTTCCCTTTCCTCAGCAGATCAGCACTACAGATCATTCAGAGCCTGAGCTCCTGGGAATCCTATTAAGACACACCAGAGGGAAGTCATTAATGATCTGTCTGCAGAAAACCTAAGCTCTGCTTCTCAACCTTGGTACCCTGCCTTGTGATAGTGCCTTGTCTAATGGTGTGCAATAATGTGCCGAAACTTGGAGGGAAATTGAGTTCTCTCACAGGAACTCTGGGCGGTGGGGGGCGGTTTGCTCTCATGAATGGTGTCTCTGCAGTGGGGAAAGGCTGGGACACTGCCTCTTCCTAACAATTCCTGGGCTGCAGGAAGGGGAATCATGATTAAACCAGGAAAACGGAAGATGGTTACAGTCCTCGCCCAGCTGCTCAGCACCCCGTCCACAGATGTAATCAAGATAAATAAGTCAGGGTTGTTATAGGAGATGTAATTCAGGGTCGTACTAGGAGCCAAGTTATAATTATTATAATAAAAATTCACACACAGTGAACTCTTAATTATCTGATAATGAAGTTCAAGAGAGGATACCAGAATTGCAGAGCTCAGATAATCCAAAAGCTAATTTCAGATACATGTTCTTTTTCATCCAACATTTATCCAGGGCAGTGGATTTACCCTCTAATGATAATAGTTCATGTTTATGTGTGGACCTTTCATATGTATGAGTGAGTTTCAAGGATGTTTTTAGCAGTAGATACATAGTCTCAAACAAAATCTCCTTTGGCACCTCATGATATAAAGCAGATAAAAGTGGAGCTGCCCTGGTGTAGCCAGACCAGAAGACATCAGAGCCCTGCCCATGTGGATAATTCCTCCCCTCCCTCAGCCTTGGAGTTGTGGCTTCTGAGGGACCACTGAGGAAGCCTGGAACCCAGAAGAATGCAATTCGAAAATTGGCATCCATTAGCTCTTGACTCTCATGTGCCCTGTGAGGTAGGTATGTCAGGGATTAATATTCTTATGTTATAGATAAGAACAGGTTTGGGGAGCCTGGGTCTCACAGGTAGGAACCAGCGGAGCTGGAACTTGAGCTCAATCTTCTGATGCCAAATTTAATATCCTTTTAACCCTACCTATGCCCTGCCCTTTGCTCACTTCCTCAGTCTACCCTTTCGTGTTGGGACGTCATAAGAAGAAAATTCACCAAAGGAGAATTAAGGAACGAGGTATAAACAATCAGTTAAATAGAGAACCTTCCATATGTGTTGAACTGTCCTTTCCCCATTCTCGATGTGACAAATCAACCACTGGTCTGATGATGAATGAGATCATCAGTCGAGATGGAATGAGAGATGTTTTCTCTTTCACTGATCACCTTTAGTGATTGGAATTTCAATTTCCTAATAATTTCTGTCACTTCCTGGTTGTATCTAAATATTTAGGCAGATCCATGCAGAGTGGATTTGTCTGTTTGATGTGTTGCATATATTTTTTGTGTCTGATTGTCAGTCAATGAGGAAGACACACCACAGAGAGCAGATGTGATCTGACAGTCGCCAAATGTGACTCTCACTTTTCCCAGCATTCCCTACACCTCTGAAAGGCAGAACTAATTTCCGCCTTTAGACCACAGACTCCTGGAGAACTCGACCACCTGACATTTACCTTCCATATTGATTTTCTGTGAAATCTTAGGCATATCCATGGCTTCAGTTACATTCCCAAACTCTGGTGATTCTCAACTCTATATCCTTAGCCCTAACCTACATTTCTAATTACCCACTGGACATGTGTAATTGGAAGCATCCATACTTACATGTTCAAAATTAGATTAATTTCTAGCAAAAACAGTGCGCCTCGAATTTCCTATCTTGGTTAATGCTGCTGCCACTGATCTCCTAACAAAGCTAGACAACTCAGTTTCCTTGAACCACCCCCTTCCCTCACCATCCACTTTCAGCTAATCTACCAAGTCACTCAGATTCAACATTTTAAATATATCCTGTCTCTAATTCCCCCTTCCCCTCCCAACTCCCACTGTCTTAGTTCAGTCCTTCAACCTGACTATTGTAACAGTTCAATGGGTGTTTCTCCAGTTAGCCGAACAGTTCTCTCTCTATTCTGGTTCATCATTCTCTCTGCTGCCCCTAAACTTAACTTTTGTGAGATTAACTTCCTGTAAAGTATCTACACAGTCTATCCCTGGTCTATCTAGCCAGGCTCAACTCCTGTCACACAACCCGACCTTCTCTTTTCCTTAACCCCCATATCCATCCAGTCAGAAATCCCTCCTGACATTTTTATGACATATACCTCATAGCCACCCCTGCTGTGCTGTTCCCACTGCTCTTCCACCAGGATAATGCCAAGCCTCATCATTCTTTGCCTGCACTTTTGTAATCATCCAAGATTGCAACTGATCCCACTGTTTCCAGTCTACCTTCACTGAGTTTTTTTTTTCAGTGTATCAATATATTTAGTGTTGCAGCTTTATTTTTTATTATTTTTATTGATGTATAGTTGATTTACAATGTTGTGATAGTTTCAGGTATACAGCAAAGTGATTCAGTTATTATATAACTGAATATATATATATATATATATATATATATATGTATGTATATACACACACACACATATATATATCTATTCTTTTTCAGATCCTTTTCCATATGGGTTGTTACAATATATTGAATATAGTTCCCTGTGCCATACAGCAGGTCCTTGTTGCTTATCTATTTTATATATAGTAGTGTGTATCTGTTAATCCCAAACTCCCAATTTACCCCTCCCTCGCTTCCCTCTTTGGTAACCTTAAGTTTGTTTTCTACGTCTGTGAGTCTGTTTCTGTTTTGTAAATAAGTTCATTTGTATCATTTTTTTGGATTCCACATATAAGTGATATCATATGATATTTGTCTTTGTCTGACTTCACTTAGTATGATAATCTCTAGGGCCATCCATGTTGCTGCAAATGGCATTATTTCATTCTTTTTTATGGCTAATATTCCATTGTATGTATATGTACAACATCATCTTTATCCATTCATCTGTTGATAGTGTTGTTACAGCTTTATATTATAAACTTAATATCTGATATAGTGAGCCGTCTCCTACTTTTCTCCTCTCATGCTTCCCTCTTGCCATTTATTCATTATTTTCAAAATTGCTTTACTACTTATAGACCTTTATTCTATATAACATTTAGTAACTTAAAATATTTTGAAAGTACTACTGAGATTATATTAGGCACATAGTTTTGGGGGAGAATTACTTCTTTATAATTTTGCATTTTCCCATCCATGAACATGGCATATCTTTTCATTTATGCAAATTCACTTGTTATTTAATACAGTTCAAATTTTTTCTTGGTGAAGTTCTTTTTTCTTAGGTTAATTCTTAGATTCCCTTATTGCTTTTTGGCTATTGTAAATAGTATCTTATATTATTTTTTCAGCTGGATCTTACTGGCATAGAAGATGCTTTGTTGTACTTCTTATCCAGTTTTGGAACCTGGTTCCTATATGCTTCATAAAATGCGTTAGTGAGTTTTTAACCTTTAAAATTTTTCTGGAGCATCTTTGATGATAGTGACTATTCATTCCTTGAAAGTTTGGTAAAATTTACTTGTGTGTGTGTGTGTGTGTGTGTGTGTGTGTGTGTGTGTGTGTTTAGGTAGAGAGCTTTTGATGACTATTTTAATTTATAGTGTTTGATTCCAATTTTCTATTTCTTCTTTTCCTTTTTTACAGTAAAATGAATGTTTAATGCACTCAAAACTATCAACACACACCATAAAATTTTCTCTGATTAAATCTTTACATAATATTTCAGAGGTATGTTGGGAGGAAATGGTATCCTCTTTGGTGACATTACAGGTGACCATGACAATGTGTCTGGAGAGAAACAAAATCAGAATCAAATATTTAAAGCTGAAAGGAATCTTTTAACAATCAAGTTAAAACAATCAGATTTTAAAGGTGATTAAACTGAGGCTAAGAAAAGTTAACTGATCATTTAGCCAACGAGGAATAGTCAAAAAATTCTGCATAAGATCAAATTTTTAAAAAACTTTATCATTTACCACAATCTAACACTAGTATGTAGCACTACTGAGTAACTCAAATTACATTTTTTTCCATTTCTATACACATACCCATACCACACATTTATATACACTTCAAAATTTAAAACTAGGAAAGGTTCAAGAGCCTACTCTGATGGTGGCAGTTACCTGAAGCATAGGATGCTGTACAACAGGTAGTTCAGGAAAATTAGCCTAATTTAAATTCTGACTGATGTCCAAGAAGCCCTTCTCATCTTAGCTACTCTGAATGTTTACCCAAAATGCATTTCAACCTGCAGCAAAAGTCACCCCATCAACTAAAAATATAAGCCATGCCTTATGCAGAAACAGGACTCCAGGTAATTAACTGGTTCACCTGTACTCATAATACCAGCAAACCAAAGCTGAGCCCACTTAAAAAAAAAAAGCTAAACAAATGTATACCTCCATCTTGAACTTTTAAATCTGAACTCAATCAAATGCCCTTAAAGTTTAACTCTTAGCCAGTCCTCAATGGAGAGTTAACTGGGAAAAATCAAAAAAGAACCAAACTCATACAATAGAGGAAAATTTTTGAAATCAAAGTAAAATTTCCCCAAAGAGCTTATCATTAGCAATAGGCTTTCATCTGTGAACTGATAAACAACCAAAAACCAATTAGTTATAATTGGTTTTTACATTTTCCCTTTAAGTTGCCTGTATATATACATTTATGTATATATTTAAGTTGTACCAAAAACTGCTTACAAATGGCAATTCTTGTGAAGTAGATGATGATGAAGTTCCAGGTAATTCTAGCGTGTTTCCTAATGTACTGGTACTGGAGTCTGGATCATCCTGAAAAGATAAATGTATTGAGTTTAATTGCTCTTCTATGGTAATGGTTGTATTTCCTAGTGAAAGGGGGGCTGGGAGAAGGACTGCTTTTTCATTGCTGTTGTCCACTTCATTTCTTTGCTTACTTTTCTGTGTTTCAGTTTGAGGAGCTAATGGCAAGAATGGCGATTTGACTGCACCGTGTCTACTGTCTGGTGTGCTGTCTTGTTCATTTCCCCTGGCCACATCTACACCTTTCTCTGATTTAGGCTCATAATTGTAGGTGGCATTGGTCTGAGTTTCCTCAAAGATCTCCTCTATACTCTCATCCTCTGTGCCTGGCTGTTCTGGGTCCATTTCAGAATCTACATCTGCATCATCCAGACAAGTAAAATTCTCAAAGTGCAGAAAGCCATTCTTGGTAGTCTTTGTTACTTTTACCTGGAGTTCAGGGGAGTTATTACAAGAGGGTTCCTGTTTCATAGCAAGTGCTGTTGGACCACCAGGACTCAGGGAAGTGCAAACAATTGGCAACTGAGCTCTTGAATCACTTTTTTTCAGGGTCTGAAAGGATTCTGATCCATCAGCAGACTCATTTAAATACTCTGCATTGATCATGGAGGCCAAATCCTGTAGTCTCCACAGTGGAATGTAACAAGATGGAGAATCTTGTCCATAAGCATTTTGGGATTTTTCACTGGCGGTACGTAACTGCATAGTACACCTATTAAGTGACTCAGAATAATTGGATTCACCATTACCGAAAGGGCTGTCCTTGTCTTCAGGGGCATCTAAATTCACTGGATTGGAAAAGGGCAGCAGACAATTTCTTCTAGGTAGTTCACAGGTCTGATCCATCCTGGGCCAGCATCAACCGTGTCCCGCGCCCCATCCCGGGCCGGCTGGGGGGAGGGGGTGACCCTCATTACACTGGGGCACGAGTGGAGCAATGGGAAGAGCACAGAGCCGCTCTCCACACCCGCCTCCCCCCGCATCTCTCTTCAGGGGAGAAGGCAGCGAGTGCGACTTGCCCTGGCCTATTCCGCCGCCGCTCCCAATTTTCTATTTCTTCTTGCTTCAATAATTTTGCCTGAGGAGTCCCCCAACTGCCATTTCATCTATGTTGTCAAATTTATTAGCATATAGATCTTCATGACACTCTGATTATGTTTAAGATCCTTGATGTGTCTTTAGGTATTTTTTCCTTATTATTCTGTTTTATTTATTTTATCATCTCACTTTTTTTTCTCATTACTCTTGCCAGAAGTTTGTCTACCTTATAAATCTTTTCAAATAAAAGATTTTTTCTTCGTTATATATATTTATATATTATATATATTTGTTTAAATATATTTGTTTTTATTTATTATATTTAACTTTTCGAGTTGTTAACTTAATTCATTAGTTTTTGGTCCAGGAATATTTTTAGGAGTGTGTCTTGTGTGTTAAAGTTCCTGTAGCCTTGTTCATTGAATCCTCATGTTTAAATGGGATAGTTTAATTCTATGTTAGAAGTCCTATTTTTCTCCTTGAAAAGAATACTCCATTGACTTCTTGATTTCAGGGTCACAATTTAGAAATCTGATGTCAAGTGAATTCATGTTGTTTTGTAAGATATATATTCTCTTTGTACATGCTCTTAGAATTGCCTTTTGGAATTTTAAGTTATTACATTCCACTATAAATATTAGATATTTTTTTTTCTTATCCTTTTTGCACTGTATCAGCCTTCCAGTCTCAAATATTTTTTATTTCAGTCTAAAATCTTTTACCCTGGGAATTTTTGGTCATTATTTATCTATACCTCCTGTATGAATTATCTATTGCTGCATGCATAATAAATTACCCCAAAAAGTAATGGCTTAAAAGAACAATGACTTCTTAAGGTTCTGAGTTGTCTGGGAGGTTCTATTGGTTTCACGGGCAAACTCCTGTGTCTGCTTTCAGCTGAAGGGAATCCAGGGAACTAGGCTCCTCTGGACAGCTGGGATGACTAGGCCTCTCTCATCATGGGGTCTTTCATCCTCAAGGAGGCTAGACTAGGCTTCCTCACACGGTCAGGACAGTGTACACAAGTGCTTCTTAAGTCTCTGCTTGCTTCAAGTTTACTGATGTTACATTAGTCAAAGTAATCAGGGTAATTCACATGATCACATGTGCCCCCAGCATATGTACTTACATCTCTACTTGCTTTATTGATATCCCATTGGTCAAAGTAAAGCCCATGATCAAGCTCAGCATCAGTGTGAGAGGGGGGCCTAACTCTACATTGTGAGAGGTATGGTTCATTGGGGACGGCGTAGTGCTACAGTCTACCACATCTCCCTCTGTTTACTTTTTTCTTTCCTTCTGGAACTCCTGTTAAAATCCCTACATTTTGCTTTCACTATTCTTATCTTTTCTAGTTTATTTTTCCTCACTTTATTTCTTCTTGATGCCTTGTGAGATAGTTCCTCAACCTGATCTTTTGTTCACTGGTTCAAATTTGTTTGTATCCATTCTGTTTTTTGTCTCTTTGAATTCCTTAATTAAACTGTTATATTTTTCCTACCTAGTATTTTTACTTGATCTTTTAAAAAATTGTTATATTCATGTTAATATACTATTTGTCCCTCTTTGATTGTATATATTATACCTATCTCAATTTTTGAAATCTGTCTATCCCATCTAGTATGAATAATTCAGTTTATTACCTTCCTTTTTTTTTTTTTTTTTTGGGTAGCACTGTTTTTGCGGAGCACAGGCTCTGGACGTGCAGGCTCAGCAGCCATGGCTCACGGGCCCAGCTGCTCCGCGGCATGTGGGATCTTCCCAGACCAGGGCACAAACCCATGTCCCCTGCATTGGCAGGCGGACTCTCAACCACTGTGCCACCAGGGAAGTCCCTATTACCTTCCTTTTATTAATGGCTGCATTCCTCAGCTATCAGGGTACTTTTCTCTGCAATTTCATTTTGCCTTCTAGGTGTCAGCTATTTGGCTGTTTATGTGCCCTTAGAGGAGAGAAGCCTCAACTCAGCCTCTTATTTGAGTCATTCCTGCTGATTAAAGGAGGATAGAGATGGCCCCCCAGGGAAGAGAATCCACAGATCGGAGTCTGGGTTTGACCATCTCCCATTGCTGCCTCCTCATAAGACGATCTTGTCTGCATAGTCTGAGTCCCCATACTTCTGTCCTTGGCACTGTTTTTGTTTGTTTGTTTGTTTTTATCAAGAGTTTTACTTGGGCTTCCCTGGTGGCGCAGTGGTTGAGAGTCCGCCTGCCGATGCAGGGGACGTGGGTTTGTGCCCCGGTCCGGGAAGATCCCACATGCTGCGGAGCAGCTGGGCCCGTCAGCCATGGCCTCTGAGCCTGCGTGTCCGGAGCCTGTGCTCCACAACGGGAGAGGCCACAGCAGTGAGAGGCCCGCATACCGCAAAAAAAAAAAAAAAAAAAAAAAAGAGTTTTACTTACTTGACAGGAAGGCAGGAGGAAGGGACACCTTGGTCTAACCTTTGCTCCCATGGCCATCCATTCCCTCCTCCTCACACGAGGCTTCTAGACTCATATAACATTAATGCACCAACCCTCTGCTGGCCTGACATTCTCTTTTCCTGTCTCTCAGTAATGTTGGGGCGGGCAATGATCCATTCAGAGCACTTCTCTTTTGAAATCTTGTAGAAAAGTGTTCTTCACTTTGACTCTTCCTCTCAAGGGGAGTTGGCCACATGCCAACTATACCACCGTTTGGAGCCTGAAAGCCCCCCTTACAATCTCAGCTGGGTTTGTCAAACTTACACCTTTATGAAATCCCCTCCTTGTGAAGGTGAATACTTAATAGTAATCTCTAGGTTTTCTGGCTCTTAGAACTGTCTTCCCTCTGCTACCTTCCAGTCTGGTAGCTTGCTTCTTGTCTGTTTTGCTATCTTAGGGGTCATCCCTATTTTTGTTGGGGGGAGTAAGGAAAATTAAAAACCACACCATCTTGCCTCTATTCCTCTTCTAACTTCACTTTTTCATCTCAATGACAGGGTGATTTTCTGACACACTAAACTGATGAGATTCTTTGTGGCTCAAATACATTCAAGAGCTTTATTTTCCCTATTGGACAACACCCAAAATCCCTGAGGCCCTCCACTATCTCGGGTCCCCTTCTTATGCAACCTTGTTTCTCACTTCACACAAGCCTTCTCTTTCTTGGAGAACAAATAAGGCTCCTTCCTGCCTCTGTCTTTGCTCAGAATGTTTCCCTAACCCCGAAAACACCCGCCTCCCCACCACCAGCCTTCCCTTCTAGCTAGCCAAATCTTCATTGTTCTCCAGAGACCCGTTCAAGTCTTGGCTTTTCTAAGGCTTCCCCTCCCATCCTCTTCTCTTTCAATAGCTTGTCACTGTAAACAGTTACATTTATTGAGCACTTATATTTAAATGCCAGGCACCAGGCACTACACAATGCTCTAGTTAATCCTGATGAGAACCCTATGAGATACAACGATTACTATCCCGCTTTAAGAAAACTGAAACTCAGAGTGGCTAAATATAACATGGACAAGGTAACACAATCAGTGGCAGAATTGGGATGTAAATGTACCTGGTGTCTTCAGAGACTACACTCTCAGGCATTTTGCTATGCAGGTCTTAGAGATGCAACTTAACTTATTTGGTGAACATCCTTGCAGACCTTTCTTTTTCTGTCTTTCTGTTTCGAGGTATACAGATAGATGTGCTGTGTCCTCTCTCTCCCTCCCACTCTCTCTCTCTCTCAGACACACACACACAAACACACTCACAGACGGAAAAATGGTTTTTCATAAGCTTCATATAAAATTTGCATAAATCACTCTCTTCTTAAAGTTATTAGCTCTAGAAGCAGGAGCAGTCCTGCCTAATTCTGCCTTCCAACTAGGTGTTAAATTCCTTAGTGTCTTCTTCCCTCTGAATATCTCCCTTCACTGTCACTAACTCAGTACTGAACACTGAGTAGGAGGTTTACACATGCTTGTTGACGGACTAACAGAAAGAATGTAACTGGAAAAGGCTGATTTACAGATAGAGTCACCCATACGTTGTCACAAAGGCCTACGGGGACAGGAGAAATGTCTCCTCTTCCTCTGGTCTCACACTTCCAGGTGACCTTAAGCAAGATACTTAAGTGGGGAGGTTAAGAAATGAAGATCCTGTCTGCAGCTGTGAAGGAAGGCCACGCCTATCTATCATGGTCATCGGCCCGCCTTCTGCGGAGGGAGGATCCGAGCAGAAGGGAGGTAGCATCTGTCAACTGCTAGGAGCTTCCTGCAGAGACCAGACCACACAGGTACCAAGGATAACTGCTGGTCGGGGGAGGAGGGGGGGAGGAGGGGGGGAGGAGGGGGGGCGGGGCACAGGAACGGGAGAGCCGCCCTTGTGCTCACCCAGCAGGATGTGAAAAATTCAGCTGGGTTCTTTTTATAGTATCAATCATCCCTGGTAATGAAGGTTCTGCAATTAGACCTCAGCTGGCAGTTTTGTTGGGGCGTGTGAAGCAGAACAAACTCCTGGGTCTGCAGGAGGGCAGGCCTGTTTGTCAGAAAGGCCTGAAGGCACCGCTGGGAACAAGCAATGTGATGCAAGGACGGGAGCTATTTTTACAGACCATTTTCTAGCCATAATTGTTCCTTAAATAAGTTCCACTTGGGCATTACAGCGCTAACATTTTATGGAGACTACATTCAGCTCTCAATTAGCTATACAAATGGAGGGAAGTATTAACACAGATAATAGAAAACAGCGACACCACATTTATGTAAGCCACCACTAATTTGGAATTTATGATCATTTCATCTGGGCTTGATTGACGTTTACTTGTATATATCCTACGAAGAGAGCATTTGTTGAAAAAGATTCAGGGTGGATTAGCCTACTTAAGAGAACATACTCTCTTCAAATACGCATATTGATGAGTAAATTTTTATTGAGCGCTTTCTATGTGTTTAGGTGCTATGCAAAACCCTTTACATGTATTATTAGCCATAATCCTCTTAGACACCTTATTAGATAGGTGCTATTATTAACCCCATTTTATAGATAAGGAAATGGACCTCTTGTCCAAGGTCACCTAGCCAGTAAGTGGCCAATTCTGCCTGTAAACCCAGACAAACCTGACTCGGCCATTCTTACTCTCAAGCATGAAACAGTAAGCTGGTTACAAGCCAGGCTCCTCTAATCAAAAACACAACTCTGGTTGCCTCTGCATGGCATTTGCTGGTAGCAATTGGAGCTATTATCACTGCTTCTTAAAAATCTTTTCAGTAAAGGATGAGGGGGAAGCATCAGTTTCTTGCTAAATTCTGCAATGCCTTTCTCATTCCTTGCTTGTTTATGTGCCTCTTGGTTCCTTCTCTATTGAATTTAAAACTCTCACTAAAACTCCTACACTATGACAACCATTCCATTTCTCTAAGCTGTATTATAAAAACAGAAAACACATCTGCTCAAACTGACATTTCTCTCCTGACAAACTCATCTGGTGAGTCCCAAGCTGCAGCTTGTATTTGAGTCACGTGTCTGTATATGGGCTAGGCTGACACTGCTTATCCCTTCCCGAGGTATAAACTCTGGGGTCACTTGTAGTAAATAGACTGCTGGGTGTGGGGCAGTAGAGACCCCATGAAAATATGAAAGAGAAAGAAGGAAAACTTACTGCTTCTCAATACTCTGATAGTTGTAGAAAGCAATGATCCATTTTATACTTTTTAGAGGATGGGTCATATTGATAGTCCCATTCATTAATATGTGAATTTAATTCTGTCATGTGAGGATCAGTATTGGTCTGTGGATATGTTACCTGACAAAATGTGCCCATATTCTATATCAGGTATAACTATCACAAAAGATGAGTATACACACATACACACACACAGAGCACGTAATCAACGTATTGGAAAACCCCATTGTCCTGATACCTTAAGCCTGAAAATCTACAGGCAAAATGTGAAGTTCCATTTATGTTTGTAGTTATGACAATGCAGCAAGCCTTACTTAGTGGTATCTAGTGCCAACATGCTAAAAGTTCATAAGCTAGCAATGCTTCCCTCTGAAGATTAGACCAGAGAAAGTGGGTTGAAGCTGACTTATTAGAGATTCAAATGATTACTACTAAAATAAGAGAAGGCTTTGGATGCTTTCTAAAATCATATTTTCTAATACCACACACACAAAAGAATTTTGTTAAAGAAAAGAAAACATTTTGAAGAAATGCTTCTTTGGCCTTGGGTTGAATATTTAGTTTTGCAGAGAGGCTGCTATGTTACAACAGAGAGAGAAACCTAACTATGTTTTTAAATAGAGTGAACTCAACCCCTCCATGCCGATCATCCAAAACAAATCTTTAATCTCTGGTTAATTTATTTAATCTCTGGTAGTTTTGCTCTATCTTCCTTCAGTCCTACTATATTCAGTAGATATGAAACAGAGAACACAAGTTAATTGTAATTCAAGCAAATCTATGCTGGAAAAAAATCTACATTAAAAAGAATTACCAATTACATTCCAAGGAGAGCTCTCCAAAGCCCTAATTTTGTCATCATCTGCTATTTTGAATGATAAGTGCCAATGCTCACTGCCATTTGTGTGGATGATTAAGAGCTGACTCTTTGTGAGTGATAAATATTGGCACATTCACATGCAGAAGTTGGGGCAACATGAATAGGTTCGCCTGACTTTATTTCAGGTGAGTCAAGAGGCCACCCATCCAAGCTGCTCGAAGCCCGCAGATGGCCCCAGCAATGTTTCTGCCACTCCCAAGCTCTTCTGCTGTCCTCACATGCATACACCTGCCTGCCACACACGGTCCCACCTGAGCTCCAGACTCCCAATTCTCACTGTGCCTGGGCACACCTGTGCTTGAGGTAACTTTCTCCCTAGAAAGTTCTGTGTACATAGCTAGTTTTATAGCCCTGAATGCTGCTTGAGTTCAGGGCTGGGCATGGCAATGGGTGGGCCTGGAGTTGGACTGAGCCCTAGACTAGGGGGTAGGAGACTAGGATGTGAAGGATGGTCTGAAGTTGAGGGGGACAGGTTAGGAGCAAGAACCAAATGAAACTGTGTTACAAATAAAGAGTTGCCAGCAGTGAAAGGTAAAATGAAGAGCTGTGCAAAGCTGCCACCAGCCCGTATGGTAGCATTTTGGGACTTAGGAAAAGATGGGCCTCTGTGTGTATGCAAGCTGGTGCTGGGATTCACAGCCAGGCAAGGACACCTCAGGCTGAATTTCAGCCCCTACTTGTCCCCTGGGCTGGGTGCTTGTGTACAACCCTAGAAGATCACCCTGGAGTCAAGAGGAAGAGTCTGGAAAGATCCTCTGAGGGATGGCCAAGAAAACTTGGGGAAAATGTTATAAAGTTAAGAGCAATATATACTTAGTATTAAAAATATATAAAGAAAGAAATGAAAGTAAAAATCTCTATCTTACCAAAAGAAACCACTGTTGACACTTTCTTGAACATTCTAGAAAAAATTGTATGAATGTACTAGGATGTATGGTATTTACATAAAATGTTCCTGTTATACATACTTACTACACCCTGCTTTTTTCACTTAATGTATTTTGAAGTAACTTAATATCAGTGTATGTTAACCAACTTCTTTCTTTTTTACTGGCTATACGGTATCCCATTACGTAGATGCACTCTAATTAACCAGTTTTTGTTATTGGATATTTAGATTCTTTCTGATCTCTTTCTATCTTGATATTTCAGTAAATGTCCTTAATATCATCCTTGGTATATTGCTTGGGTGAGGAGAATGAAGTGAAATCACAGTGCCATGCCCACTTCAGTGTATTGTGACCAAAAGCTGCAGTGGAGAATTTGGCCTGACAAATCTCTTGCCTTCTACACACTTGACTTACTGTTAGTGGCTGACGCTGAGTGGGCTTTGGGGACAAAAGGACATGGGCAGTGCATTGGAAATGCATGTTTTCCTCCTCATGGGTCTGACACCAACTGCAGCTCTCTTTCTAAAGAGAACCATAGGGTGACCCATGAACTCGCCTCCGCAGTGCCCACCCTCACACCAGCCATGTGATGGAGAAAGGCCTCCCTCTACTTGCCACCCCTGGCTGGATGACAAAGCAGGTGGGGTTGTGAGAACAGTCCCTGGGGAATACAGACCTTAAAGATCAGCTGTGGATCCTGCTCTTTTTGAAAAATTTATTTCCAAGAAATGGGTCTTTTGAGAATTTCTCTGACTCGTGGTTACAATCCATTTCAGAACTAACTTCGGTGCTCTATTTATGCTTTCCAAGGAGAGTGGCTCAGTGGGCTGAATTATTCTGAATTATACCTGGCTCTGCTTCCAGATTTCCTAAAATGAGAAATTGAAGAAGAAGTTACATTAATGACCTTCCTTCTTCCTGAAGTTTCAATCAAATGATAGGAAAGCAATCTACATAGTAATTACAGCATCCTTCCAAGTGAATCCCTGTGCCCCAGCAGAGAAGAAGAGCGTGGAAGTCATATCTATAATGAAATTCAGACCCATCAGGTTCTAAATCACAGGAAGGTTAATTCAGGCTACGCAATCACAAGCAGAGGTGGTATAATATACTGGTCACTGGAACAGCTCACATTGTTCTCAATAGCAGAGGGCAACAGGAAATACGCTGTCACGGAGACAAGGCTTGTGCTAAGAGGGACCTCAGTCTGGGACTGCTTGAAGTATGTTATGAAGGTAACACAGACCATTCCTGAGTTCTGAATGGAAGCCTTGCCTTTTCCAACATCTAAGCAGAAAATTCAATAGCCAGAGTCCTTGTCCTAAATCTGCAAATCAAAGGATCACAGGATGAATGGATGCTAATGGTATTAACAATGGATCATTCTTTAGGGGAGGTAGAGGCTAAAACATTGATCCCGATTCCTTCTGTACACCCACCCATTCACGTTCTATTCACGTGACAGGATAAGTCCCATGAACATGGGAACCTCTGAGCATGGTGGTTATGGGCACACAGTGCACATCTGGAGTCAGGACCTCAATGACCAATCAAGAATCCCAATATTCCCATGGGTCTGGGACAGCTTCTCTCTCTTCAGACTTCTGCTGTGTAGTTGATATGTTCATAAGTCAATAAAACATACCTTAATCTCCCCCAGGAGAGAGAAACTGGATTTGGCTTTAGAATATAACAGAAAGTCCAAGAGGAATCTGAAGTTTGGGGCTGGAGGAGGAAAATGTTTAGAAAAAGATTGTGAATAGCCAGAATGTAGAGTTATTGGACAACAAGGGGCAGGGAAAGTTGTCAGACAGAGTGGGAGATGAGAGTACTCTGCTGCCCGAGGACACAAGGATAATTGGGTACAAAGACAACCATTCAGACTGCAAGAGGTAAAGCTTGGGCAGCCAAGTGGAGAGAGCTGTTGTCTGTTCTTCAGTTTCAAGCAGAACTACCTTCATGATAAAAGGACTCTCTCAACCACTTCATAGAATGTTTCCTTCACTGAATACTTTGGCATCCACCTTAATTTAATTTTTTCCTCTCTTCTCCAAACTCTGCCATCTTCCTAGATGATAAACCTTGTAGACAACCCATCTCAGATCTGATGATGCCACTGATTCTACTCTCACCAAAGTCACTTTTGACCAAGCTATTACACCTGATGGAGACCTCTTGGTCCCTATCTACCCTTTTCTGTCTCTGGCATTTGATCCTGTTGGCCATTCCCTCCTCTGAAAAGTTTCTTCCTCCCCTGGTTTTCCTACCACTGCTTTCTCTTAAATCTTCTCTCTCTCTCTCTCTCTCTCTCTCTCTCTGGATGTCTTCACCTCCATCATGAGCTTTCTTTCTCTAAGTCTTCGTAATCTTCCAAAGTTCTCTCATCACATTGCTTTGTGCGTGCCTGTGAATAATCTCATCCACTCCCATGGTTTCAATTACTATCAATATGCTTATGACTCTCAAATATCACTCTCTGGCCCAGCTCTCTCCCTTGAGCCCTGGACCCATATATAAAACTATTTGCTGGGCTTCCCTGGTGGCGCAGTGGTTGGGAGTCTGCCTGCCGATGCATGGGACGCGGGTTCGTGCCCCAGTCCGGGAGGATCCCACATGCCGCAGAGCGGCTGGGCCCATGAGCCATGGCCGCTGAGCCTGCGCATCCGGAGCCTGTGCTCCGCAACGGGAGAGGCCACAACAGTGAGAGGCCCGCGTACTGCAAAACAAACAAACAAACAAACAAACAAAAAACTATTTGCTGAACATTTTCAACTGCATATCCTCCCATCACTTGAGTTTCAATATATTCAAACTGAACTCACTATCTACCACCTCAGGCTAGCTCCAATCCTGTATTACTATTTTTAATTGATTTAAATAGAATTGATAACATCACTACGAGGTCTTGAGTTCATTATTCTTTTTAAATTCTTTTTTAATTTTAAAAATATTTTAGGCCACACCGCACAGCACGTGGGGTATTAGTTCCCTGACCAGGGATCAAACCCATGCCCCCTGCATTGGAAAGACAGAGTCTTAACAACTGGACCACCAGGAAAGTCCCTTGAGTTCATTATTCCTATCACTAATTTTTTAAATTAACTTTTTATTGAAGCCTAAAATACATGCAGAAAAATTCACAATCCCTACACAATCCCTAAGTGTACAGCTTGATGAATTATCACCAAGTAAACTCACCCATGTAATCATCTGGGTCTACGAATGAAGCATTCATCAGCATCTCGAGGGCCTACCTCACACACTTTCCCAATCACTAACTCCTCCCTAAAGATAACCAGTATATTGATACCTAGCATCATAAATTGGCTTTGCCTGTATTTATTTATTTATTTATTTATTTATTGGCTGTGTGGGTCGTCGTTGCTCCACGTGGGCTTTCCCTAGTTGCAGTGAGCGGGGGTGGGCTACTCTTCATTGTGGTGCATGGGCTTCTCATTCTGGTGGCTTCTCCTGTTGCAGAACATGGTCTCTAGGCACACAGGCTTCAGTAGTTGTGGCGCATGGGCTTATTTGCTCCGCAGCACGTGGGATCGTCCCGGAGCAGGGCTCAAACTCGGCTTTGTCTGTTTTTAACTTTATAAACATAGAGTATGTATTCTTTTGTGTCTGGCTACTTAACACCGTGTTTGCAAGATTTATTCAAGTAATCACTCTAGTGCAGTTCATTCATGTTAGTTCCTGTATAGTACTCCATCTGTAAGTATACCATAATTAATTTGTCCATTGTATAACCAATGGACATTTGGGCTGTTACCAGCTTGAAAATATCATGGATGATGCCATTTTGAACATTCCAGTGCATACCTTTTGGCACATAAACCTCTTCAAGCTTTTGTCCTTGGGTCTGTCATTTCCAATGCCTTAGTTAATGACATCAAAACCATGAATCACATAGTACATTAGGAAAGTCAAAATTCAAAAATCAGTTGATATGTTGTAGTAACTGGCAAAAACTAATGAAGTTAAATTTAATAGGCATAAATGTAAAACTTTTTTTGAATTTTATTTTATTTATTTTTTTATACAGCAGGTTCTTATTAGTTATCCATTTTATACACATTAGTGTATATATGTCAATCCCAATCTCCCAGTTCATCACAGCACTCCCCCACCACTTTCCACCCTTGGTGTCCATATGCTTGTTCTCTACATCTGTGTCTCTATTTCCACCCTGCAAACCAGTTGATCTATACCATTTTTCTAGATTCCACATATATGCGTTTATATACTAAATTTTTTTCTCTTTCTGACTTACTTCACTCTGTATGACAGTCTCTAGATCCATCCACGTCTCCACAAATGACACAATTTCATTCCTTTTTATGGCTGAGTAATATTCCATTGTATATATGTACCACATCTTCTTGATCCATTAGTCTGTCCATGAGCATTTAGTTTGCTTCCATGACCTGGCTATTGTAAATAGTGCTGCAATGAACATTGGGGTGCATGTGTCTTTTTGAATTATGGTTTTCTCTGGGTATCTGCCCAGTAGTGGGATTGCTGGGTCATATGGTAATTCTACTTTTAGTTTTTTAAGGAACCTCCATACTGTACTCCATAGTGGCTGTATCAATTTACATTCCCACCAACAGTGCAAGAGGGTTCCCTTTTCTCCACACCCTCTCCAGCATTTGTTGTTTGTAGATTTTCTGATGATGCCCATTGTAACTGGTGGGTGGTGATACCTCATTGTAGTTTTGATTTGCATTTCTCTAATAATTAGTGATGTTGAGCAGCTTTTCATGTGCTTCTTGGCCATCTGTATGTCTTCTTTGGAGAAATGTCTATTTAGGTCTTGTGCCCATTTTTGGATTGGCTTGTTTGTCTTTTCAATATTGAGCTGTATGAGCTATTTATATATTTTAGAGATTAATCCTTTGTCCATTGATTCATTTGCAAATATTTTCTCCCATTCTGAGGGTTATCTTTTCATCTTGTTTGTAGTTTCCTTTGCTGTGCAAAAGCTTTTAAGTTTCATTAGGTCCCATTTGTTTATTTTTGTTTTTATTTCCATTACTCTAGGAGGTGGATCAAAAAAGATCTTGCTGTGATTTATGTCAAAGAGTGTTCTTCCTATGTTTTCCTCTAAGAGTTTTATGTTGTCCGGTCTTACATTTAGGTCTCCAATCCATTTCGAGTTTATTTTTGTGTATGGTGTTAGGGAGTGTTCTAATTTCATTCTTTTACACGTAGCTGTCCAGTTCTCCCAGCACCATTTATTGAAAAGGCTGTCTTTTCTCCATTGTATATCCTTGCCTCCTTTGTCATAGATTAGTTGACCATAGGTGTGTGGGTTTATCTCTGGGCTTTCTATCCTGTTCCATTGAGCTATATTTCTGTTTTTGTGCCAGTATCATATTGTCTTGATTCCTGTAGCTTTGTAGTATAGTCTGAAGTCAGGGAGCCTAATTCCTCGAGCTCCATTTTTTTCCCTCAAGACTGATTTGGCTATTCGGGGTCTTTTGTATCTCCATACAAATTTTAAGATTTTTTGTTCTAGTTCCATAAAAAATGCCAGTGGTAATTTGATAGGGATTGCATCGAATCTGTAGATTGCTTTGGGTAGTATAGTCATTTTCACAGTATTTATTCTTCCAATCCAAGAACATGGTATATTTCTCCTTCTGTTTGTATCATCTTTAATTTCTTTCATCAGTGTCTTATAGTTTTCTGCATATAGGTCTTTTGTCTCCCAAGGTAGGTTTATTCCTAGGTATTTTATTCTTTTTGTTGCAATGGTAAATGGCAGTGTTTCCTTAATTTCTCTTTCAGATTTTTCATCATTAGTGTATAGGAATGCAAGAGATTTCTGTGGATTAATTTTGTATCCTACAACTTTACCAAATTCATTGATTAGCTCTAGTAGTTTCCTGGTGGCATCTTTAGGATTCTCTATGTGTAGTATCATGTCATCTGCAAACAGTGACTGTTTTACTTCTTTTCCAATTTGTATTCCTTTAATTTCTTTTTCTTCTCTGATTGCCATGGCTAGGACTTCCAAAACTATGTTGAATAATAGTGGTGAAAGTGGACATCCTTGTCTTGTTCCTGGTCTTAGAGGAAATGCTTTCAGTTTTTCGCCATTGAGAATGATGTTGGCTGTGGTTTTCTCATATATGGCCTTTATTTGGTTGAGGTAGGTTCCCTCTGTGCCCACTTTCTGGAGAGTTTTTATCATAAATAGGTGCTGAATTTTGTCAAAAGCTTTTTCTGAATCTATTGAGATGATCATATGGTTTTTATTCTTCAATTTGTTAATATGGTGTATCACATTGATTGATTTGCATATATTGAAGAATCCTTGCATCCCTGGGATAAATCCCACTAAATCATGGTGTATGATCCTTTTAATGTGTTGTTGGATTCTGTTGGCTAGTATTTTGCTGAGGTTTTTTACATCTATATTCATCAGTGAAATTGGTCTGTAATTTTCTTTTTTTGTAGTATCTTTGTCTGGTTTTGGTATCAGGGTGATGGTGTCCTCATAGAATGAGTTTGGGAGTGTTCCTTCCTCTGCAATTTTTTGGATGCGTTTGAGAAGAATGGGTGTTAGCTCGTCTATAAATATTTGATAGAATTCACCTGTGAAGCCATGTGGTCCTGGACTTTTATTTGTTGGAAGATTTTTAATCACAGTTTCAATTTCATTGCTTGCAATTGGTCTGTTCATATTTTCTATTTCTTCCTGGTTCAGTCTTGGAAGGTTATACCTTTCTAAGAATTTGTCCATTTCTTCTAGGTTGTCCATTTTATTGGCATAGAGTTGCTTGCAGTAGTCTCTTAGGATGCTTTGTATTTCTGTGGTGTCTGTTGTAACTTCTTTTTCATTTCCAATTTTATTGATTTGAGTCCTCTCCCTCTTTTTCTTGATGAGTCTGGCTAATGGTTTATCAATTTTGTTTATCTTCTCAAAGAACCAGCTTTTAGTTTTATTGATCTTTGCTATTGTGTTCTTTGTTTCTATTTCATTTATTTCTGCTCTGGTCTTTATGATTTCTTTCCTTCTACTAACTTCAGGTTTTGTTTGTTCTTCTTTCTCTAGTTCCTTTAGGTATAAGGTTAGATTGTTTATTTGAGATTTTTCTTGTTTCTTGAGGTAGACTTGTATTGCTATAAACTGCCCTCTTAGAACTGCTTTTGCTGCATCCCGTAGGTTTTGGATCATTGTGTTTTTGTTGTCATTTGTCTCTAGGTATTTTTTTATTTCCTCATTGATTTCTTCAGTGAACTGTTGGTTATTTAGTAACATATTGTTTAGCCTCCATGTGCTTGTGTTTTTTATGTTCTTTTCCCTGCAATTGATTTCTAATCTCATAGCATTGTGGTCAGAAAAGATGCTTGATATGATTTCAATTTTCTTAAATTTACTGAGATTTGATTTGTGACCCAAGATGTGATCTGTCCTGGAGAATGTTCCATGTGCACTTGAGAAAGTGTAATCTTCTGGTTTTGGTTGGAATTTCCTATAAATATCAATTAAATCTGTCTGGTCTATTGTGTCATTTACAGCTTGTTTTTCCTTATTACTTTTCTGTTTGGATGATCTGTCCATTGGTGTAAGTGAGGTGTCAAAGTCCCCCACTATTATTGTGTTACTGTCGATTTCCTCTTTTATAGCTGTTAGCAGTTGCCTTGGGTATTGAGTTGCTCCTATGTTGGGTGCATATATATTTATAATTGTTATATCTTCTTCTTGGATTGATCCCTTTATCATTATATAGTGTCCTTCCTTGTCTCTTGTAACATTCTTTGTTTTAGTCTATTTTATCTGATATGAGTATTGCTACTCCAGCTTTCTTTTGATTTCCATTTTCATGGAATATCTTTTTCTATCCCCTCATTTTCAGTCTGTATGTGTCCCTAGGTCTGAAGTGGGTCTCTTGTAGACAGCACATATGTGGGTCTTGTTTTTGTATCCATTCAGTGAACCTGTGTCTTTTGGTTGGAGCATTTAATCTATTCACATTTAAGGAAATTATTGATATGTATGTTCCTATTACCATTTTCTTAATTGTTTTGAGTTTGTTATTGTAAGTCTTTCCTTCTTGTGTTTCCTGTCTAGAGAAGTTCCTTTAGCATTTGTTGTAAAGCTGGTTTGGTGGTACTGAAGTCTCTTAGCTTTTTCTTGTCTGTAAAGCTTTTGATTTCTCCATCAAATCTGAATGAGATCCTTGCTGGGTAGAGTAATACTGGTTGTAGGTTCTTCCCTTTCATCACTTTAAATATATCATGCCACTCCCTTCTGGCTTGTAGAGTTTCTGTCGAGAAATCAGCTGTTAACCTTATGGGAGTTCCCTTTTATGTTATTTTTCATTTTTCCTTTGCTGCTTTCAATAATTTTTCTTTGTCTTTAATTTTCATCAGTTTGATTTCTGTGTGTCTTGGTGTGTTTGTTCTTGGTTTTATCATGCCTGGGACTCTCTGTGCTTCCTGGACTTGGGTGGCTATTTCCTTTCCCATTTTAGGGAAGTTTTCAACTATAATCTTTTCAAATATTTTCTTGGGTTCTTTCTCTCTCTCTTCTCCTTCTGGGACCCCTGTAATGCGAATGTTGGTACATTTAATGTTGTCCCAGAGGTCTCTTAGGCTGTCTTCATTTCTTTTCATTCTTTTTTCTTTATTCTGTTCATGACTGTGAATTCTACTATTCTGTCTTCCTGATCACTTATCCATTCTTCTGTCTCAGTTATTCTGCTATTGATTCCTTCTAGTGTATTTTTCATTTCAGTTATTGTATTGTTCATCTCTCTTTGTTTGTTCTTTAATTCTTCCAGGTGTCTGTTCTTAAAAATTCTTCTAGGTTTTTGTTAAACATTTCTTGCATCTTCTTGATCTTTGCCCGCATTCTTTTTCTGAGGTCATGGATCATCTTCACTATCATTATCCTGAATTCTTTTCTGGAAGGTTTCCTATCTCCACTTCATTTAGTTGTTTTTCTGGGGTTTTATCTTGTTCCTTCATCTGGTACATAGCCCTCTGCCTTTTCATCTTTCTATCTTTCTGTGAATGTGGTTTTTGTTCCACAGGCTGCAGGATTGTAGTTCTTTTTGCTTCTGCTGTCTGCCCTCTGGTGGATGAGGCTATCTAAGAGGCTTGTGCAAGTTTCCTGGTTGGGGGGACTGGTGGTGGGTAGAGCCGGGTGTTGCTCTGTTGGTCAGAGTTCAGTAAAGCTTTAATCCTCTTTTCTGCTGATGCGTGGGGCTGGGTTCCCTCCCTGTTGGTTGTTTGGCCTGAGGCGACCCAACACTGGAGCCTACCCAGGTCTTTGGTGGGGCTAATGGCAGACACTGGTGGGGCTCACGCTAAGGAGTACATTCCAGAGCTTCTGCTGCCAGTGTCCTTGTCCTCATGGTGAGACACAGCCACCCCTGCCTCTGCAGGAGACCCTCCAACACTAGCAGATGGGTCTGGTTCAGTCTTCTATGAGGTCACTGCTCCTTCCCCTGTGTCCCAATGCGCACACTACTTTGTGTGTGTCCTACAAGAGTGGAGTCTCTGTTTCCCACAGTCCTGTCAAATTCCTGCAATCAAATCCCACTAGCCTTCAGTATGATTCTCTAGGAATTCCTTCTACCATTGCCAGACCCCCAGGTTGGGAACCTTCACTCCAGTGGGTGGACTTCTGTGGTATAAGTGTTTTCCAGTTTGTGAGTCACCCACCCAGCAGTTATGGAATATGATTTTATTGTGATTGTGCCACTCTTACCGTCTCATTGTGGCTTCTCCTTTGTCTTTGGATGTGGAGTATCTTTTTTGGTGAGTTCCAATGTCTTCCTGTCAATGATTGTTCAGCAGTTAGTTGTGATTCCAGTGCTCTCACAAGAGGGAGTGAGTGCACGTCCTTCTACTCTGCCATCTTGAACCAATCTCTAAATGTAAAATTTTAAACTTAGCTTTAATAAATGTATCATTGTACATGATATCAGTTAAAACTGAAAAATAAATATCCAATAATATGGACGCAGTTAAGTAAATTATTGTTTACCTTCTCAATAGAATACTAAATATTATTCCCAAATGAAAATTTTATGTTGTTTGAGTGCCAGAAAAATATTTCTGATGTTATGTAACAAAACACAGATGTGCATATGTTATGATTAATTTAGAATAATTATTTATATACATAGCAAAAATGTGAAAAAATTTAAAAAGGCCTAGAATGATGAAATTAGAGGTTAAATTTACTTTCAAAATTACCTTTAATATTTTTATGATATTATTTCAGTGAGAATTAAAAATAGAGATTTTCAAAGTTGTTGGACATGTAGGGGCAAGGAAACAGAGATGTGAAAATGAGATACTAACCCACTTGGGGATAAAAATGCATTAATCTTGTAGGTCATTATAAAGATTAAAAATAGTACGAGCCCAGTAACTTTTGGAAACTGCCCTCCTCTGGCACTGAGAGAGTGTGAGGACAGTAGGAATGTGATGTAGGAAGAGTCCATGGACAAAAAATCATGGGGAAGAGGTGGGAGCATGTTCATGATAGGAACTTATGCCTTCCCAGTGAAAACCAAACCAACCACCCAACAAATCTCCATCTCCCCACTCCTGGAGGATACAAAACGGAAGCATCACAAGGGTGTGGAAGGTGATGGTGCAAGGCAGAAATGATTGCAGTTCCTCCTGGTGCAGCTTTTGCTGCTGGGAAGCCGGTCAGTTGCTTAGGGACCAGTAAAGAAGTGGCATGCCAGGAGTAGAGGGTGTCCCAGAAGCAGAGGCTCGGATGACTGACACTCTCCATCCATCATTTGAGTTTCCCTCCACCAACTGTAAATTTATGGAGCTGCACATCCACTCTGAGATGAAGATTCTGAGAGGCTGTTAGCCTTGATGATTTGTAACCTATATGTTTAATGTTTGCTGTATATTTTCTCTATAACTAAATCTCTTTCTATAAGTTATACCCGTAGAATATGTAATGTGGTTGGGCAAGACATCATTTGCCCCATTTAGCTGCAAGTTGCATCAGTGCTTGCTCTAGGATAGTGATCATCCTTAAACTGGTGACCTTCAGCCCCCTCTTAGAGAACTGTGACTTTGAACTTGAACAATGCTATTCTTTATCCGCTGTATTAATTTCTATCTCTGTTCAGTATGTCTGCAGTGTATTTACTCGTGTGTGTAAGTGTAATATAACAAACATACAGAAAAGTTTTAAAAATAAAAATATGATTTAACAGTTTGTAAAACAATTCCCTGTGTAACCTGTATCAAGATATAGAATATTGCTAACACCCCCAAAACCTTTCTTAATTATAACCCCTTTCTTCCCCTAAAAGTAAATACTTTCTTGATTTTCACAGCGTTTACTTCCTTACTTTTTTTAATAGTTTGTCCTAAATTTATTTAATCTTGTTTTTTTTTTTTTTTTTTGGCTGCATTGGGTCTTTGTTCCGGCATGGGGGCTTTTCTCTAGTTGCAGTGAGCAGGGGCTACTCTTTGTTGCGGTGCATGGGCTTTTCATTGCACTGACTTCTCTTGTTGCAGAGAACAGGCTCTATGCACATGGCTTCAGTAGTTGTGGCATGCAGGCTCAGTAGCTGTGGCGCGCGGACTTAGTTGCTCCGCAGCATGTGGGATCTTCCCACACCCGGGCTCGAATCCATGTCCCTTGCATTGGCAGGTGGATTCTTAACCACTGCGCCACCAGGGAAGTCCCTAAAATTTATTTAATCTTGCTTTACAAATTTTTAATATAAATTATATCATACAGTATGTGCCCTGTACTGTTGGGCTGTCTTCATTCGATATCATGTCCTTAAGATTCATCTTCTATGCACCATATAGTTGTATTCCCCAACCCAGTTTCTCACTCTATAGCATTTCATAATGTGAATATACCATAATTTTTATTTATTCCACTCTCGATAGACACTTAGGTGGTTTCAGCTTGGAACTATTATTCAGTACTGTTATGAACATTCTTAAATATGTATACTAGTGCACATAAGCATATGTTTTATGGGAACATATACCTCAGAGGGGAATTGCTGGGTCATACATTGTGCATATCTTCTGTTTTACTAGATGATGTCAATCTTTTCCATGGTAATATGCCAATTTACAGTTCCACCAGCAGCGTATCAGTGTTCTTTACATTCAGTATCTTTGCAACACTTGGTAATGGCTCTCTAGTGAGTGTATATCAGTGTGGTTTTAATGTGCATTTCCCTGCCAGCTAATGAAGTTGAGCATCTTTCTTGCGCATGTGGTTGATTTGGTTTCTCTTTTTTGGAGTGCCTGTTCAAATCTTCTGCTCATTTTTCATTGTGTTGTTTATTTTTGTTTTCTTTTTGATTTATACATTTGTAGGAATTCTTTATATATTCTGGATATGGACCCTTTGTTGGTTAGACTCATTGCAAAATGTTGTTCCCACTTTGAGGTTTGTCTTTTCCCCTCTTTCAGTGGGATGCTTTAATGAACAGAGGTTCTTAATTTTAATGTAGTCACCTTTTTCAACTTTTTGTTTTGTTTTGTTTTTTGTTTTTTTACTGCCAAGTGCTTTGGTACCTTGTTTAGGAAATTTTTCCTGACACAGAATTCATAAAGATATTCTCCTATATTATCTATTAGAAGCTTTATTGTTTTGCTTTTCCCATTCGATCTGTGATCTTCCTGGAAATGATTTCTTTATACAGTGTAATGTAAGAGCTTATTCACTCTCTTTTGGTGACATTGAGCATCTGCATGCTTGGTTCTACATACCCTAAATATAAGGTTAATCAAGGTGGCAAGCCCTCAAGAGTAGTGATCTACCAGGTCTTTAAAATATCCAAAAGAAAGTATATTTATAATAGGATTTATACATGCAGTACACCATACATTCAAGAAATAAGAGTGATAATTATCTATCAAGAATAGGAAGATGTACTCTTTACAAGGAGATGGAAAGATATGATGGTGACGGTGACAATGTTTTGAGAGAAGGCAGAAGACAGGAAATCTGAAGGACTGGTTATTGACAGAGAAGTTAGGAGTCTTCACAGTTGGTAGGTGTGGTGGACACCTATTGTTTTTCCTGACCAGAGTGGCAGGCCTCTTCTGAAGGCCTAGCTAGAATGTTTGCCTCATGAGGCCAGGCCTTGAGCGTCTTGAGCTCCACATCTGGCACAGTACCTAGCACAACAGAAGCAGCCCAGCAAATATTCGTTGAATGAATGACTGAAATACTCCTTCTAATATCATGGTTCAAATGAGAGCTGTCATCTTTTCATAGACCACCTCCACAGCCTTCATGATAACACTAATGATAAGTTCTGCTGCATGCTTACTCTGTGCTAGGCCAGATGCCAAATGATTGACATTTATCATCCCATTTATTCCTTGAAACCACCTTACAAGGTAGGAACCATTATTCCCCCTCTTTTTATAGATGAAGAAACCAAAGGCACAAAGTAGTTGAATAACTTGCATAAAGTATAGCTGGTAAGTGTGGGAGTTGGAATTTGAAGCCAAATCATCAGACCACAGAGTTTATGCTTTTAATCTCTGCATTACGTTGCCATAGTGAGTGATTTAAGCATGGTTTCCTAACCCTGCCAGCTAAACCAGTAATGATAATAGCTAATGATTATCAATTGCTTACCCTGTGGCAAGTGCTACATAATATTCTTTACTACATGTTTCATCTCCTTTAATTATCACATGAAACTTAATAAAGTAGACACTAGTATTAAAACCATTTTACAGATAAGGAAACTGAGGTAAAAGAGCTTAAAGAACTCTTCCAAGATTATATAGCTAGCGGGAAGAGGAGTCAGTATTTGGACCTCTTACCCACCATGCCATCTGCCTCTCCTAAGACCCTATATCCCTTGTCTCAGAAAGAAACGCCTCAACAAGTGAAGCCCATGAGAGCCCTTCTCTGTTTTGAAGGACTTTTGAACTTGAGTCCATTCCTTCCTGGTGGGGGACCTGTGAGGCTCTGAGCCAATGACAGCCATAACCCCCATGGGGTGGCTGATCCTATCTACAGAGGAAGTGAGTGATGCTGACTGACAGAGAGAAGCACATAAGAGAGAAAGAATGAGAATCCCGGTGGCTCTTTCACTCACACCCAGCTCTTCCTTTTGGAATGAGAGCTTTCCAATAAGTTATTCCCTTTACTCCTTCTTAGTCTGCCTAAGTTAGTTCAATCTGGTTCATGTCACTAGCAACCAGAATAGTCTTAGCTAATACAGAAGGCTGTGATGCTCTCTCAAATGTATTAACATTTATGAAAAAGCATCAAAGCACTTTACAGTTTAACACATACAGTTTAACACACACTATATTTCCTGACTTTCCATTTGATGTATGAATGAGGATGATGACTTTTATAAAAGTGCCCTCTGTGGGTTTATAAATGAATAATAAGTCTGGTCTTGTTTTGCCAAATGCTGCAACATCTTGTGTTCATCTTTCCAGTGAAGGGGATGGCCTGATTTACACTCTTTCGAACTAAGCATTTTTTTCCTACCTGCTGGTCTAGGATCTCAAAATGTGTGCTCTTTGCAATGGATAGCTCCTCTGGGGAAAATGGTCATGAGTACTGGACTCCCACAGAGACATATTGTGATTATATTTCTTCATTGGGTTTTGAGACTATAGTTTCTTTATAGCTCTCTGAGTCTCCAGCCTTATTTACAAAATAAAGGTATTAGACTGCAAGAGACATTTAGGACCTTAGGGTCCCTTCCAACTCTGAGCTTGGTGGTTGAAACTGAGCCTAATGTTAACTAGTGAGGTATTGGTGGCCACTTGTATTATTGGTCCTGGTATTGGCTTGGGTGAGATAATGCCTGTCATTTTATAATGTGGAGGGAGATCTCTCTTTCTTAGTACATCTCTTCAGTGTCTAGTGTTGCAATGTTAGAGTCATCTGCACGATGGGACACTAGCCCTTGGAGTGCTCCTCAGTGAAGGATTCATTATTCAAAAACTGTATGTGCCATCTCACAGTTTCTAATTTAAAGGCCCTGAGAAATTTTTTAGTACAGTAACCTGTGTAACTTTCTTTACCCTAATATTTTCCAAACCTATTTGGTCACAGATCATTTCTCTTTTTGAAAAAATGCACATTGTACATCACATTTGGGAACTGCTGATTTCACATCTTCCCTCTAGGTCTACTCAATAGAGTAGATGTCTTGACTGCCTAACATGACCGTATCTGAACTGCAATCATGTTGTCTTTAATTATCCCACTTCTTGGGTATAGCTTTTTGTGAGTTGAAAGTCCAAAATTTATTTGGAGATTATGATTTGGTTTTATTACTAGTTACCAACAGATTAATCTTTTCCCTGAACTATAAATGGCTATTAAGAGTCCTTCCAATTGACCAGAAGAGGGAAGCAGAGGACCTGCGACTTGGGAACAAACCTAAGACAAGGCAGCAACAGTCCAGGAGTCCGTCCTGAGAGGATCATCTCTCAAGCAGAGTGATCCATTCACATTTCAGCCACATCATCGGCAGAACATGTGTCCCACTGTTGGAGGCCATCACCTTGCACCTTGATGCATTTCTCAGAGTTTCCATAGGGAATAGGTTTCCTTAAAGTTGGGGAGCACCAGGAGATCCATCAGGAAGAGACTGATTGAGACAGCAGAAAACAGGGAGGCACAGCCAGGGAAAGAGCAGAACTGGAGGTCACAGCAACGATTCTGAGGACCTAGGTCCTCCTCGCAGTTGTGTGTTTTCTCCCTCTGATCCCTATGAGCAGCCACTGCTCAGCTGGGCTCAGATCAGGGGAGTCACCTGCCAAGGCATCAGCCACAGCGGTCTTAGAATGGCAAATCTATCATCACCTGTGCTGCTTGTTTTGGATGACATGGTACGCTTTGGGGGTAGTACTGGGCTTGGGCCCATGGTTCTGAAAACCAAATCCATTCTTGCCAGAGCTATGCCCTTGCCCATGGGATCCACAAGGAAGATATCATGCTCAGAGGACAGGGTCAGGCAAGTGCATGCATTTTATTAGGGTATTTTGGCCTCAAACACTACTCTAGGTCATTGAGAAGCCAGGAGTAACCACCAAAAGATTCTTCTTGCCTAATTTAAAGGCAAAATTCAATATTAAAAGTAGGCCAAGTGATCTCCTTGGCACATTTTCCCCTCAGTTTATACTTCATTTGTTTATACCTCTTTCTTGAGCTTCTATATTTTAACTTTTTTTTTTAACAAGTTCATCATTTACTATGTCTGAATTCATTTTCATCACATGGTATTGTACACGGTTATCTGTTGAAACAGATTTCTTTTTAACAGATCTTAGTTTAAAAAACTCATATATACTGTGAATTCTGTATAAACTGGTGGACAGTAAGTTCATTCCTTTGTTTTGACTTATAAGCCTCAACTTCACTGCAGAATAAAAAGTGTAGGCCAAAGAAAGCATAATCGGTCACTCATATAGAACACTACTGTTTCTATATATTTTAGCTTTCTGATGGCAAGAAAAGATGAATCCAAGGAAAAGCATGTCAAGGAAAGGAGATCAAAACAAGTTTCTCCTAAAGTTCTGAAACAGAGACAGCATGAGCCACTTACTACAAGCCTTCCTAGCACAACAGGGGTACAAAAGAAAAATTCCTAAGACAAGTACACTCAAGAGAATGATGGGGCCAATAACATACCTATGAACCTGACTCATCCTCATTACCCTTTTCATCACTCTCTTCCTTGGATGTGTGGGTGGGAATTAATGAGGGGGGGAGTGAGGTAAGGAGAATGGAGTGGGGAACATAAAGGAGACTATTTTCTTACTCCCCCTTCTTTCTCCTCCCACCTGCTTCCTCCTCACCTTCTGTCTACCCTATTCCCAGCTGTCAGAGCCCTAATTACAAACTTGAGTGTCCTGTGTTGAATGTCAGCACCCATGCTCTGTTCTCTCTTGCACTTTCTGCTTCCTGCCTCTTAGTGGTTCTGTAAGAATGAGAGAGGGGTTTTGGTGTTACCTGATGGTGTTACCTCTCTTCTCCCCCAACCCAGGGAACCCAGGAATACCTGAGCTCTGCCCTTTCAGAGTTCCTTCTTGCCATTAGATTCCCAAGGGAGTTCTCTGCAAAGCAAGGAACAGCCGCAAATGAGAATCAATAGCTGAGCCAGCACCTGATAATTCTCATCTGTCTGGTAAAAGATGAGCTTGAGTTCGTGGCTTAAGCCTCAAAGTCTATGTGGGGTCTTTTACTTTTCTTCAAATCAAAATCTTAGGCATATTGGTAGATAGAGAGCTCCAGGCCCAGAGAAGAGTGCTAAATTCACTTATCTTCCTAGCACCATGTTGAGGAAAAGATAAGAGATCTCATGGCTGCATATTAAAGACAGATAGGAAGTAGAAAGTACAAAAGAACAGGGTGTGGCTACTGACGTGTCAACATAGTGACCCTCCCCCATCAAAACCTTGGATGGAAAATCAGTTTACAGATATTCTTGCCTTGAGTTGGAGGAATTGGGGAGAGCTACAGAGGGTGTGAACAGAGGCAAAATTTCCCTTATGCATAGAGAGGAAATTTCCTGTACAGATTTTAACATCTGAAAAGAAGTCATTGTAGGTTTTTGACTCCTAGGAAGAAGGCCAATATTTACTGAATATCTATTATGCCCTACCTTGTGCTAGGCAATTTTCCTCAGGCTATCTGTTGGGTTTCTTTAGTTGCAAGTAACAAAAACAATTCTGATCTATCTTTTGAAGCTGAAGCAGAAATCATTACGAATTTTTTTGTAATTTTTTTTGTCCTTAGAGTGTATACTATGAGAGATACACAGTCAAATTACTGTCTTAAAGCCACATCGGATGATTCATAAAATTGCTAGTCAGAATGGGCAATCAGGCTCAGATATTCTGTAGTCAAAATCAATTTCTAAATCAAATTATCCCATTTTAGTCTAGGAGAAGACTACTCAAGTCAGTTCCTGAGGCCTTTGAAATAACTTTAATAACTTCTCTGCTATGTGGATGACAAGATATTCTATGCCCAGCTTGTACATTTTTCCCTTCTCAAGCCTGGAATCAGACATTCTCTAAGGATCTCTGGTTCATTTTAATGGGAAATGGTATTTATAGGCTATAATCTGGGGTACTAGTGGTCTCATTTTTAGTGGATTGGTCTTTGTTTCTATGTCTTTTCAATGGATAGATGTAGTATACATATTTATGTAATATATGTTATATTGTATATAGTATGTATTATATAATTATAACATATTTATATTAAAATTAATATCAATTATAAATAATAATTCATTAAAATAAATTATGAGCTGATACTGATAGTTTCATTTGAATTCAGGACTACAGAGTTTTTATTTAGCCTTATTCACCTTACATCCATATTTCCTTTCTCCCATATCAGAAATTTCAGTTCTCAAGGATACCTATTATGGACTGAATTGTGTCCCTCCCAAATTGATATATTGAAGCCTTAACCCCAATGAGACTGTATTTGGAGATAGGGCCTTTAGGGAGGTAATTAAGGTTAAATGAGGTCATAAGAGTGGCACTTGTAAGAAGAGTAAGAGATACAGAGAGCTCTTTCTCTGCCTGTGCTCAGAGGAAAAACCATGGACGCAGCAAGATGGCAGCTGTCTACAAGTCAGAAAGAGAGACCTCGCCAGAACCCACCCTAATGGCACCTTGATTTTGGACTACCAGCCTCTAGAACCTTGAGAAAATACATTTCTGTTAAGCCACCCAGTTGGTGATATTTGTTATGGCCGTCTTAGGAGACTAATGCAGTACCGTAATTATTCATTTGCTTTATCCCAAAATGCACACACAATAACACCATTGCTGCTGCTAATAATATGATTACTGTAAATAGTTTAAAATGTTTTATGTAATGTTTTGTTCTTAGATTGTATACTACTAGAGATAAACAGTTAAATTCCTATGTCTTACAGTCACTTTGACTAGTTTCTTTCCATGTGGTTATGCCACCATTTAGATACAAGTTAGGATTGTTTCCTTTCACTTTTCATTTTTAGAGATAGCTTTTTAATTTTTTTTTTTTTTTTTTTTTTTTCTGTACACGGGCCTCTCACTGTTGTGGCCTCTCCCGTTGCAGAGCACAGGCTCCGGACACGCAGGCTCAGCGGCCGTGGCTCACGGGCCCAGCTGCTCCACGGCATGTGGGATCTTCCTGGACCGGGGCACAAACCTGTGTCCCCTGCATCGGCAGGCAGACTCTCAACCACTGTGCCACCAGGGAAGCCTAGCTTTTTAATTTTTAAAATTTGTTTCATAACAAATTTGCTTCATAATTATTTTAAAATTTGTTTCATAATTATGTAAAATATTACATGACTCTAAAGTTAAATCTACAAGGCATGCTTTATTTATAGAATTAGCATCCATATGCATTAGCATCCATATGCCCAACTACAACTCTGTTTTTCCAGAAGATTTAGAATATATTCAGGTGGACATATAACAACCTCTGCCACAGTGGTAATTTGTGTTTCTCTCTGCTTACTTTTAATTTTTTCTTTTTCTTTTGTGTTTTATAATTTACCATAAAATGTGTAGTTGTGTATGTATGTGTGTATATATATATATTATATATAATATATATTATAATATAATATAACATTATATAATATATTATATATCATATAATATATAATTGTATAATGTATAACTATATTATAATATACAATATTATATATATTATACTATAATATATTTATTCCTGCTGAAGGAATATTTTTTTATCAATCAATGTTTTTTACCAATTCTGAAAATTTCACAAAAATTTTTTCTTCAAATATTTATTCTCTGTCATTTTCTTTAACATTTGCTTTTGGGGCTACAACTAATTACTCTTTCTCAGTTTACTTCTCTTGACTCTTGTTTTTCATATTTTCTATTCCTTTATAACTTTGTGTAACATTCTGGTTAATTTTCTCAGACTTACTTTCCAGCCCATTAATTGTTTCTTCAGTTATCTTTAAATCTGCTATTTAATTTTTCCTTTGAAGTTTAATTCCAATTACTAGATTTTTCTTTTATAGAAGTTATTTTAAATATCTACCTCCTTTTATCTCTTAATCATTTAAAAAATATTTATTGTATAGTCTCTTCAGGTTGTACTATTGTCTAACATTTGCAAGGCTGCTTATTCTACTATTGTTGAGTCTACTGACTTTCCTATATAGCTGATGGCTTTGTCACATAGTAATTTTTTATTGTAAGCTGATCTTTAGTGAGGGACATTTTCCCCTTTGGGGCTTCCTTTGTGCTCTAGATCAGAGGTTGGTAAGCATTTTCTGTAAAGAGCCACACAGTAAGTATTCTAGTCTTTGTAGACCACAGACGGCCATACAGTGTCTATCTCTCTTCTGCTCCTCCTTCTTCTTCGCTTTCATAATGTAAAACCATTCTTAACACACAAGTCATACATTAAACAGGTTATGGGCGGTATCTGGCACCGGGTCTTAGTTTGCCAGCTCACACTTTTGATGTTGGAAGTGTGTGCTTCCATCTGCTGAGGGTTCCAGGGATTTGCTGGCCCCAAACAAGTTTTACAATAATTTCTTGACCTGGGTTTACCTACAGCTCCTGGGTAATGTACATTTGAGCTCCTTGCTCATGCAAAGCACAGGCTCAAGCCTTTAGTTTTTAAAGGAAGAATTTTTCCTCTAATCGGAGTCCTAGGCAGATTCAAATTTCCTTATCACTATTCTTGTCCAGGGAATGGAGTGTTTCTTGTTCCTACTTCACTGGAGAGCACCCTTTGAGGTCCTAACTTCATACAATGATCTTAGTCAGAGCCTCCCACCTTATGCAGGCTCCAAACTATATATCTTATCCCTTAATGGACAAAAAATAAATAAACTGCCAATTTTTGGCCATTAGAGCCAGATGGAGTTTGATACCCCTCGCTCCCCAACCCCTAAGTCATCACTATATTAGTTTATAATTTTGGCTTTAAGTTCCTTCATTGTTTACGTATGTAGTTTTTTCTTTCTTTGGAGCCCAGCTATTAATTTAATTGTATGTATTACATATTATCTACCATTTCTCCATGTTGAGTGAAGCAAGAAGTCCACGTTAGCTTATTCTTCCAAGTTGCCACAGAAACTCTTAATCAGAAAAAGTATTGAATTTTATCAAAAGCCTTCATTCACCCATTGTAATTATAAAATAGGTTTTACTCACTGAAAGAAAAAGGACATATCATGTTATATTATATTAATATGTTTTTATGATATTAAGTTATCCTCACATTTCTGGAATGAAGTTTTCTTGGTTGTGATGCCAGACCCATTTAATATACTGTGAATTAAATTTAGTAGGTTTATGATTCCAGATTCATAAAGAAGTTTGCTCTGAAGTTTGATATGTTTTTCTTTCTTCCTTTCTTTCTTCTGTCCTTCCTTCCTCTCTCCCTCCCATGCTCTTCTTCCTTCCTTCATTTTTTTTGTCTTGTTTTGTTTTGTTTTACAGATTTTGTATTACAGTTGTCTTAGTTCTATGAAAAAATTGGGTAACTTTCTATATTTACTTTTATATTTATATGTTTTTAAAAATCTTGATTAGATGCTTATCTTTTTTTTTTTTTTTTTTCTTTTTTTGCGGTATGTGGGCCTCTCACTGTTGTGGCCTCTCCCGTTGCGGAGCACAGGCTCTGGACGCGCAGGCCCAGCGGCCATGGCTCACGGGCCCAGCCGCTCCGCGGCATATGGGATCCTCCCAGACCGGGGCACGAACCCGTATCCCCTGCATCGGCAGGCGTACTCTTAACCACTGCGCCACCAGGGAGGCCCAGATGCTTATCTTTTATACTTTTCCCTCAGAAGAAATAAATCTTGGATTTTAAAAATCAATGCTGCTTTTTAAATTTTTGTTTTTGCATTAATTATTTTGGATGTTATCTTTATTTTTCCTTTCTCCTTTTAAGAGGATATTTTATCCTTATTCTAACTTCTTGAATTGAATCAATAATGCAATTATTTTCATTCTTTCTTCAATAAGGAAATTTAAAAGTTATCAATTTTTGAATTGGCTGCATCCAATTTCCTAAGTTTGATACACAATATAGGTTGCTTCTCTTCTGGAATGTTCTTTTCCCAGATCCTGACATGGTGAATTCTTCCCGATGTTCAAAGCTCAGCTTAAATGCCATCTCAGAGAGGCTTTCCCAACCAAGAGTACTATAACCCCCCCATGCCAGTCACTCTCTGTCACATCATTCTATTTTATTTTTACTAAAGCAAGTATTGCCCCCTGATATTTTCTTATTTTATTCATGTACTTGTTTATCAGCTATCTTCCCCCGCTCTAGAGGTAAAATATAAGTCCATGGGAGCAGAGTTTGTCTTCTCAGTGCTGTGTATCCTGCTATGAAACAATGTCTAGTATCTAATAGATGATCAATAAGTGTTTATTACATGAATGTATGAAAAGTATTCTCATTTCATTATTTTAAAAACAGCATAATGTCATGTTATATGTCAATTATATCCCAATTTGATTTTTAATTAAAAATAATAAACTAAGGGCTTCCCTGGTGGCGCAGTGGTTGAGAATCTGCCTGCCGATGCAGGGGACACGGGTTCATGCCCCATTCTGGGAAGATCCCACATGCCGCGGAGCGGCTGGGCCCGTGAGCTATGGCCGCTGAGCCTGCACATCCAGAGCCTGTGCTCCGCAACGGGAGAGGCCACAACAGTGAGAGGCCCGTGTACCGCAAAAAAAATAATAATAAAATAAATAAATAAATAATAAACCAAAATATCCTATATCTGTCATTTTTATTTCCTTTTTTCATAATAACTGTTTGGGAGTGTGCCCTCTACTTCAAGTGGATGTTTTGTTTGTTTAATTTCCAGTTTATCACTTTCCGATATGATAAAATGGCTCATATGAATTTTATGCTTTCAAACTGAGTTTATCTTTGTGTCTTATTTATGATCACTCTTTGTAAATGTTCCACAGAAGCTTAAAAAGATGTCATATTTTAAAAAAAGATGTCATATTTTCTCTTTGTAAATGAAAATTTCTATGATTCAGATTTTCTATGTTTTTGACAACTTTTGTTTATTTCAGCTGTCAAAATTTGAGATATGTGTGTTTAAAAGTCTCCTACAAACATTGTATTTCAAGCACTTTTTCCTTATGTTTCTAGCATCCTTTGTTATTGTCACAGAAATGTTCAGCTATTAGATCTTTATTGTGGATTATACCTCTGTCCAGTATAAAATGTTTTTCTTTGACTCAGTTAACGCTTTTTTTTTTTTTTTGCGGTACGCGGGCCTCTCACTGTTGTGGCCTCTCCCGTTGCGGAGCATAAGCTCCGGACAACAGGCTCAGCGGCCATGGCTCATGGGCCTAGCCGCTCTGCGGCATGTGGGATCTTCCCGGACCAGGGCACGAACCCGTGTCCCCTGCATCAGCAGGCAGACTCTGAACCACTGCACCACCAGGGAAGCCCTTTTCTTTGACTCATTTAATGCTTTTTGACATGAATCCTTTTTGTCTGAAATAAGTCACCCCTGCTCTCTTTCTGTTTGTCTGAAGAGAGAATCTGGGAAACTCTGATGGCTCCAGGACTCCCTTTTGTGATGTACAAAAAGAGGTAAAGACAACGCCCTGTGGACCAGCTGAACTCCAAGGGAAATTAATGCGTTGTATGTTTCAAATGCTTATTGTGTAGGAAAAAAAGAGGATATATTGGTGACTCCTCCAGGAATGCTGAACTTGCAATTTTTCTAGGGCCAGAAATTGCATACCTGTCAGCCAACTTAGAAATCTCCTACAATGTCCAAATATCAAGACTGTTCCCCAATTGGGATTCATCTTGGACTGTGTAAATGACCCTCTGGGAAGCTGTCCCTGGTGCTGACTGTGATTTGAGATAACTGGACAGGTTCCTAACATAGCTGAGGGAACAGGGTGAGGGGTAAGGTGTAGGAAGACCTGGCTCCTGGGTGTCCAGGCAAGAAGTTCTGTTTCCCTCAGGCTCCCTTGCTTCATTGGATTGGCAGAGGTTTGAGACATCTTCATCCATTCCCATTTAATCTTAGCCCTGGAATTGAGATATGGGAGTGGAAGATGCTTGAGACAGGTCATGATGCTCTTAAAATGGGACAGAGCCATGAGAAGTCATCATTCCCATGAAACAAAACCCAAAACAACATTCAGGTTTGGCTTCACAGCACCCGGATATGGTGGCAAAATAAGAAGCAAGCAATAATGCAGTAGCAGAACCCTGGCTGAATGGCAGGAGCCCTGTGTGTGATGCCCTGTCAGTGTTACTGGCTTGCCATGTTCACTTTTCTTTATGTGAAAAATGGACATGAGCAAGGCAGGGAGCACCTCACTTCTCAAGAGCTTTCTGCAAATGGGTGAGAAAAACGTGCTAGTCTGTGAAGTGCTGAGAGCTCTTTGGAAGAAAAATGTAGTTTTTTATAAAAGACAGAAACAGTACAGCTGAGCTGTAGTGGAAACTGGAATTTGCCACCAGGTGCCCCTTCCATTTCAATGCTGTTGGCTGGTGACCCTCAGCTGCCCCCCTGCAGAGAGCCTCCCCACCCAGGTTAGCCCCTGTCTCCACGTGGCCCACATCCAGTGACTGATCAGTAGTGAGTATAAAGCTCTTGTCACTTTGCTCCAACTCAGGAAACCCTGAAGGTCAGTCTGGGTCTGAAACTCCCGGGGAATCTTCTGAGGCCTTCCCTGTGATGACTCAGCCAGACGGCTTTTAGGTGAAGCCCACCTACAACATGAGCTATGTAGAGTAGTGGGAATGATTTACTTCTTCTGTGTCCTCTCTCCAGAAATTGAAGCACATCCTCAGTACAGGCATACCTCACTTGAAGGAAAAACCATTTTTTAAGATGTGGATTTTTTTTTAAAGAGTTAACTTGGAGGGAAATTTTAACAATAGCTGCCATTAATTTAGCACTCAATATGCATAAGATCCTTCTAAGTGCTTTACATCCATTAGCTCATTTGATTTTTGGAACAGTCTTCTGAGGTAGAGACTACTATTAGCTTCATTTTATAGCTGTGGGAAACTAAGCTTGGAAAGTTTCAGTAATTTGCCCAGGTCCACATCTAGGAAGTGGCTGAGTAAGATCTGACTG
Organism: Mesoplodon densirostris; assembly: GCF_025265405.1. NCBI lineage: Eukaryota > Metazoa > Chordata > Mammalia > Artiodactyla > Ziphiidae > Mesoplodon > Mesoplodon densirostris. The sequence goes on along the minus strand of NC_082662.1, from coordinate 105,905,025 downwards.
ACTCCAAAAAACTGACAAATGAACAACCACACAATACCACATCTTGGAACTATGCTACAGCATGCTTCCCTGTAATTCCTGTAACCAATGAATTCTTTTGTAGCACTGAGAGGAGACTTGGATTTGGCAAAAAAAGGAGGGTGAATATATTTTCTAGAAAAAAAAAAGGATACTAGGTACTGCATAAATATTAAACCCTTCCTCTTGGTCTATTTTCTTCCATGTCCATGAAAAGAACTGGAAATAGAATAAGAAGCATTTTTCCAATATTCAAATACATCAGGAATTTATAAAATATTCAAGACAGTAGCGTCCACAGAACAGTGCATCTTGAAAATAGGCCTTATCTGTTGCCCACGAGGTAGGGGGCTATTTACAATTTCAGTGACCTCTGTGGTTTCCGAAGACAGTGTTAAGCAAAATAACTTTTAGCGCATTTTTTAAACCTCTTCAAAAGAGAGTTTATCCTATCAAGGCTGTTTTCACTGTTTCCATCCCTCCTGCCTGAGCCCTGCACGTGCTCCTCCATCCTAAACGTGCCCACCTTGGACTGTGCCCTCGGAAGCCCTGCTTGCTTCAGCAGCTGTTTTATCTCCTGAAGAGATCCAGCTCCCAGCCTTTAGCGAGCAGAGGCGAATTTGCCTGCATTTCCACAAGGGCACTAAGACACCGCCCCCGCCGCCCCCGAGCCCACCCCCACCCCACCGCCGCCCCATACCAAGCACCACGGGATCAAGGGTCAAGTTAGCACCTCGCTCTTTCTTTTTTGCTTTTTTCTTTGCAGCTTGTGGGATCGACCAGGGATCGAACCCCTCGCCCTGAAAGTGCAGAATCCTAACCACTGGGCCTCCAGGGAATTCCCAGCATCTCTCTTTATTAATTCCTTTCCATCCTCTCTGGGAATTTAAGTAACACCCAAAGCACTAGTTGGGCAGCATTCCAAAGAGTTTTCAACCACTTTTAAGCCCTCATGCGCCCCCTCAGACACCGCAGGCCAGATCCCGGTCTCAGGCACATCATTCGCGTCTGCCTGACGGGCTGAGAAAGAACAGAACCAAACTCTCTCAGGTCGGAGGCCTCATTCTTGGATCACCTGAGCTGGTCCTGGACCCGTGTTCATCTCCTCATCCAACACTGCGAGCCCCGTGCCTGAGCCCTGCTTTCCTCTGCGTAGGCTCACAGCCCCTGGCCACGCCCTGGCGCCCTCCACGTGACTCCCGAGTGGTTTGAGCAGCCTGCTTTGTCTGATCTTTCTATTTGTCCAGCCCCACCGGGAACGACGTGCTGGGTGCTGTGTTATGCTAACAAAGGATGCTCAGCAGGGGTCACGGGGCCACAGAAGACACTGAGCCAGGAACTGGCTGCGGGGGATGATGAGTCCTGGCTTAGCTTTAGAGAGCTTTCTGGGTGAAGCTCTGACTGGAGACCTTCAGGTCATCGTGATTCAGTCAGTGTTATAATAATGGCAGTGCTCACTTATATCAAGTATTGACTGTGTGCCTGGCAGCCTTCTGAGTGTTTCACCTACATGATGGCACTTAATCTTCCCAAGGATACTGTGAAATAGGACCAATAATATCCTAGTTTTATGGATGAGGAAACTGAAGTTTAGAGAGGTATCTTGCCCAAGGTCACAGAGAGGGGCTGAGACAGGATTCACACTGGTCTGTCTGGCTGTAGTGTCCATCCTGGACCCATGGCTGTGCTGCGGATGCTGTGTTGGTGGCCCATGGGCTGGGTTGTGTTTAGCCTGCCAGTATTTTGAAAGACATTTAAAATGGGAGCCAATATTTTAAATGCAAGAGATTTCACTTATAAACACATTCAAAATTCTACCAGCTTTTTAAAAATGAGTCTGTCTGGCAACATTGGGCCCTCAGTCCAAAGGCTCCCATCTACTGGAGGTTAGTATTAGCTGCCCGGTTAGATGGGGCCTGTGCTCCCAGTTTCCACAGAACCTAGTCCAGCAGGCCGGTTCTGTTCACCTACCTGTGCGACTCCCATGTGCTCCTGAATTGCCCAGTCCTGTTACACAGCCCCTTATTCCATGGTTTGGGGGCGGTAGGTTTATCCCTGACGTTGTATTGCCTTGGAAACAGAATTTGGGGCTAACACTCCTGTCCTCGATTAGGAGCAGAGAACACAGATGTAGGCTGGGGATGGTTTGGAGCAACATGGCGGGTTATTAGTTTAGGGTTGGTTTCAGTCCGTTCATCTCCAAGGCAGGCGGCAGCATGAAGGGGTGGCATGGAAAATGCTGGAAAGTGACTGTGGACCTGAAATTTACTCCAGGTTGTCCCACAGGCTAGTTGCGTGAGCCAGGTTGAGTCACTTTTCTCTGCACCTATAAAAGAGATTGAAGTTGATAAGTTGTAAGACAGGTGTCAGCTCTGAAACTCTTCTCTGCTACTGCTTGTAAGTCAGATTTTCACATGAGAGGACTGACTTCGGGAGCATCTCTTTATTTATTTGTTTGTTTGTTTGTTTATGGCTGTGTTGGGTCTTCATTGCCGTGCGCGGGCTTTCTCTAGTTGCGGTGAGTGGGGGCTACTCTTGGTTGCAGTGCGTGGGCTTCTCATCGCAGAGGCTTCTCTTTGTTGTGGAGCATGGGCTCTAGGACCGCCAGCTCAGCACTTGTGGCTCACGGGCTTAGTTGCTGCGCGGCATGTGGGATCTTCCCAGACCAGGGCTCGAACCCATGTCCCTTGCATTGGCAGGCATATTCTTAACCACTGCGCCACCAGGGAAGCCCCGGGAGCATCTCTTAAGGAGGTGGACAAGTTTTTGTAAACTGCCTTCAGTGGGTGCAGATGAACAGGTAAGCAGCAAACGACCCTGGCTGGCTCAGCTTCAGAGCTGTGGAGAGGCCACAGACTCAGCCCAGTGAAAAAAGGTGCGGCCTGAGTCACTGGAACCTTTTGGATATCAGAGCTTTCCTTTATGTTAGTTTAGGGGTCAGGTTGGGGCTTGGTTCTTTATTTAGAACACCATGATAATAATCACTGAAAACAGTCCTTGCCAGAACAAATATCTCACCCCAAACAATATCACTGGGAACTATATTAGATGGAATTGCACAATCTTTCAGTGCATCCAGAGGAACTCACAGGAGCTGTATCGTTTTCTACTCTCTCACTCCTTTTTTTTTTTTTTTTTTTGCCATACGCGGGCCTCTCACTGTTGTGGCTTCTCCCATTGCGGAGCACAGGCTCCAGACGCTCAGGCTCAGCGGCCATGGCTCACGGGCCTAGCCGCTCCGCGGCATGTGGGATCTTCCCGGACCGGGGCACGAACCCGTGTCCCCTGCATCGGCAGGCGGACTTTCAACAACTGCGCCACCAGGGAAGCCCTCTCTCTGTCTTTTAAAGCACACACCATATCACAACAAAGTAAACCTATTTCTCGAATTAGAGTAGCCATGAAAATAAATAGTTATGTAACAGACTGCACTAAAAGAAAGAAAGATACGTCAAGAGATCAGGCATGGTCCAAGAAAAACCCTCATAATACATTTTTCTTACATGCTTTTTTGCACTTCTGGGGTCTTGTAATTCCCTCTGGCCTGTCAGCATCTCTCAGTATAAGTTTCACTGGCTTCTCAGAGTCAACCCTATTTTCTCTCTGGCAAAGGTGGTGTGTACAACCTGAAATTCAGTTGCTTGTCTGAAAACTTGATCTCAGGTATGACTTCCCAGTGTCCACCAAGCTACGGCAGGTTTGAGGGTAGACGTGGGGGTGGGCGCCTATAAGAAATAAGTGCCCTCTTCTGCGAGCCAGATACCAATTAAAGCTCTGTGAGGCCTCTATGAAGAGGTGAACTTGACTGAGACTGCACCTACTGGCTTGACCTTATAGAACCTTGCCTCTATATCCAGGGCCCGCTGACTTTCAAGCTTGTGCTAGAGCACATCACTTATTAGAATGGAATTTTAATTCCGTAGGTCTAAGGTATGGACGGAGAGAGAGTCTGTGTTTCTAACAGCTTCCCTAGTGATGCTGATGCTGCTGGTCCATGGACTGCATTTTGAGTTGCAGGGTCCTACACTAGTGGATCTCAGAGTGTGCTACCAGGACAAGCAGCATCATCATCACGTGGGAACTTGTTAGAAATGCACATTCTTAGGTCCCACCCCAGATCTCCTGAATCAGGAACTCTGGATATGTGACCCAGCAATCTGTATTTTAACAAATCCTCTAGGTTATTCTGATGCATGCTAGAGTTTGAAAAACCACTGTCCATACCACTGTTATGGGTTGAATTATATACCAAAGATATATTGAAGTCCTAATCTCTAGTACCTGTGAAGGTGACCTTATTCAGAAATAGGGTCTTAGTAGATTCAATCAAGTTAAGATGAAGTCATTAACATGAGCCCTGATTCAACATGACAGGTGTCCTAGTAAGAAGATGACCATATGAAGACACAGATGCACAGGGAGAAGATGGCCACATGATGAGGGTGGCAGAGATTGGAGTGATGCATCTATAAGCCAAAGAATGCCGAGGATGGCCAGAAAAAAACAGAAGCTATAAGAGGCAAAGAAGTATTCTTGCCTACATGTTTTAGAGGGAGCACGGCGCTGCTAACACCTTGATCTTGAACTTCTATCCTTCCCAACTGTGAGACAATAAATGTCTGTTATTTTAAGCCACCCAGTTTGCAGTACCTTTTTATGGCAGCCCAAGGAAACTCAAACAACCATGAAAGGCTTTCCCTGCTCTGATAGAATGTCCCTGTGTTGACAGGGCCCAGATGCAAGATTTTGACTGACGGGTAGCAGGATACAGGGAAAGAAGTGGAAGAATGTAAAAGGGAAACAGGAAGCAGTGATAACATGTGGTCTGAGGTATGTGTGAGATTAATGGTTTTTAAAAAATATTTGTAAGTTAATTTAACAAACATTTATTAAGTCCCTATTAAGTGCCAAGATCAGTTTGAGGCCCTGGGGACACGATAGTGCTCAAGACAAGATCCTTTTCCTCAAGAAGCTTCATTAGAAAACAGGCACTTACCATTCAAGGGTGGTTGCTACTCTGGGGAGAAGTACAGAGGACTATGGGAGTGGGGCAGCCATAGACAGTTTTGCAGGTCGTATACTATGCCACACGTCTCTGACGTCAGTGGTCTTCCTTAGGGTCCTGTGGTGCACAATTGCTCAACTAAAGGTGGTTACACCATTGGGAAGATATAAGAAGAACATTTACTTCATTCTTGAGGGGCAAGAAAAGCTTTCCAAGGGAAGTAGGACCTAAACTGAGACCTGAGGAGTGAGCGGAAATGAGTCAGGTGAGGGAGGCTGAGAATGGGGAATTAGAAAGGAAAGTGTTTGGTGAAGGAGGCTGAGAATGGGGAATTAGAAAGGCAAGTGTTTAGAAAAAGAAAAGAGCATATGCCAAACTGAAGGATGGCCAGAGCATCTATGAGGTGTGCATCCAGTCAAGGACTCTGCAGAAAAGAAGTTAACTATTAATGAAGAGGATCATCCTTTCATTAGAGCCTAGAGTCCTCCAGGTAAGTCCCATTTTGTAGCAAGACTTTCTTTCTTTGGTTACTCAAATATCCCCCAGAGTAATTAAAGCTTGTAAGTCTTAGTCATAAAACTGATGCAATTTGCTTGTAATAGAACAGATTAGGTGTCTATTGGGATAAAATAGGGTAGGATAGGATAGAATAGAATCGGTGTCAGTGCTGTGTTTAAAGTGTTTTTGTGTGATAGACTAAAATACTGTAATCTCAACTTTCTTCTCTGGCCAGGGGTCCTCTCCTTTTCCTCCCTAATGAGGGTCAGGAACTTGGGAGACCATATTAAAGCTGGCTTGTGTTTTTAATGTATTCTCTTGGAAACCTGAGACGGTGCAAAGTCCATTCACATAGAGAGAAAGAACTTGCTCAAGTTCTACCCTTTGAACTAGAAAACCAGTCTTCCCTTTGGTGCTAAGTGTGAACTTCTGACTGTGTGGCCCAAGATGAGGGCTTGACACAAGCTTGGACGAGGCAGCCACAGCTCGATGGGGGTGGCCATGAGCCCATGGCCAGCTGGCCAGGCTGCTTCTAGTGACACAGGTTTTCCAGAGTGTGCTCAGTGCTTTTGCAGCAGCACACAATAGTGTTCAGGTGAGAGCAGGCTACACTGAGCATTGGGGCTGCAGACTGGGCATGGGGGTGAAGGGGAGGGTGGGGAGGCCCAGAGGGCAACATACAGGTGGAGAGCAAAGGAGTAGGTCACAGTCCCACACCTCACCTAGAGGGGTAAGCTAAGTGCTGGTTGCTTATTTCTAAGCTTCAGATTCTTTTAGGACCAACTGATGACATTCCCCCCTAACATCAGAAATGCCAGGGGTGGAAGAAACCTAAGGGTCGTCATGTGCAAGAACCCTCAACTCCTGCCCTCCACCTCCTCCAGAGCTTTCCTGCCCTGCAGCCCACCAACACCTAGGCACATGGGACACAGTTACCCCTTGACTCAACAACACAGCTCTGTCATCTAGAGCTTTCCCTTTGAACTGAGTGAAAACTGATCTTTCTGTAGCTTTCTTCCATCTGTTGTCCTTTCCTTGGAGAATGTTGGCTTTTGTTTTTCCTTTGCTCCACCACAACCTTGCTAGGTGACCTTGAGTGACTCACCTTGTCTTTCTGGGCCCGTACATTCTCTGCCTGTCTGATACGATTTCTGGCAAGATCAAATAAAATGATTATATGAAAGCACTTTGAACAAGTAAATTAGCCCTAGAACATAACAAGTCCTGGTGGTTATTGGTGTGTTTGGCATTACCACGTTTTGACTCTCTTTGACCGTGACCTCTCTGGGATCTGCCAGCTGACTCTGAGAAGAACAGCTTACATTCAGTGCCCAGCAGTCCCTGAGTGAGTCCCTCATTGGTCTGACCTCCCCAAAATGAAGGAAGTGAAAACAACTTGAGGAATCTGAAGCATTTTGGACCACATCCCAAAACATAGCACTAACAAATAATGTACACCCAAGTTTTCTCAAAGGATGGGATCTTGTCCAGGTATCCCATCAAGCACTATGCCCTGGTGTATCCAAGAGCTCTTTAACAGTGGTGTTTACACATCCCAAACCAGCCATTGAAGCCACTTGAACTTCAGGTGGTACCTGCTTCATTGCGGCAACAGCATCTTCTGAACCATTGGTACTTGTGTCATTTCCCACTCATTGTCCCTGGGCCAATGATGCTGAGACAATGGAAACCATAAGAAAGTCCCATTGGTCCCGGTTAAGAATCCCCTTCCCTCTAACCAAAGGATCAGGGCCCACAACTACCTGCCAAGTTTCTACCCATCTGTAAAGAAATGACTGTAAAGGCAGTAAGTATTTTAATGAGTACAGATTCCTCAGTCTGGAAGTATGTGATGCCTAGCCATGGACTGACTTCCATCATTCAACATTTGTTGAATGCCTTTTGAACTCCAGGCCCTGTGTGATATGCTAGGAAACAAGGATACATAAGCATAGCCCCTGCCCTCAGGAAGCTTTCACTGGGGAGCATCTCAGACATCTGAACCATAAGTGCTCTGAAGGGCTGTAGGTGCTGTGACAGACTGAAGTGTAGGATACAATGGGGGACATAGGGAGGAAGGGATCTGTGCTGTCTGAACAGGGTAGGGTGGGGTAGGGTGAATCAGAGAAATTGTTATATAAAAGTGATATTCAAAGTTGAGTCTTGAAAGAATGGGTACTCAGTGTGTGGTCAGGGGCCTGAGGCAGTTAACCATTTATCTGAGGCATAATCTCTAGTCACACATCAAGGCTGGCAATCCCATGGGATGCCATCTGATTTCTCCATTGCTTGGCTGAGGAGTAGAACCAAGACCTCAGCTCTGTGACATTCAGTGTCAGCTGCCATCTTCTCAGTTGGAGGTTATTTTCTTTGTGCTCTCATGTCACTTTCTTTTTTTTTTTTTTTTTTTTTGCGGTATGCGGGCCTCTCACTGTTGTGGCCTCCCCCGTTGCGGAGCACAGGCTCCGGACGCGCAGGCTCCGGACGCGCAGGCTCAGCGGCCATGGCTCACGGGCCCAGCCGCTCCGCGGCATATGGGATCCTCCCAGACCGGGGCACGAACCCGTATCCCCTGCATCGGCAGGCGGACTCTCAACCACTTGCGCCACCAGGGAGGCCCTCATGTCACTTTCTGAATTCCACTCTTACAGGACTTGGACTTGCCCAGTGTTGTAACTGCATATGTGTCTGTATCCCCACTTCTCCAATTAGGCTGTGACTGTCTTGAGAGAAGAGTCTAGGTTTCTCTTGACTTTGTTTTCCCTTCATTAAACAAACATTTATTGGGCCCTACTAGTACCAAGCCCTATGATAGCACTGAAGATACAGTATCGAATAAGACAGACATGGTTTCTGTCCTCATGGAATTCCCATTCTAGCAGGGAAGATGGTCATTGGACAAATAATCAATTACAAGTGTGATCAGAGCTTTGAAAGGAGAAGCCCAGAGTGGTGTCACAGGGTAAAACAATGGTCCTGATCTAGTCTGGGGATCCCAGGAAGGCGCCCCCAAAGGATGTTTAAGCTGGAAGACACTTGTCATCAACTCTTGCCTGACTGGTTTTACCCCTTGCTGCCATGCTCTCATGCTACCCGCTAGTTCCAAATTCTATAAAACCCCCATATTTATCTTTCCCTTCTCCACCTGTCCCCCCCTCCTTCTCCTCCCCTTTCTTCTTCTTCTTCTTCTTCTTCTTCTCCTCCTCCTTCTTCCTCTTCTTCTTCTTCATAAAACACCAAGATTTGTCTCAGCAAATTGTCATCCAGGAAGCAACCACGTTTCCCAGCCTCCCTTGCAGCTAGGAGGGACATATAACTACATTCTTGCTACTGGAGTGTGAGTGGAAGTGATGTGAACAACATCAGTACAACATTCTTTATAGAGAAAAGGGCTTGTACTCCACTCTCCATTTCCCACTGTGTGGGAAAGGACAGCCACTGCATTGGCCACCTTAAACCAAAGATGGGAGCCCCCGCTGAGGATGGAAGAGCTGCCTCCATGCCTGTATCCCTGGATGACCTTAGGGAACAGTGCTATGTGTCTGCTCTAAAACTCCCGCCTATCTGTGGATTTCCCAACAGGGAGAATTAAACTTCTGTCTCGATTAAGCCACTGTATTTTGGGTCTGTTTGCAGGGAACTTAAGCCTGTAACCTAACTCACATATCCAGGGTGATGTCTTTAGCTTAGCTCAGGACCACAAAGGCATTTACCCAACTTGTCATTATCTGTGAATATTTACAGCATGAGGTTTCTCTTGAACGATTTTCCAGTTTAAACATATCATGATCCCCATCTGGCTGTCGTTTCTTTTAGCTCTTCCTCCCTCTTTGCTCACTTGTTCCTTCTTTCATCATTCAGGTGCTCTAAATATTTGCAGGAGAATGGAAGTCATACAGTCATAGGTTTTTGTGCCAGGTCACAATGCCTTGGGGAGAATGGACTAGGAGAGAAAAGGGATGTGAATGAGATTCTGAGATGAAGATGAAAGCCTTAATTACTTGGAACTTGGCTATTCACAGCTCTCCATAAATGAGAATGTTTCTACCACATCTTCAGAAAGAAGAAAATTGCAACCACATAAGCTGTTATGAGGATTCATTCAAAAAACCAATTTCCTAGGCTTTTGCTAGACTTTCAACCCAATTGGCTATTTTCCCACAGTGGCAGCCACAGCCCAGTGGGAGATGGGATGGGAATATGTCATAATGGCTCTGAGGCTGTCCTTTCAACCCTGCTTTATTCCTGCTTTGTCAAAGTGGACACTTTCATATTATGGGGAAATGGGCTATAACATCCATTTTAAGGAACTTATGCTTAAGAAATAGTCTACAAATGTACAAAGCTACATGTATAAGAATGTTCATTTTGGTGTTGTTTTCATTAGTGAAACATTGAAAACAAGTTAATGTGCATCAATAGGAAGAAACTTAAAATTAAAAGTATGGTTTATCTTATAAAGAAAACAAAGGCAGCCACTTCAAAGGAGATAGGTCTGTATGGGCTGACCTGCAAAAATGTGCATGATATATTGTTAGCAAAATGATTTTTTTAAAAAAAAGCAAACAACTGATGTTTATGTCTATATTTTCATATGCCTAGAAAAATAGTCTGGAAGGACACACATAAAATTATTAATGATGGTTACCTCTGGGGAGTAGAATCAGGGGAGATGGGGGTAGATTTTCATATTTTACTCTGTATGATTCTATAGTGTTTCAATGTTTTTATAATAGAAATTCACTGGGAGGCAGGGATCATACTTATCCTGCTTATTGCCCTTTCATGGACAGAATATGGGAGTGATCAACGATGACAACAATATTATTATTATTACTATGTAGGTTATGTAGCACTTACAATATAGTAGGCACCATCCTTTGAACTATATGTGTATATATATATATATATATATATATATATATATTTTTTTTTTTTTTTTTTTTTTTTTTTTTTTTTTTTGCAGTACGCGGGCCTCTCACTGTTGTGGCCTCTCCAGTTGCAGAGCACAGGCTCCGGACGCGCAGGCTCAGTGGCCATGGCTCAAGGGCCCAGCTGCTCCACGGCATGTGGGATCTTCCTGGACCGGGGCACGAACCCGTGTCCCCTGCATCGGCAGGCAGACTCTCAACCACTGTGCCACCAGGGAAGCCCTATATATTTTAATATATCTAATTTTCTTAATTATGCTATGAGATAAGTACTGTTATCATCTCCATTTTACAGATAAGGAGACAGAAGCACAGAGAGGTAAGCAAGCTGTCCAAGGTAACCAAGTGACGGAGCTGGGATTGAATCCAGGCAGCCTGGCTCCAGAGATTGCTCTTAACCACTCTATGTTATGTTGATTAGTTGATGGAATGAATGCATGAATGTTAATTTTTTTTAATGTATTTTGGCTAAGGCTTCAATAAGTAGAAGAATCAATGAACTGGTGAAGTTCATTCCCAGAGCATTATGCTTAATCAAGGTTCTACAATTTATCTTTCATTGCAAGGTAATGGCCTGTTTACACTCAGAGCCTTCCAAATGCTGAGTAGACACTGATGTTAACAGTTGTTGATGAGTGACTGGGAAAGGCTGAACATTTTAATTTAAAGTAAGTAAAAGAATTAACTGCTAGCAAATTAAAAGGCTTCATCTGTCATTTCTCTGCTCCTCAGTCTTCTGCCTTCCACCCAGAACAATAACAAGGGCATTGTGAGCACAAGCGTGACTGGCTGGCTTTTCCTTTCTAAGCCACCTGGTTTTGCAACTTGTGCTTACATCTGGGGACCTGGAAATATAGGAAAGAATTCTGTACTCCAGAAGCACCTCTATGTCCTTAAGGGACAAATAGGACCCCCACCCCCTCTCAGGGAAAAACACTAAAGCATAGATTGTGAGTTCTTGGAGTGGAGGAACTAGATTTCATCACATTTGTGTCCTCAGCATCTGAGGGCCTGGCACATAGTATGTGCTTTACGTAGGACAGGTTATTGACGCTGGTCGGGAGAAATTTTGATGGTACAGAAGAAGTTCTATGAAAAATAATAAATACTCTTTGATTGAAATAGTGTTTTCTAAATCTGAAACTAACGTTCATTCAGCAAACAGGTACTGAGCACGTACTCTGTGCAAAGCATGTTGGTAGATATAGGTGGATACAAAAGAGTCCCAGTCAAGGAAAAACAGTCTCTCTTTCTCTCTCTCTCCCCCTCTCTCTCATCTTAAAGATTACTCAGAAGTAATTTTGTGGACATATGAAATGTGTAAACAGAATTTTTGTAGTACATGCAGAACAATTAAAATTAGTTCTTCACGGGCTTCCCTGGTGGCGCAGTGGTTGAGAGTACGCCTGCCGATGCAGGGGACACGGGTTCGTGACCCGGTCCGGGAAGATCCCACATGCCGTGGAGCGGCTGGGCCCGTGAGCCATGGCCGCTGAGCCTGCGCGTCCGGAGCCTGTGCTCCGCAACGGGAGAGGCCACAACAGTGAGAGGCCCGCGTACCGCAAAAAAAAAAAAAAAAAAATTAGTTCTTCAGGACAGTTGAATGTCGTTTCCTGTCAGAGTAGAGGTTGGTTTATCTGTGCACAGTTGAGATGAAGGTTTGTTTGCAGATAAGCACTCTTCCATGGAGAGTCAGAAGAAAATCCAACAGAAAGACATGTCAACCTGTTTGATGGGACTAATGACCTATTTGAGGGAGGGGGGAAGGAAAGGAGGGCTTAAATTAACAATTGTGCTAACTATTGATCTTTAATGGCCTTATAGAAAGGGCATAGAGCACTATGTAACTGAGACACAGAACTGCAATGGAGTTAGGTACTCGGACAAAATGTGTGCCCCTCCCACGTCTGTCTTCCTCAGAACAGATCTGCGCAAGCGCTGAAATTCTGAGCTGCCACTGAACAGGACATCACAATTCTCAGATTGTTTCCAGTCAGAATATTAACACCTGACTGACTATTTTTCATGAATCTTTTAGTCTTTGGGAAGACAGCCTAGTGTAGGGGAGGCCTTGGTGTCAGACTGCCAGGGTTCAAAATTCATCAGCTGTGTAACCCTGGACCAGGAAACCTTATGTAGACAGTAATATATTCAAAGGGCATTGTTAAGATTAAATGAGATGATATATGCAAAATATGTGGCACACCATGAATCCTCAATAACTGCTAGCTATTATCATGTTCCATAGAAACAATAACAAGTAATGTGTGCAGAACCTTAGTTTACAAAGTGTTTCACATAAACGTTCCGGGATGAAGCACTGTCCTTAAACCTCTGGGCTCATACAGATCTGAGTTCAAATTCTGACTCCCTTCTCACCAACCCTGAAAACATGAGCAAGTCGGTTAACCTCTAAGCCTTACTTTCTCTATCTGTAAAATGGGATAATAACAATACATCAGATGCATAAGGTAGTCGTGAAGATTAAATTAAATAATTATGTAAGCTGTTTAGTGCATACTAAGTGCTAGATAAATGTCAGCAATTATTTATCATCCCATTTCTCCTCCTAATAGCTCTGTTATGAGGGACCTATGACCCTGTACATCAGAGTTTTTCATGTTAGCTGGAAGCACCCAGAGCAGGACTGAGATCACACTCTGTGCAAGCCCAGCACCTGGCTGAAAACATTGTCCAGTGGTGCTGTAAGGGAAGTGTTTCAGAAAATGAGTTGGAAGCTTTAAGGAGACACATCTGTACCTGAGCCAGGCATGAAGATCTAGCCCCAGAGGCCTTAAAGCCAGCAAGGGAGGTCTGCAAGGAGGACTCCATTTGAATCTGGCAGGGTGACACAGTAATCCCTTCACCTCCCTAACTGGGGACGTTAAAGTAGACCTTCCCTTTCAGTCTTCTCTTTGCTTATCAGGAATAAAGTGTGGGGAGATCAGGATAGGCTCCAGATGTGTCCAGAGGGCTCTTAGCCGTCCTCAGAGCTCTGCTGAGTGTGCCTTAAATTAAAGAGAGTTCAGGACATGGACTCATAGGGGTGGGGTCATCCAGGGCCTCTTGGATAAACCCCTGAGTTGTCACCAGAAGGCTGTGACTCAGCTCTGAGATCTGCTGAATCAGAGACGACTGTCTCCTTGCAGGCACCTGTAGCAATTGCAGCAAGAGACAGGAAGGGACTGAATTCTATTTCTGTTGATCCCATCCTTCATCTCTCACCACCCCATCCCCTCGCCCACCATTCACTTTCTTTTTCCCCCTCCAGTTACCTCCCAAATCATTCTTCCTCCACCTTGTATTCTCTCTCCGTAGAGATGCCTACTTGCTTAACTCTGTTTTGGAGTTCTGTGTATGCTTCATCCTCCGCTTAGATCTTATGCTGATCTAGAGGAGTGTCCAAGAATGTCTATGCTTAGTGTGTACCTCAGTGTGTGTGTGAATATGTGTATTTGTGTGATTTAGATAAGCAGGTAACCGGGACTTAAACCAAAATCATGACACTAAACCTAAGCATGCTGCTTTGCTAAACTAAGGCAAACCTGAAAGTTAAACTTTCCTTGAACCAAGAAGTTTAGAAAAAAATGGCTTGGTTCAACTTAAGACAAGGCAATAGAATTTTTCAAAAATCACTTAATCTTTTAAGAAGATAATACATTTATAAGATTCAAAATTAAATAAATACATATCCATAAATATGTATTTTCTATCCCTGTCTTCCATATGTCCAATTCCTCTTCACCTTCCCAAACTGGTAACCATGTTAATATTTCCTGTGGATTCCTCCAGAGATTTTAAGTACAAGTAAATACAAATTTACAATGCAATCTCTTCCTTTCTACACAAATGAGAGCATGCTATGCATTTTACTCTGCATCTTACCTTTTTTATTCCACTTTGTAATCCATCTTGGAAATCTTTTAATTCATAAGAAGTGCCCTCATTCTCTTTTTACAACTACAGAGTATTCTGTTGAACAGATGTATTATCATAATGGGCTTAACCAACCTCTTACTGGTAGACATTTATTTCTATTTATTTATTTACTTATTTTAGTTCATAGATTTTCTTTCTTTTTTAAAAATTTTTTTGTCTGCGTTGGGTCTTCGTTGCTGCACGCGGGCTTTCTCTACTTGCAGTGAGCGGGGGTTACTCTTTGTTGTGGTGCACGGGCTTCTCATTGCAGTGGCTTCTCTTGTTGCAGAGCATGGGCTCTAGGCATGCAGGCTTCAGTAGTTGTGGCGTGCAGGCTCAGTAGTTGCAGTGCGTGGGCTCTAGGGCACGTGGGCTTCAGTAGTTGTGGCACATGGGCTTCAGTAGTTGTGGCTTGCGGGCTCTAGAGCACAGGCTCAGTAGTTGTGGCACACGGGCTTAGTTGATCCACAGCATGTGGCATCTTCCCAGACCAACCGTGTCCCGGCTCGAACCTGTGCCCCCTGTACTGGCAGGCGGATTCCCAACCACTGCACCACCAGGGAAGTCCTGGTAGACATTTAAATTGTTGCCAATTTCTTGCAGTAGCAAACAGTATTCCAATGAATTACCAAATTTTTTTACATTTTTAAAAATAGATTTTATTTTATTTATTTCGTTGTGCCCTGTCAGTTGCAGCAGACGGGCTCCTTAGTTGTGGCATGCATGTGGGATCTAACTCCCTGACCAGGGATTGAACCCAGGCCCCCTGCACTGGGAGCATGGAGTCTTAACCACTGTGCCACCAGGGAAGTCCCTTTTTTTTTACATTTTAAAGCACTATTCATTTTATACTTCAAGGTACCATGTAGCGTATTTATTTACTTATTTATTTTTGGAGTAAAATTGCTTTACAATGTTGTGTTAGTTTCTGCTGTACAATGAAATGAATCAGCTATGTGTACACCTATATCCCCTCCCTCTCGGACCTCCCTCCCACCAATTCTGATGGTTATTACTAAATTGCCCACCTACAGGTGGCACAAACTGACACTTGCAACAGCAGTGTAGGAGAATGCCATTTCCCCCTTCCCTGCCAACACCATACATTAATACATCATAATTTTAATACTTAGGGTGGTTTTTTCCTAGCAACAAAGCTTGGTGTTTTCACTATTTGTTTCATGTTGGCTTGTGGGAAGGGATAGGGTGGCCTGGCTCTGGGCTTGACCAGTGGGGGAGGGGAAGATGGCTGGCACTGTCCCCAGGGAGAGAGCCAGGAGCCTTGGCTGGAGACAAAGTCACCTCAAGAATCTCACCTGGTTCTTTGCTTTCTCCCTGGCAAGGCTTGCCAGGGAGACTTTTTTTCTTACTAATTTAATAGTGAAAATGGTATTTCATTGTATTTTGAATTTATGTTGCTCTTAATATAAGAGAGGTTGCTATTCATGTATTTAAAAGTTGCTTGTATCTCCTTTATCTGTGAACTGTTTCTTTACATTTTTGCCCAGTTTTTTTTTTTTTCTGGGTAATTGGGTTTTTTCTTATTGACCTATAGGAGCTCTTAAAATATTAAAGACATTAAACTTTGTCTGTGAAATGAATTATAAACAACTTGCTCCCAATTTGCCATTTGTCTTTTTACTTTGCTCAAGGAGATTTTGCCAAGCAATGATTTTTATTTTTATGGAATTTAAGTTTTAAATCTTTTACTTTATGCCATCTAGATTTTATATCACAGTTAGAAGGTCTTTTCTACTCTGAATTTATATAGGAGCTTTCTTTTTAGGTTTTATTTTTTACCTTTCTTATTTGATTCATTTGGAATGGATCCTAGTGTAACTCATTTTACAATTTCAGTTAGAATCTGGAAGGTAGGGCAAGGAGGAAGGTCAGAAGGATATTCCCATGTGGGCTGAAGGCTGGAATCAAACACATTCAGAAGATTCTCATAGCTTTGCCATGTTCTTCATGTGTTCCTGCCCCTCCAACCACAGTCCTTTGGCTCAGAGGTGAGCATCTGACCCAAGATAGACCAATCAGAGTCCTTCTCCAAAATTTCTGAACTTGGGCCAGAAGAGAATCAATCAGGCAGCCATAAAAGGTAAACCTTGGGAGTTCCACAGGCCAGACTTCCTTCTACATAAGATAGCCAGGCAGCAGAGAAGGAATAAAACCAACACAGAGAAAAAGGCAGAGATGATGGAATACTACTCAAGAGTACAAAGGAATGAACTACAGATACACACAACAACATGAATTAGCCTGAATGAAAGAAGCCAGACAAAAATAAGCACCTAGCATATGATTCCATTTATACAAAACTCTTGAAAATGCAAACTAATCTAGATTGTCAGAAATCAGATCAGTCATTGCTGGGAAGAGGAGGGTGAGGAGAGGTAGAGTGGGGTGGGAGAGAGGAATTACAAAGAGGTGTAGGGAAAATTGGAGGTGATAGATATGGTCCCTATCTTGAATGTGGTGATGATTACATAGGTGGATACATATTCCAAAACTTTTCAAATTGTACAGTTTAGATATGTACAGTTCATTTTATGTCAATGATACCTCAACTAAGCTGTTTTAAAATAAAGCAGAGGGCTTCCCTGGTGGCGCAGTTGTTGAGAGTCCGTCTGCCGATGCAGGGGACACGGGTTCGCGCCCCAGTCCGGGAAGATCCCACATGCCGCGGAGCAGCTGGGCCCGTGAGCCATGGCCACTGAGCCTGCGCGTCTGGAGCCTGTGCTCTGCAACGGGAGAGGCCACAGCAGTGAGAGGCCCGCGTACCGCAAAAAAATAAATAAATAAAATAAAGCAGAGATGAGGTGAAAAATTAACCTAGAAATAAGTACAAATGAGGAATGTATGTATAGGAGGGAGGGAAAACAAGAGAAAGAACGAATTTAGATGGTATCTACTTCTCTCATTCTAGATGCCTGGCTGCATCTCCAGTTTGGTGTCTTAACCCAAACGTGGATTGTCAGGGTAATAGATTTATCACTTTGCCCAAGCTGGGTGTCTATTCTTTGCAGACAGAATGATAGAAATATAACCACCCCTTTCCCAAGAAATAGCCCTATGATTCCATGTTTTTCCCTTTTCTTCCTTACCTTTCATACCCAGCTATCACTAAGTACAACCAACGCCACCTGTAAGTGCTTGTTCTTTCCCATCCAGACCTGCTGAGAGCCCAGGCTCTCATCATCCTCCAATTAGACTCTTTTCAGGCCTAGCAACTGGGTTTCCTCCATCTTCTACCCTCCAAGGTTGCATATTTAAGGAATAGATCTGATCTTTTCATGCCTCGTCTTAAAACAATACTGTCAACACCTCGTGACAACACATCTCTCACTGCATCTAGCCACAGCATCCCTCTCCAGAACATTCCCAGCATCCTCCACTACCCTGGCAGGCATCTAACTCCAACTGCACACCAGGCACACTTGCCCTTGAGTTCTCCTATCCTCTTTGTCCACCTGACAAACTTCTAACATATTCAAAGACCAATTCAAATGTTATCTTTTTATAGCTTTTTTGACTCTCTCAGGCTGAATTAATTACTCCTGCATTTGTGTACCCATAACTCTTATCATCTCTGTTGTGATTGATGAGTCTGTCTTTCCCACAAGATGATAAGCTTCTGAAGAGTAGGAAGTGTGTCTTATTCATCTTTATAACCCAGAAACTAGCATAATTCACAAAATGTAGCATATAATTCACAAAATGTAGCATATGCTTACTAATGTCTTTTTTTTTTTTTTTTTTTTTTGCGGTAAGTGGGCCTCACTGTTGTGGCCTCTCCCGTTGTGGAGCACAGGCTCCGGACGTGCAGCCTTAGCGGCCATGGCCCACGGGCCCAGCCGCTCCGCGGCATGTGGGATCTTCCCGGACCGGGGCACGAACCCGTGTCCCCTGCATCGGCAAGCGGACTCTCAACCACTGCGCCACCAGGGAAGCCCAAATAATGTCTTTTAATTGATGTAAATTGAGGGAATCAAAATAGACCAATGGTTTTCAATTCTTTTTGAACACCCCTTAATACCACTCTTTTTAAAAACAAAATGTTGCAAGGAATCTAAATACATGTACAGAATTCAGATAAAGGTGGAACTGACATGGCTGAAGGAGGGATTAGTGAGTTTGAACCAGAAGCTATTTTCTCATTCTGGTTTTCAGTAGTTTTCTATCTGCATCCATTTATAATATATTTGCTTTTCTGCCACCTTCCTCTATTTCCTCATCTTCTCCACCACCTAAAGAAGACTCCACTCACCCTCTCTGGGAGCACCCATAACTCTCCTGTATCACCAGAGACCCCAGAAGACAACTCCCCTGTATTACAAGGTGTCCCTGCTCATAGCTTTCAAGTGACGTAAGAAATTCCCAATTCTCAGGGGGGAAGAAAAGAAGGTTTTGGACAAAGAGATCTCCAACCACAAAGACAGATCTTATAAAGAGGCCTCTGGCTATTTGATTAAATTACTAAGCTAGTTTCCAATAAGTTAGATGAAAGAATCAGCATATCTCCAAAGTGCTGAGGAGTCTGGGAGTTAAGCCATTGCTGTTGGGTTCTTCTCCTATTAATCCTTCCTGCATGCAGAGTCTTAATTTAAAATTTTGAGTCTGTGGTCTTTTATTTCCAGAATTCCACTTTACAGAACTGATTCTGGTATTACTTTCTGTCTTGTATTATCCAAAGAATCACCATGTATTAATTCTCCCTGCAGTTTTATAAAACCCAGTAGGTTATGTTTGGAACCCATAGGAAGCATTCAGAACATTGTGGCATATAGAATTTATGATGAAGATAAAACAGAGGCAATTTCATTGTGCTTGTAGGCCAAATGAGGGCATTGGACGTGATGATCTCCAAGGCCTCCTCCAACTTTGTGAGTTTATGATTTCTGGACAGACAAGAACAATAGCATAGGTTTCGGGTGAACTGTGTGAGAAATAAATTGTTCTTTGCACAAATGAATAGAGTATAAGCGCAATAAATCTCAGAAAGAATATTTCAACAGAAAGAACATTTCAAAAATTATCTTCAGTGTCTCATTGTACATACAGTTTCATTTTTGTATTTTTTTCTTACTTTCTTAGTAATGCCACTTGCGTGGGGTTTCAAGTGTCATTCAACAAATGGCATGTCTACTTGTGATATCTTCCATACCTCCAGGACAGAGGTCATTAGAGTCATGGACCTAAGGACATTTGGCAAGGTCAACAGGACTAAGTGAGGAAAGGAGAGGACTTTTTCCAACTGCTAAAAATGCAGAAAGAGGATGTTTCAAAAGTTGGTCTGTTGATAGGAATTCAACATGTATATTAAAGTTACATGGTTAGGTTACCAGGCTAGATCCCAAGAGCCATTTAACCCCAAATATGAGAGGATCATTAAAAGCTTTATTTTGATATTTTGCCTCATATATAGCATCATTCTCTTGGAAAAAAAATCCATTCTGGGCTCTCTGCTTCTATGCTGTGGACACGTCTCCCTAAGCCTAGCAGTAGAACAGACCTGCAGTGGTGGGGACTACTGTGGGCAGTTGGTCTCAGTTACCCACAGTTCATCCAAGTTTTTCATCTGCCTAAGAGAAGGCAAAATTATTCCAAACTGGGGAACAAGGAAAAGTTACCTTGAAGGGTGGAGTTCTGAATGTTGACTCTCCCCATTCTTATGTTTAAATTATTCTACAAATCGAATATTCACAACAGACTGTCTTTGCATTAATTTAGAATTCTGTTTTATGACCATGATTGAGAACTCAAGGTTTTTTTGTTCTTTGTTACAAATAGTAAATGGTTTTATGTTCCTTGATTATAATAAATTTGTTTTTTAATTTCATTATAATATCTAAATTGATTATTATCACAAATGGCTGTGAGTACCTGGCTATCTGTTTTTCTTGTAGCAGAAATGAATGATCCAAATTTTTTTTTATTACTATCTTGTGGGTTTCTTTTTTAACAGCTGGAAGAGAAAAAAATCACAGAATGACAAAGTGTATTTTGAACCAAACAAGAGTTCAGTCATTCATTCAACAAACATTTATTGAGTAGCAACTCTTGGGCTGAGTCCTCTGGAGTAAACAAAGATGAATAATTCACATTTCCTGCACTCATGGAACTTATGAATTATAGGAAATAAAACAGATAAATAAGTAACTCTACTAAAGGTAAAATGAGTAAGTACCATAAGAAATGACAGAGTTCTTCGGGCAACAAAGAATGGGGAGAAACATTCAGCTGAGAGAAGAGAAGTTTCCTGGAGAAACTGGTGCATACACCGGTACTTTGTGGAGAAAAGGTATCTAAAAAGTGATGGGAAGGGGGTAAGTAGTAAAAGCTGAGGGTAAAGGAGCAAGCAACAGCCAGGTCACAGAAGAAGACCTTGTAGGATTTTAGAGTTAATTCTAAGGTGTGTGGAGAACTCATTGGAGGCTTTGAATAGGAGAGTGTCGTGATCTGACTTGCTTTTTGGAAGGGTCATCTTGCCTGCTTCAAACTGTGGAGAACAAGTGTGGCCGTGGAGGGACCAGCTGGAGGTACTGAGATGGTCCCAGGAAGAGGTTATGGTGGCTGGGACATGGACGGTAGGAGTAGAGATGGTAAGATCTCCTGACCTGTGTTTTAAAGGTAGAAATGACATAACTTGCTGATGGATTAGCTGTGGGGTATAAGGGAAATTTCTATTTTGGGGAGTTTTTTGTTTGTCTTTTGGTAGAAGGAACAATTGGACACATGAGATGAAGTTGATATAATATAATGGAAGCTAAAGGAAAGAGGGCTGCAGGGTCTTATGTGTCTCAGTATTGCTAATGCCTTGAACCATGATGGCACGTAGTAAGCTCTTAACAAGTATTTCTTGACTGAATTATTGAAAGACTCAATGCTACAGAATAGCTAAGGACTGGGAAAAGAAAACCTTGGTGGGGTTGGAAATGTGTAGGGGCACTTTTGGTTGTCACGATGGCTGGTTGTCACATCAAATCTCTTGAAGCCACCACCAGGCAATTTTGGAGCCACTTGTATTTGTGCATGCTGTTCCCTCTTCCTGCAATGTTCTTCCCACCCCCGTGTCAATTGTGTGTGTTTTAATTATTATTATTATTGCAGCAACATGTATATTACAAAATTTACCATTTTAACCATCTTAAAGTATACAATTCAGTGACATTTTGTACATTCACAGTGTTGTGCAACCATTATCACTATCTATTTCCAGAATATTTTCATCATCCCTAAGGAAACCCTGTACCCCTGAAGCAGTTACTTCCCATTTCCACCTGCCCCCTCCCCATCCTCTGGCAACCACTAATCTGCTTTCTGTCTCTATGGATTTGCTTATTCTAGACATTTCGTATACACTGAATCATGCGGTCTGTAGCCTTTGTGCCTGGCTTCATTCACTTAGCATAATGTTTTCCAGGCTAATCCATGTTGTAGCATGTATCAGCACATCATTTCATTTCATATACAATAATATTCCATTGTATGGATATACCATATTTTGTTTATCCATTCAGCCACTGATGGATATTTGGGTTGTTTCCATCTTTCAGCTATTGTGAACAGTGCTGCTATAAATATTTATGTACAAGATTTTGTTTGTACCTGTTTTCAGTTTGGGAGGATAAATACCCAGGGGTGGAATTGCTGAGTTATATGGTAATTTTATATTTAACTTATTGAGGAAATGTCAATCAACTGAGCATCTTTTAAGACAGACTTTCTGAAGTCTTTCTTGACCTGTCCTTTCCCCTTCCACCTGAGCTATCTCTCCTTCTGTGTATTATGACCGTTTCTGATGTACACATGTCTCCTGGCGCCTGAACTTGAGTTTAGTTACCTTATATTACCCGTCTCCTGTTAGCGGATTGTAAACTCCTTGAGGGGAGAACGCAAAAGCCTTATTTTTCTTTGTATTGTTTACTGCAACCCCATTTACCTTTGGTGAATTATAAGCTCTCAGTAAATCTTTGCTGGGAAAATGACAGTTCTCAATGCAGAAGAGAGTTTCAAACAGGGTGACTTTTCATCTGGGGAATGAAGAACTGTAGGTGCTACAAAGTGGTAATTGCTGTTTTTAACTGTAATTGCTGGGGCTGTGCTGGCATACTCAGGTTGCTCTTATATTTATTTAGGCATATAAAGAGAGGACGTATGTATGTATATGTGTGGGGAAGAGGAGGCTGTATTATTTATGTTGCAGCTTTTTGACAGTCAGCTACATTTGCAAAATCTCTCTACCAGCCAAGTGACCTCAACCAATGTGGGAGGAACTTCTCAGAACTTCATCTTCGAACAAGCCTGAGTTTCTGGGCTTCTCCACTGCTATGCTGTTATCTGAAAATGCTGCATTTTATAAGCCATAGTTCTGCCTGGAGAGACTGAATTTTTGGCAGTCTTGCAAAATCCCAGGGTTTTAATTAAATTGCTTTCAAAGTAGCTTTACTTAATGGGTCATAGGATAAAATGTTGAATTGACACAAAGCATTTCCTAATGGAGTGAAAACAAATGGGAGGTGGCTTCTCATGTGAGCTTCCTGTAGTTGTAACCACCAATCCGAGGTGTTGCATGAAGGCTCCCTGATGGAATGCTTTTTGTCTCTGAGTCAGCACACAAAATTAAATGCTGAAAAAGTGTTGACTTTCCAAGTGCAAAAGCGTTGAGGATCAGACAGAGAAAGATAAGGCATGGCTTCTGCTCACTAAGAGCTTGTAACCTAGCTGGGGAGGTGAAAACTAGACACATAAATGATAAATATCACTTTCAGACACGTAAGAGCTAAAGGGGTAATATAAACAATTGGTAGCATTAGGTGGGGCAGGGGTCGGGGTTGGGGGGTAGGGAGAGATGCTACTTGAGAGTCCATAGAGTGTGGAGAAGTACATTAAGATAGGTGGGGAGGTTGTATGTTTCAAGTGAAGAGCATGAGGCATGTCAGGAGCATGCAATGGTTAAGGGCCATCGAGTAAATTAGTCTAAATAGAGCAGGATATTCAAGTAATGGAATATGGGGATACTCGAATGATGAGGGCATTTTGGGAATCAGATTGAAAAGAGCATGGAAAATAAAAATAAGTTTAGACTTCATCCTGTAGGGAATGAGAAGCCATTTGGGCTTCTGAGAGGGAGAGTGATACTTTGACAGTTACATTTATGGAAAAGTAATCTAACATGGTTTTGCAGACTGGCTTAAAGGGAGAAAATAATGGAAAAGAGAAATAAGTTAAGATGCTATTGAAAAAGTCCAGCCGAGAACTGAGAGCTTAAACTTGAGCAGTGGCAGTGGGGATATAAAGAAGAGTGGAAGTAGGAAGTGGATTTGTAAATAAAGCTGGGTTTTCTATAGTTTTAGACAGACATTAAAAAGTGTTAGTTTTTATGTTTAATTTTTCTATTTCTACTTCATATTTTCCAGACACTGCTCTGTTGGACATCAGGACTTCCTTAGCTGATGAAGGGGATCAGAATATGCCACCCCAAAATATGCCACTTTGGCTTAAGGATTATTTTGAACTGAAGGCAATTAAGAAATAGCAGACACAAGAGAAACTCTCTGCCCTCCCCCTTACTGCCTGAGTGCAGGGCATAAATTTCCCTTTGTAAAGGTAGCATAAATTTCCATTTATAAAGTTTTCTCCCTCTCTAGCACCAGAAAGAGAACAATTTTAATCACCAGAGATGACTCTTATCACTAGAGATAGCACTGACTTGTGTCTGCATAACAAACCTTAATAAATAACCTTTATCTACCATTCTTTTCCTAGTCACCTTCCCACAATTTACCATCCTAAAAGCCCAAACCACCTCCCTTTCCTTTGTCTAGTCACTTCTCCACAATTTATCACCCTTTGTTAAAGTGGTATATAAGTCCTTGGGTCTAACTCCCTCCTAGGGTTTTCACTTCTTTTCTGTGAAGCCCCCATGTACATGCAAAAGAAACCTTCCTCCTGTTACTCTGTCTTTTGTCAGTTTAATTTGCAGGCTTCAGGTACTGAACCTGAGAGGACAGAGGAAAAGTTTTTCTGCCTCTACACTGAGCATTCAACAATGCCCTCAAACAACTGAGCAGTACTAAATCATGTGACCACTTTCATTTATAGCCTTGATTCTAAACCTGAGGTGGGTCCTAAGTGCTGCCTGGCAACCAGAACACATTTCTCTAGGAAATTCACTGGAGTGTGAGCTCTACTTGGGCAGGGGTCTCTGTTCTGTTCACTGGTATATCCCAAGAACCTAGAATAGGGCCTGGCACATAGCATGTGTAGTGAATGTTATGGACAAGTGTTTTACACTTTTTCTTCTTTCCTCAGACCTCAAACCCTCAAATTCTCAGATCTCAATACTCAGCTATTGGCCTGGCTACTTACTTCACTGAGAAAATGGAATTAGTCTGAGAAGAATAGCTACATACTCCCACAACAAAGTCAACCACCTCCCTTGCAACCTTACCCATATTTGCTCCTTCCCACTTATCACAAAGGACAGCTTGTCCCAGCTCCTGTCTAAGTCTGACTATCCCAATTGTGTACTGCATCCCACTCTCTTCTGCCTACTCAAGATTTTGCTCCTGCAGTTGACTCCTCTCTCCTGCATCATCAGTTTTTCCTCTCAACTGGATAATTCCCATCAGGATACAGATTGGTTTAGGAGAAAGCCCTGAGGCAGAAAGTAAAGGGGTGCTCTGGTGTGTGCTTGGGTGCTGGCTACCTACATAGAACTGTCAAACAGAGCTGCCTTTAGGTGGCCTTGGACACCCAAATCATCTGCCGATGGAGTTGACTACAGTTTACTCAATGCATAATTTTGTGTCTGACAGTTAGTAGGTGCTCAATAAATATTCACTGAAGAATGAATAATATCCTTCATCTTATATTGTCCCTCTCTTGACTATGCATCCTTCCAACTACCATGCCATGGTATGGTACCCTTATTCTGCACCCTTTTATAGAAAAATCCACAAGAGCATCGTTTATACGCTTGCTGTTTTCACTTTCTAGCTTCTTAGTCTCTCTTGACCTCACTCCAATTGTGCTTTCATCTCTAGGACTCTTCTGAAACTTTGAGATGACCAATGACCTCCATTTTGCCAAATCCAATTCTTAGACCTCATTTACTTGACCATTCAAGCAATCATTTGACCTAGAGCATCACCCCTCCTTTTTTCCTCACTGGCCTCTCTTCCTCAGTCACATTTGCTGGTTCCTACTCAGCTCTCCAACATCTTAATGTTGGAAGTTTCCAGTTTCTGCCCTTAGACATCTCTTTTCTATCACATTTATTCCCATATTTTACTTCCTAATCTGTATGCTAATGACTCTCAAATTTATATCCAGGCTCTGAATTTAAGATGCATGTATCCAACATCTCCTCTTGGATTTTGAATAAACATCTCTCTCTCTCTTTCTTCTGTTAAATTTCAGGTGCATAGAAATGAATTAATTATAACCTTTTGTTGATGCCACACTCATTTTTTGTTTGTTTTTTGGTTAATGCTTGGCCTTCTCAATTTATTTATTGTTTTATTATTTTAAACACTATAATAAATAAATAAATATGAACATACCACCCAATACAGAAAATAGAATGTTTATGATAATGTAAGTTATCCCCTGTGATCTTCCTCCACCCCATCCCTGGACTGATGCAATAGTCTTCTAACTGGTTTCCCTGCTTCTGTTTGTTTGTTTGTTTGTTTTTTTGCAGTACTCGGGCCTCTCACTGTTGTGGCCTCTCCCGTTGCAGAGCACAGGCTCCGGACACACAGGCTCAGCGGCCATGGCTCACGGGCCCAGCCGCTCCGCGGCATGTGGGATCTTCCCGGACCGGGGCACGAACCCGTGTCCCCTGCATCGGCAGGCGGACTCTCAACCACTGCGCCACCAGGGAAGCCCCCTGCTTCTGTTTTTGCATCACCTACCCCACCTCCCTCTCCACCCCCACCCCCCATCCCCTCCCCAAGCCAATCTATTCTTTTCATCGCATCCAGAGTGATTCTTTAAGGTCAGCTCATGTAAATTCTATGTGACTCTATTCATAATTTTCAATGACTTCCCATCTCATGCAGGATAAAATCCAAAATCCTTATAATGGATTACAAAGCCCTATGTGATCTGACTCTCTGGGTCCTCATCTCCTACCATTCTTCTCACTATTCTTTTGACCTAATGTCTTTGAAGTTGCTATTCCAACTGCCTACAATACTCTTTCCCAAAATATCTCCCCATCAGTCTTCCTTATTTTATTCAGGTTGTTACTCATCAGTGAAGCCTTCTCAACTAATCTCTTCCTTAAGAATAACATTCCTCCTCCAATTTCTGAGTCAGTTACCAACTCCCTTATTCTGTCCACTTGAACTTATTCCATGTATATTTGTTTATTTTCTGTCTCCTCCCAGTAGAAGGAATGTTCCATGGGGCAGGGACTTGTTCACCACTCTAACCCCTGTTGAGAATAATGTCTACTGCTGGGCAGATACCTGTTGCAGGTTAGGTTCCCTGGGAAGCAGGCAGGGTTAGTATGCATGACTTCCATTAAGGAGGGCTCTTCAGATCAATAGCTATAAAAGGGAAGGGAAGGAAACAGAATTGGGCAGAGGAAGAAGCTGAGTGATGATACAGTCTCAGTGAAGCCTTCAGCCAATCCTACAGGAAGCTCTGAAGCTGGGATGGCCCTTCAGAGTAGGGCTGGGCTTTTATAACACATGAAGGTCAGTTATTCATGGGGATTGCCCTAGGAAGGGGGCATGACCTTGGAGGAAGTGCTCTCTTTAGCTAGGCAATTGTGTAGTGGGCTGACAGGTGAGCACTTACTGCCAACAGCTCTTAATGCCAAGTGCATTCCCAGGATCTGGGGAAATAATTCCTTCATTTCCAGAGAGATCTAGGTGGCCTGCACTGTGCCCACCATAGCGCTCAGTAAAGTGGTTGAACAGATGAACTTTTTGAGATCCAAGAACAGAGCAGATGGGGGGAGCGTTCATGACATGCAAAAGAGGAAGGAAAGGGGAACGAGGACAGTGACTCCTCATGCCCAAAGTCCTCCATTTGCCTGCTGTGGGCAGGACCCTGTGTGGGTGCTCTGTGATGGGATACAACGTTACAAACAATGTGACCCTGCCCTGGAGAAAGAGAATGAAACCTAGGCACAAACATCCATGGTTCGAAGCAGTGTATTATAGCAAAGACGTGCTTAGGGAGAGAAAAGAGGAGAGGGCTCCTTCCAGCTAGGAGAGTGAGGGGAAGGATTGAGGAAGGCAACATGGGGGAGGCTCTTGAAGACTTGAGAGATGGATAAGGTTTGCTGGGCACAGCAAGAGGGAAGGCAGCCAGCAGGCTAAGAGGTAGTAGACCAAGGACTCAGAGGCAGGAAATCCAAGCGATGGCATCAACAGGCCTCTCTCCCCTCTCTCCTCTGGTACCTGGAGTCTTGATTGCCCAGTAATCCCTCTAATGCCAACACAACATGTGCGTTCAAGTTAAATCCTGAAAGAGGAAAGTGCTGCCTCTTTGCTACCAATTCTATCAGCCTCAGGGAGATAATCTGTAGAATTTTATGTGACTTGTTCTATTTTAAAAACTGTAATGAGGGCTTCCCTGGTGGCGCAGTGGTTGAGAGTCCGCCTGCCGATGCAGGGGACACGGGTTCGTGCCCCAGTCCGGGAGGATCCCACATGCCGTGGAGCGGCTGGGCCCGTGAGCCATGGCCGCTGAGCCTGCGCGTCTGGAGCCTGTGCTCCGCAATGGGAGAGGCCACAACAGTGAGAGGCCCACATACTGCAAAAAAAAAAACAAAACAAAACAAAAAAAACTGTAATAAGCCAATAAATCCAGTATAAAACTGTCCATTGTATTTAGGAAATAGAATGTAATATCTACAGAAAAGACCATGTCTTTCTGAAGAGAAACCAATGCAGTGGTAACTGAATACCAGGTTTAAAAGGTTTAGAATCAAACAAATAGGTGTAAAGATCATCACTAGTGTAAACTTACAGGTGAAGAAATTGATCACAGAAAGGTGATGGGGCTTGTCAAGGTCACACAACAGATGGGTGTCAGGTGAAACCTAACAATAAGCACATGCCCCCAGGCCCCTTAAAGGGACGCCTATATCTTTGGCCAGCGCTCTTTAAAGGATGCCTGCCTTTCCCCTTTAATGAATAGCAGCAGAAGCCGCTGGCCAACCCAGCTGCTGGGTCACGTGACAGCTCCCACTTAATTGTACCAGTGCGAAGAGGAATGACAGCAGTGAGTCAGCTTGGAGCCTGGTTTCCTGTAGCTCATGAATGGCAAGCTGAGAAATGAACTACGGGCTTTATTCTTGCGGTAAGAGAATGATTTACAAGGCCCTGGCAGAGGTCATTAGCCTTGGCTCTGATGGAAAAAAGAAAATCCTCTAAGGATGTGATTTCAGAGAGTGAAAAACAGTCACTTGAAACCATGGTTTCAGCTTGAGGTTCCAGCTTGGCTTTGTGTTTTCCTGCCAGTGAACCGATTTCTGTTCACCTAAGCTAATCACCCGGAATAGCGCCTTGCTGATCTGCTTCTAAAACAGCCCCCCACTCCCCCTCCTTCCACTATAAATGGATCCACTATTTCTTAAGGAACTAGATCCTTTTGATTGTTCAGTGGCAACCTCTGGCTTTAGCTTGGAATGTGTGGGATATCTCATGACCAAAACAGGGGCCAAGATGAAGATTGGATGCCAACAGTGGTCACTGCAGTGTTTGACTACCTGGAATCAGAAACTTGATAGGAAATGACATGATTAGAAATTAGGCCTGAAAGATACAACAAGCCCACATACGAAATTATACAAAGTCTGATCTCAGGCCTCAAGAAACTTAGAAGCAAGTAGAGGAAATAAGAGAGGGAAGCCCGAAAACTCTAAAAGTAAATTATTATTTATTCCCATGTCGTGGCTTTAACTAGTGGAGGGGCTTAGTTTTTCTCAGTAGTGAGCCACGTGACCACAAATCCCTGGGTGTGGGCCATGTGAATCTTTTATTCATAATTATGGGAATTCAAATGGTCCATGCTTGGCCTACAAGTTACAGCAGGGACCAAGTTCACATATTTTGTTGATCTTTATTATCCTATTTGTCAGGATCCTCCATAATGTCCTATTTCAAGAAGAAATTTTGGTAGAATGATACTTTATAGAATTACATTCAGTTTCAAGTATTATTATTAATGGATAAAAGCCAGCTAGTGCTAATCCAGGAAGAAACAGTTACACACCTGTTGTAGTTGTGGGATGGAGCTTATTAGACACTAGTGGCCTACTGGCTTGAGTGTTAATTAGTCAAAATGTTTTTGCTCATCTAAAAATCTTAGATCAGCCATGCCCTATGGGTCATATTTTGGAAACTCGAGTTTAAGATGTCAATCATCCACCCCTCGAGTTTCTATCCTTCCCTCTTATTCACTTTTTTATACACAACTTTTGTTCAAAGGTGGGTTAACCTTTTGTTTTCTTTGTTTAAAGGTGGATTAACCAGGCCAATAACTAGTTTCTCATGTCCTAGGTATCTATTCCTATCACTCTCCTTATGGCTGTAAATGTACTCAATTCAATCATTTCCTAATATTCAGACTTAACGAAGATGCGTCATGGTGGTGATGATGGTGATAGTATGTGTGTCTTTGTAGGTTAGTCACTACCTAATTGATGCCAAGTTTTCTCATGTGTAAAGTGGGGACGATTATTCTGAACTCAAGGCTTGATGGGATGATTAAATTAATAGATACCATGTGTGAGAATCTTTGACACACAGTACGTTACCTTCAATATGCTTGTGAATCTGAATTCATGGGGGTCTTTCCACACTCACTGGGCCACACCTGCCATCAGTTATTTGGGTTGAGTCGATGTGGCCTCAGGCATCTGTGCCTAAGAGTGCCCTTTGGAAGGTGGGTACATGGCTTGTTATGGAAGGCCATGTGGCAGAGTGGGGAACCTGATTTTCTGGTCAGGTCCCGAGCTCTGGAATTGATCACACTGGGCCAGCACTTCTGAATCCATCTCATGCCAGCCTTTTCCTGGACATTTGCCTTCTCACAGTAAGTTTTTCCTCTTTCATGTGTCTCCTAGTCCCTCAAGGCAGCTACACTTTCAATCAGCAATCATTTATTGAATAGGTTCCAGGAAAAAGTATTGTGTCAGATGTTGTGAGGGAGACCCAGAGAATCACTCTTGTTGAGTATTTGCTATGCACCAGGCTCTAAGCTAGGTCTTGTACATACTTTATCTCATTTACAAAGATGAATAAGACAGTCTCCAACCTTAAGAATGAAATGTCATTAAAGGAAAATAAGACTTATACACACAAAAAGATAACTATTCCAAGTGTATAAAACTGAAAATCAAGACATTAAGAGCAATGACAATTTAGAGAAAGCAGAGTTCAGTGCTAAGAGATGGGGCCATGAAAGTCTTCAAAAGGGAGGGTGGGTTTGATATGGGCCTTGAAGGAAGGGCAACCTTTGGGCAGGGAGAGAGAAGAAAACAAGGCTACCCA
The DNA here is from genome assembly GCF_025265405.1 of Mesoplodon densirostris. Classification (NCBI taxonomy): domain Eukaryota; kingdom Metazoa; phylum Chordata; class Mammalia; order Artiodactyla; family Ziphiidae; genus Mesoplodon; species Mesoplodon densirostris. The sequence goes on along the minus strand of NC_082662.1, from coordinate 105,874,132 downwards.
CTTGGGGAATTGCACGAGCACATCTATTGGAAAATGGGAATGAATCCCAGCTGTGCCCATCAGACGGTGAGGAGCCCATTTCTGAGGATGGGGTAGGATGATCCCCACCACACACACACACACACACACACACACACACACACACACACACACACACACACACATGCACAATAATTGAGAGGCAACAACTTCAGTGTCAAACAGACTTGGACTCAAACCCCACTGTGTCACATGCTAGCTAAATTAATTAATCTGAGTCTCATATCCTCATCTCTGAAATGGGAATAAAATACTTCACCTCTAGAGTTGTTATGAAGATTAGGTGAAATGATAATATATGTAAACTACACAGCCCTTTGTGCTGGCAATAGTGAGACCAGAAAAAAAGGTTGTACCTCATCTAGCATGTGGAAATCCATTGAGCATCTGTGGTTAGAGACCTCTGTGGTCTGCAAAGCACTCTCACTAACACAGACTCATTGGAGTGAGCCCCCCGATAGTCCTGTGTGTAGGCAGGGCTGGTGTTACTAGGATTCCCATTTTACTTTTGGGAAAACGGAAGTTTAGAGAAGGCTTTCTCAAGTTCCTAACTTCAGAGTCAAATAGACCTGTGCTCAGACGCTGGCTCTGCCACCTGCCAGCTGGGGCACCTTTGGCCACATAACCTCTCTGAGCTTCAGCTTCTTTACATTCTGTGGTCAACTTTACACATCCATAGCTACGTCCTTTCCTAAATATTAAATTTGATTATTTAAATTTTTGAAGAGATAAAAATTAAATAATAAATAAATATTGTAAGTTTCAAAACTTAAAAACTACAAAAAGCTATGTGATGAAAAGTCTCCTTCTCACCCCTGTCCACTATCCATCCCGTTCCACCACATCCCGTAAGTAACCTGCACATCCTTCAGCAGATTGCTGTGTATCTTCTTCTGAGTCTCTACGCATATAGAAGCAAATCCAAATGCATATATATGTGTTTCTGCAACTTGCTTTATTTTTTAACAACACATCTTGGATTTTTTTCACATCAGTACATATCAGCTTCCTTATTCTTTTTTGCAGTTGGTATTCCATTACATGCATGTGCCGTAATTCACCAACTAGTCTCCTACTGATGGACATTTAGGTTGTTGCCAGTTCTTTGCTATTACAAACAATACTGCAGTAAATAACCTTGTGCATATGCCATTTGCATGTGAGTACATTCGTACAATAAATTCCTAGAAGTACGTTACTGGATCAAACATATTGTGCAACATTATCTTCATAGCTATTGTTAATTTGCCCTCCATCAGGTTATACCCCCACTTGCAATGTATGAGTGCCAGCATAGTGTGTTGCCAACGCTTGTACTGTCCCCAATCTGATAGGTGAAAATAGCATCTCAATGTAGTTTTAATCTGAATTTATCTTATTATGAATGAGATTGAGCATGTTTCATATTTTTAAAAAGCTATTTATATTTCCCTTACTGTGAACTGTATGTTATATCCTCTGCTCATTTTTCCATTGGGTTGTTGGTCTTCTGTATTTTATAATAAGGAACTTTATACAAGGAAAATTTACTCTTAGAAATGTAAGCCCTTTGTGGTATGAGTTGCAAATAACTTTCTTCTTTGGTTGTTTACCTTTTGATTTGGCTTATTGCATCAGTTGTGTGTGTGTGTGTGTGTGTGTGTGTGTGTGTGTGTGTGTAAGAAACCATCCCCAAACTTATCAGCTCATCACAACAACCATTGATTTGCCTGTGATGCTATAGTCTGGGTTTAGCTGATAGTTCATCTCTGTTCCACAAGGTGTCAGCTGGGCTCACTTATGCTTTAAAGTCAGCTGGTGGTTGATGGCCTTTCTCATGGGTCTGGTGGTTGACTGGCTGTCAGTAGAGGTAACGAAGTTCACTAGCCATCCAGCAAGCTAGTCTGCTCTTCTTCTCATGATGGTCACAGGTTCCAAAAAACAGCAAGAGAACAAGTACCAAAGCCCAAGTGGTTTTAAGCCTCTGCTTGTGTCACATTTGTTATTGCCCGGAGGTCAAAGCAAGTAACAGGGCTAAGGCTGAATTCAGGGTAGGAAGGGAATACCTAAGGACGTGAATAAAGGGAAGAATTTTGTGGCCATATCTGCAAACAATCTACCACACTTACGGGATTTGTTTGGGATTTTGGTTCTTTTTCTTCACGTTACTGTTGTTAGTTTTTTTTCCTATGAAGTTTTTTATTTTTATGTAATACAATTTGTCAATCTCTTCTTTCACAGGTTCTAGGTTTCGAGTCGTAAGTAGAAAGACCTTGGCCCACTCTGAGGTTATAAAGGTAATTCCTCTTTTCTTCTAGTACTTTTATGGCTTCATTGATTACATTTAAGCTTTGATCCATTTGGAATTTATCCTTGTGTTCACTCCACATTTATATTCTTAATTAAAACATAATCGTCCTCTGTTGGGGAAGGTTGTTGTATCAGTCAGGATAGGCAGTTACCCCCAGTAACAAACAACTCCTAACTCTTAGGGGCTTTTTACAAGAAAGATTTATTTCATGCTCATGCTGCGTGTCCATCATGGTCTGGAGTAAGCTCTGCTCCCCACCGACTTTACTTGAGGACCCAGGCGGACGACCCACCCTCCATCTAGGACACTGACCATCTTGTACAGAAGAGAGACCAAGACCACATACACAGTACCTCTTATAGCTTCCTCTCAGAAATAACACTTGCTTTTCATGGGCTAAAGTGAGTCACACAACCAATCCTGATGCCAGTGGGATAGGGAAGTATAGCCCTCCCCTGAGGAGGGCCAAACAAGAAGGACATTTCAGTCTTTCACTATTGTCCTTTCTGTTAACGTGCAGCTCTTGGAAAGGACACACACGGAGCCTGAAGCTGGCTGGGGACTACATCCTACCAGCTTTGTCAGGAACATCATCGCTGGCCTGGGGTTATGCATGCCAGAGGCAAATAAGCCTCACACCCGACCTTTCTCTCCCAGATCATGTACCCTGCTCAGAGCAGGGGCATGCGTGTCATATAGAGCAGCAGAGTATAGAAAGGGAAGAGCAGTGGGCCGCGTCTAGGGGACTGTTATAAGTTGAATTGTGTCACTTTAAAAAGATATACTGCATTATGAACCCCACCCCAGTACCTCAGAATGTTACCTTTTTTGGAGATACTGTCTTTACAGAGGTAATCAAGTTAAAACGAGGTTATTAAGATGAGTCCTAATCCAATATGACTGATATCCTTACAAAAAGGGGAAATTGGGATACAGACATGTGCAGAGGGAAGATGATATGAATCCAAAGCAAAAAGATAGCCATCCACAAGCACAGGAGGGAGACCTGGAACAGATCCTTCCCTCACGGGCCTCAAAAGGAACCAACTCTGTCCTCACCTTGATGTCAGACTTCTAGCCTCCAGAACTGTGAGGAAATAAATGTCTGCTGCTTAGCCACCCAGTTTATGGTAATTTTTTATGGCAGCCCTAGCAAAGGAATATAAGGAACATCTCCAGTAGCTTGGTAAGTGTTGCCTGGATGCTATTTTGAAGGGTTTCTGGGGCCACATTAGGCTAGTAGGACAGAAACCCATGATCAACTAGCAATGTCTTCCATGGATGTGGGGTGGAAGGCAGCATTGAGTTTGGAGTCAGCTGGCCAGGGAATGTACCCAGGCTCCAGCACATTATGACTCTGTGATGACAGCAGGGGTCACACAAACTTGTAAACTGGTGAGAGTCCTGAGGGCTTTGCTGAGGATAAGGGAAGGGGGGGATGGAGAACAAGCCTGGAATCTGCCTGGGTGTGGGTCCCCAGCCTGCCTGGTGATGGAGCAGCCAGCCCTTCTCTGATGAGAGAGGATCAGCAACCAGCAAGAGAAAGTCAGAGCCTCAAATGAAATGAAAGCTCTGTAATATTTTACTAGACGTCAGCATTCCTTTCAATTAGCCTTTCTGAAGTTTGCTATATTAAGACCACAAGGTCTGCTCTTCCCATGTCTGAAGAGTATCATGAGATCTCTCCACCTCTAGCAGAGTATCGTAAGATTCCACAGCCCCGCAAAACACAAAGTATTTCTCAGAGCAGCTTTTAGAGTGTACTAGTATATAAGAGAAAGCCTGAAATATTGATTAAAAGGTCCAGAGGTATGGGTGTTGTGGTTGCTTTCGGCAGGTGTTTCCTTCCTGAAGGCAGATTCAACACCAAAAACAAAAAGCAACAAAAATACTTTTTAAAAATTTTAAACTCTGAGTTTAAATTTTAAACTTTTTAAAATTTTAAAGTTTAAATTTTAAACTTTAAAAAAATTTTAAACAGGCACACACACATGTGTGTGTGCGTGTTATTCATAACATGTCGTAGCTTGCTCGGTGCTCCATGGAACACCACTGTAATTTGGGAGCCAGACAGCACTTTGGCTATAGATATTAAGGTTGACTTAGCAGGCCCCCTCAGTAGTGATAATGGTGAGATGTCTTCGGAAGTGACCTCAGAGGCAGTGACCATCAGAGAGAGACATGGAAAAGAATAAGATGAAAGAACAGTGTATCTATTGCTATATAACAAACCACCCCAGAAATAATGGCTTAAAACAGCAACTGTTTTATTTGTTGGTGATTATGTGGGTCCACAATTTGGGCTGGGCTCAGCTGGGCGATTCTTCTATTCATTGGCGGTCATTCACAGGCTGCGGTCAGCAGGTTGGCTGGAGGCTGATTGATGTAGGGCTCTCAGCTGGGATGGCTCATCTCTCTGCCAGAGGCTTTATCACAAGGCGGCGGAAGAGCTTTCAGCAGTCAGAGAGGGCAAGTCTGAATGCACACACACCTTTCAGGCCTCTGCCTGCATCACACTTGCTAACATCCCAGCATCAAGCCCAGCGTCAGTGCAGGAGGGGACTGCACAGAGGCTTAGATACATGAAGGCATGATTCCTTGGGGCCTTCAGTGTAAGACTCTTTCACAGTTTGCCTTTCTGAGAACCTCTGTAACATGTCTTGAGACTCACAGAGGTAAAACTTGCAGACTGCCAGAGATTAGATGGTAAAGTTCAGGAGGTAGTGAAAGCTTTGTTATATACATCTCTATGATCCCTTCTACACACACAGGCAGGAAGGCCTTGGAAAACTCAAATTATTGACCTTGAACAAATCCCTTAATCTCTGAGACTCAGTTTCCGGTTGGTAAAACTCACCCCACAGGGTTACGGTCAGGATCGCGTGAGCTCACAGCCTTTTGTGAAAAGTGCAAAGCCCCACCATAAGTGGGTGCTCTTCCTTCAGCCAGGATAGGCGAGGAAGGAAACTTTAAGCTAGTGCACAGGGAAATGTAGAGATACTCAATGAGAAAATAGAGCCCCAGGTGAATGGACTGCTTAAAGTATGTTTTTTTTTTTTTTACTGGGGTATAGTTGTTTCACAATGCTTTGCTAGTTTCTGCTGCACATAGAAGTGAATCAGCTATATGTATACATACATCCCCTCCCTCTTGGACCTCCCTCCCACCCCCGTCCCACTCTCCTAGGTTACCACAGAGCATGAGCAGAGCTCCCTGTGCTATACAGCAGGTTCCCACTAACTTTAAAAAAATTCACAAGAAGAACTTTCAGTTCTAGATACATTGTTAGTCTTGATCTTTGTCTTTCCAAGATCGACAAGGAGAAAACAGACCTCGTATTTGTATCACACATCTGCTTTACCCTTATCCTAATTCTAAACTGTTCTTCTAGCTCAAAGGCAACTTGTTCTCTCCCACTGCTAACAGCGTCAACCCCGCTCACAAGACATCTGCTCTAGAATGGGTTTTATGGATCACACCCCAATTTGATCCCTGCTCACCCATCCATCAAATGTTACCAGTCCTGTCTGCCATGGTGTTAGAACTTGGGACACAAAGATGAATGAGGCCTCGTTTTAATCCCCTAGTTGCTCACAGACTAGCGATGAGATAGATGCATAAACAGGAAATAGTACTATCATTGTGTGCTGTGAGAGAAAAACATGCATTTGTTCAACAAACATGTAACACCCCTTACTCTGTGCGTGCCTTATGCTGCTGTGAAATATAAAAGTAAACAAGACGCCTTTTTCTATTTTTAAGGAGTGTCTAGTGAAGAAGTCAGAGAAGTCCGCAGTCATAACTTAGGAACTCAGAAGTAGGCATGAGGTTCTCATGGGAGCCCAGAGTATGGCACCTGCCAGGTGGAAGTAGTTGGGGAGAGTTTCCCACAGAATTGATCACAAACAAGGAAAGGGCAGGGGGTGGATTCAGACAGACAGAGCAGCACGTACAAAGACAGCTTGGAGCAGCTTGGGAGACTGTGGCATCTGGGGGGAACCCAAAGCAGCTCAGCATGCCTGGTACATGGAGTGAGGAGAAGGAACGTGAGAGCAGAATCTGGAAAGGTCGGTAGACGCCAGACCACAGGCACTGGGGAACCATGGATCATTTTAACTCAGGAAGAACTCTGATCAGATTTGCATGTTAGAAATATCACTCTAGCAGAAATAGGAGAAATAGGAGACTGTTTAATAATTCACTTCAGACGGGAAATGATGAGGGATCGAATTTAAGGGATACTAATAGGGATAGAGAGAAGGGGGTGGATTTGGGAAGCATAAAGGAGTATTATGGGCTGAAATGTGTCCTCCCCTGAAAAATTTCCCATGTCGAAGTCCTAACCCCCAGTACCTCAGATTGTGACTGTATTTGGAGATAGGGGTCTTTAAAGCAGTGATTAAGCTAACAGTCATTAGGGTGGGCTTAATCCGATATGGCTGCTGTACTTAGAAGATAGAAGAACAATTTAGGATTCGGACAAAAGGTAGAGCAGATGTGTGAAACAAACACAAAATCTGTTTTCTCCTTGTCGATCTTGGGGAGAGACACATAGACATACAGAAGGAAGACCATGTGAGGACGCAGGGAAAAGACAACCATCTTCAAGCCAAGGAGAGAGGCCTCAGAAGAAGCCAACCCGGCTGATACCATGATCTTGGATTTCGGCCTCCAGAGCTGTGGGGAAATGCATTTCCATTGTTTAAGCCATCCAGCCTGCGGTACTTTGTTATGTCGAAGGGGGCAAACTAATACAAGCAGGAAGAATCATGAGACTTGGGGAGCACAGGGGTGTAAAGGGCAAGGGGAAGAGAGTAGAGGCTGACTTCCAGGTTTTTGGCTTGAGCAATCTGGCATGGGATGCTGCCGTTTCCAAGAGGTGTAACCCAGGAGGAGCAGTGGAGTTAGAGACGGACAAGGGTGCATTCCAGCTTGGACATGTGTGGCTTTGTGGTTCCTGCAGGACAGCAAGTGGAGCAGCGGGACATGTGGTGCTGGAGGCCTGTCAGGAGCCATGGGCTGGGGGTACAGATGTCCCAGTCTGCAGAAGGGGGCAGTTGAAGCAGAGGCGTGGACACGGTCGCGCAGGGGACATGGGCCCTGTAGGAAGAGAAGGCAGAGGACAGAATCACAAAGAACCCCATCACTTATGGGACAGGTGAAGGAAAATGGCCTGGGCACAGGACAGAGCAGGAGGCTTCAGGCATTTCTCAGAGAAGTGTCTAGAGAGGCTCTCAAATCCTGGAGAGATGAAGGTTTCAAAGCCTCTCTCTCTCTCTCTCTCTCTCTCTCTCTCTCTCTCTCCACACACACACACACACACACACACACACACACACACAATCTTATGTTATTCTAACATTTTGCAATACTGATCTGTTGCTTTGCAATGATTTTTTTGTTATTTTACGTGCATCGCTCTTCAGGTTTTGGAGTCAGAACCAGATGATGTTGGTTTGCTTCTGCAGAGGCTTTTAGCTCTGTGTTACTGCATGACAGTGTTTGCCCTCGTGGCGGGTGGGCTCCTCAAGCTTTCCTCCTGACAGAAGCTGCTTGTTGGTCACTTTATCTCTCAGTGGGTTGTCTTGGTTTTCTCCTCCAGGCCTTCCTTAGCCCATCCTGTAGTGATGATGGATGGCTGGAGGAGACAGACTGGGTGACCCTGCTCCGGGCTGTTTGAGGGGGGACTGTCCTTTCTGAGGCTTATTGGGGACTGGGCAGAAACCTTGTGCCTTTGGGGTGGGTCAGATGTATAGGATTTTTTTTTAACATCTTTATTGGAGTATAATTGCTTTACAGTGGTGTGTTAGTTTCTGCTGTATAACAAAGTGAACCAGCTATACATATACATATATCCCCATATCCCCTCCCTCTTGCGTCTCCCTCCCTCCCGCCCTCCCTATCCCATCCCTCTAGGTGGTCACAAAGCACCGAGCTGATCTCCCTGTGCTATGTGGCTGCTTCCCACTAGCTATCTATTTTACATTTGGTAGTGTATATATGTCCATGCCACTCTCTCACTTCGTCCCAACTTACCCTTCCCCCTCCCCGTGTCCTCAAGTCCATTCTCTACGTCTGTGTCATTATTCCTGTCCTGCCCATAGGTTCTTCAGAACCTGTTTTTTTTTTTAGATTCCATATATATGTGTTAGCATACAGTATTTGTTTTTCTCTTTCTGACTTACCTCACTCTGTATGACAGACTCTAGGTCCATCCATCTCACTACAAATAACTCAATTTCGTTTCTTTTTATGGCTGAGTAATATTCCATTGTATATATGTCCCACATCTTCTTTATCCATTCATCTGTCGATGGACACTTTATAGGAATTACTGAAATCACTGCTCCCACTTCCTTCAGCCTCCCCAGACCCGGAAGGGATCCAGTTAGCACAGGCACCTCATAAGTCCCAGGCATCACCCCTTTACTTACTCTGGAGAAAGGGAAAGCATGTGGACCCCCTCAGGTACTCTGCACCCCAGCCCAGTAAGAGATGCCTTGAAGGAAGGTAAAGGAATTTCCCCAAAGTCACATGATTAAGAATCCAGGATTTGGACCTGGCTCTGGTTGACTCTAAAGATCTTCCAACAACCCTCCTACACTGTTTTCGGGAATGTAAATTGGTGCAGCCACTATGGAAAACAGGATGGAAGTTCCTTAAAAAACTAAAAATAGAGTTGCTTTATGATCCAGCAATCCCACTCCTGGGCATATATCTGGAGAAAACCCTAATTTGAAAAGATACATGTACCCCAATGTTCATAGCAGCGTTATTTACAATAGCCAAGACATGGAAACCACCTAAATGTCCATCGACAGAGGAATGTAGAAAGAAGATGTTGTACACATATACAATGGAATACTACTCAGACATAAAGAGAGTGAAATATTGCCATTTGCAGCAACACGGATGGGCCTAGAGATTGTCATACTGAGTGAAGTAAGTCAGACAGAGAAAGACAAAGAGCATATGATATCACTTATATGTGGAATCTTTTTTTTAAAATGATACAAATGACCTTATTTACAAAATAGAAACAGACTCACAGACACAGAAAACAAATTTATGGTTACCAAAGGGAAAGGCGGGGAGGGATAAATTAGGAGTTTGGGATTAACAGACACACACTACTATACATAAAATAGATAATCAGCAAGGACCCACTGAATAGCACAGGGAACTACATTCAATATCTTGTAATTACCTATAATGAAAAAGAATATATATGTGTAACTGAATCACTTTGCTGTACACCAGAAATTAACACAACATTGTAAATCAACTATACTTCAATTAAAAAAAAAACCTAGAGAGAAAAAATGTTTAAAGAAATAAAAACAAACAAAGACCTTCCCACTGTTAAATTACCCTCTCCTCTTCTGTCTTCTCCCCACCACCCGGTTCTCTCTTCCTTTCCCAGCTGTGCTCCGTGCTTATTCCAGCAGCTCGTGCACCAACTGGAGTCATTCGGCTGAAGTCCTGGGGCATCTTTACCCTGAAATAAACACAGTAGCCAGCTAGTAGCTGGTGAATCATCCAGTCAGAGGATGTTTCCCATCCAGGGTGCCCCTTCGGGGGATGGAGGAGATGATAGAGAGAGAGAGAGGGCTTTATGCTTTAGACTTCCTGTCTTGTTGGAAATCTGAGTGCTGGATGAAATGTCAGAGACCAGTTTTTCTAACCCACTCACCCAACAGCAATAGCTTCTATGTAGTGCACATTCTGTGTCATTTTGGAGTCTCAAACTAGTTGTGAGGTGGGCAGGGCAGGACCTCTCACCCTTTAACTGAAATGAAACCAATGGAGATCTGCCCACCCAGCCGGGCAGTCTCAGGGGCCCGAGGTGAGCTCAGTCTTGAGCGACAGACTCAGTACTCTTGTCATCTTGGCTCACAGCCTTCTGAGGTCCCTCAGCACGAGACTCCTCCACAAGAGATCCCACCAGGGATGACCCAGCCTCTGTCTGAGCATCAGACACCACAGGAAGGACTCCCAGCCTCCCGGCTTCCTGGCACAGACCTGCCCCTTTGGGCTGTTCCAGTCCTTTCTTAGGTGGAGATGAACTCTCCCTCCCTAGCTCTCCCTCCCGCAGAGTTAGGAGAATTGACGTGTGTGAATATGAGCCCTGAAGCAGGGGGCCTGGGAAGCTTTTCCTTCCCACCTTCTCACCGGGTCAAGGCTTGGCAAGGCGGTTCTGCGTGCCTGAACTCCTTGGCTGGAACAGGCAGCCTCTGTGCCTGCAGGGACTTCAGCAGCAGGACTTCTGAGCCATCCACAGCTGCACCGACCACTCCCATCTGAGCCCACTATTTAAGGCCAGTGCACCCCAGCCAGCTGTGAGTCACAGCACCGGGAAGGCAGCGGCAGCTCCACTCACCCCAGCATCCAGCTCCCGTGGGAAGGGCCTGTTCCCCCCGCCATGGCTTCCCAAGGGCAGGTCATCTTCTGGAGGTAGCGCTCTATTCTCTATGCTTACAGGTGGAGGAAACTGGGGTGAGGGCTTTGGGGGTTGCTGAGGACTGCTGGGCTGTCCCATAGGTCCCCACCTGTACCCTTATCTGATCCAGCATTGGGCTGGCGGAGCCTGGCCAGACAAGAGCCTAAGTGGACTCAGTGTAACCTCACACCCCAGCCTCTCGAGGCCCCCGTTCAGGGTCAGGTTGGTTTTCTGCCCTGGAGGGCTGGCACATGCCAGTGTATGTGCCAGGCTGCGATGTCAAGGCTCTTGTGGGGGCACTGAGCAGGGTGGCATGGGGCTATTTGGGAGGGTGGAAGGGAATCTATGACTGATGATGGGTGGGATGCAGGTGGACCCTCTGTAGCCCCCAGGATGAAGGAGGTGAGCATGGCTGAACCTTTGTGCAAAGAGGCCACTGGGAAGAGGGCCGATGGGCAGGCTGGGTGGGAAGCAGGGGCTGGAGGGCTGTTCCAGGGAAGTGGGTGGAGCCCATCTGGGTAAAGCTGGTGTCCACTCTCTGCCCTAACAAGGCCATAATTTTCCTTAATATACTCATACATTTTATGAGTATATTAAGGTCATGAGGTGATCACGGCCATTGGTGATGTGGGAGAGTTCATGAGAGGATCTCCCCATCCTCTGTGGACCCAGTGGATTATTTTGTTAAATAATTACCAGAGAGCTTACTATCTTCAAATCTCACGCTCAGAATGCATGCCACTTGGAGATGGAATGCTGTTGTGTATGTTCTACCAGGCCTGCCTGCATGGTACATTTAGGAGCTTTGTGGTCAGAACTCTCTTCCCCTTTTTTCTTCATGGCCATCAGTGGAAGCAGCCTTCACCCATGGAACATTTTTTTTCTTTTATTTATTTATTTATTTATTTATTTATTTTTGCGGTACGCGGGCCTCTCACTGTTGCGGCCTCTCCCATTGCGGAGCACAGGCTCCAGATGCGCAGGCTCAGCAGTTGTGGCTCACAGGCCCAGCTGCTCCGCGGCATGTGGGATCCTCCCGGACCGGGGCACGAACCCGTGTCCCCTGCATTGGCAGGCGGACTCTCAACCACTGCACCACCAGGGAAGCCCCTCTTTTTTTTTTTTTAATTGGAGTATAGTTGCTGTACAGTATAAGTTACAGGTACACAATATAGTGATTCACAATTTTTAAAGGTTATACTCCATTTATAGTTATTATAAAATATTGACTATATTCCCTGTGTAGTACAGTATAACCTTGTAACTTATTTATTTTATACACAAAAATTTGTACCTCTTAATATCCTACCCCTCTGTTGCCTCTCCCCCATACCCTCTTCCCATTTGTAACCACTAGTTTGTTCTCTAGGTCTGTGAGTCTGATTCTTGTTTGCTTTATTCACTAGTTTGTTGTATTTTTTAGATCCCACATGTAATTGAGATCATACAGTATTTGTCTTCCTCTGTCTGACTTATTTCACTTAGTATAATGTCATCCAAGTCCGTCCATGTTGCTGCAAATGGCAAAATTTCATTCTTTTTTATGGCTGAGTAGTATTCCATTATATATATATATACATATATATATGTGTGTATATATATATATATACATATATATATATATATGTATATATATATACCACAGCTTCTTTACCCATTCATCTGTTATGGACACTTAGGTTGTTTCCATATACTAGCAATTGTAAATAATGCTGCTATGAACATTGGGGTGCATGTATCTTTTAGACTTAGTGGTTTTGTTTTTTTCAGATATATACCCAGGATTGGAATTCCTGGATCATATGGTAACTCTGTTTTTAGTTTTTTGAGAAACCTCCCTACTGTTTTCCACAGTGGCTGCACCAGTTTACATTCCTACTAACCGTGTACAAGGGCTCCCTTTTCTCCACATCCTCGCCAACATTTGTTATTTGTGTTCTTTTTGATGATAGCCATTCTGACAGGTGTGAGGTGATATCTCATTATGATTTTGACTTGCATTTCCCTGATGATTAGCAATGTTGAGCATCTTTTCATGTGCCTGTTGGCCATCTGTATTTCCTCTTTGGAAAAATGTTTATTCAGTTCTTCTGAACATTTTTAATCAGGTTGTGGAGTTTTTTTGTTTTCTTGTTTCATTGAAGTATAGTTGACTCACAGTGTTGTGTTTTTTGTTTTGTTTTGTTTTGAAGTCAAGTTTTTTATTAACTTTAAACAGCCAAATGTGACCTTAACTGACATGAGACTGTCTAGTTTTTATTTTACTTTTTTTACTTTTTATTTTATATTGGAGTACAGTTGATTAACAATGTTATATTAGTTTCAGGTGTACAGCAAAGTGATTCAGTTATACACATACATACACTCTTTTTCATATTCTTTTCCATTATGCTTTATCATAGGGTACTGAGTATAGTTCCCTGTGCTATACAGTAGGACCTTGTTGTTTATCCATTCTATATATAATAGTTGGCATCTGCTAACCCCAAACTCCCACTCCATCCCTCATCCACCCCCTACTCCTTGGCAACCACAAGTCTGTTCTCTATGTCTGTGAGTCTGTTTCTGTTTCATAAAAGTTCATCAGTGTCATATTTTAGATTCCACATATAAGTGATATGGTATTTGTCTTTGTCTGACTTACTTCACTTAGTATGATAATCTCTAGTTCCATCCATGTTGCTGCAAATGGCATTATCTCATTCTTTTTATGGCTGAGTAGTATTCCACTGTATATACATACCACATCTTCTTTATCCATTCCTCTGCTGATAGACATTTAGGTTGTTTCCATGTCTTGGCTATTGTAAATAATGCTGCTATGAACATAGGGGTGCATGTATCTTTTTAAATTATAGTTTTGTCCAGGTATATGCCCAGGAGTGGGATTGCTGGATCATACGACAACTCTATTTTTAGTTTTTTGAAGAACCTCCATACTGTTTTCCATAGTGGCTGCACCAACTTACATTCCCAACAACAGTGTAGGAAGGTTCCTTTTTCTCCACACCCTCTCCATCATTTGTTATGTGTAGACTTATTAATGATTGCCATTCTGACCAGTGTGAAGTGGTACCCCATTGTAGTTTTGATTTGCATTTCTCTAGTAATTAGCAATGTTGGTCACCTGTTCGTGTGCTTGTTGGCATCTGTATGTCTTCTTTGGAGAAAGGTCTGTTTGGTTCTTCTGCCAATTTTTCAATTGGATTGTTTGTTTTTTTGATGTTGAGTTGTATGAGCTCTTTATATGTGTTGGGTACTAACCCCTTATCAGTCTTATCATTTGCAAATATTATTTTCTCCCATTCAATAGGTTGTCTTTTCATTTCGTCGATGGTTTCCTTTGCTATGCAAAAGCTTTTAAGTTTAATTAGGTTCCATTTGTTTATTTTTGCTTTTATTTCCTTTGCTTTAGGAGACTGATCCAAAAAAATATTGCCTCAATTTATATCAAAGAGTGTTCTGCCTCTGTTTTCCTCTAGGATATTTATATTATTTGGTCTTACATTTAGGTCTTTAAGCCATTTTGAGTTTATTTTTGTGTATGGTATTAGAGAATGTTCTAATTTCATTCTTTTACATGTAGCTGTCCAGTTTTCCCAGCAGCACTTATAGAAGAGGCTGTCTTTTCTCCATTGTATATTCTTCCTCCTTTGTTGTAGATTAATTGACCATAACTGTGACCCATGGGATATTTGAGTGCCTGCTAGGAGTCTATGGGTGGAAAAGTCATGATCCCTGATCTGAAGGGGTTACATTCTGATCAACAGCATTAACGGAGCACCTACTCTGTGCTGGGCACTGCACCAGGCACTAGTGCGAAGGCAACTAAAACACTGACAGGATTTTAGGCTAATGGGAAAGAAAGACTCCCAAACAGACAATTCCAACCTGCTGTTCATAAGCCATGAGACAATAGAGCAGAATGCAACAGGAGCACTTCCCTAACCTGAGGCTTTGGGGAAGGTTTCCTGAACCAGGTGATGGATGGGCTAGGTCTTGAGGATGAATTAGCATAATCCAGGTGAAGAAGCATGGGAAGGACCCTCTAGACAGAGGGGATAGGACAGGACAGGACAGGACAGGATGGGATAGGATAGGATAATAGAATAAAGCTCACAAAGCAGCATGGGGTGTTGGAGAGTTACAAGCTACTCCATATCATTATCAGAGCATGAAGTTTGAGGCAGGGGGTGCTGAGAGGAGGCTGGAGAGGCAGAGCCAGGTCATGTTGGGCCTTTGTCAAGCAGACTCAGAGCTAGGAATTTGGTGTGGGTGATGAGGAACCATTGAAGTCTCAAGCAGGGGAATCTTGGTGGTTTTCATCTTAGGCAGGTTATTCCAGAGGCATCATAGAGAATGGATATGAGGGCAAAGAAATTGCAGGGAAACAGTTACATAAGGAATGATGAGGACCTGAAGCTGAGAATGATAGCAGGGGTCCAGAGAGGGGGAAACTATTCAAGAAATGGTTAGGACTTAACGTGGTGATATTTGGTAAATGAATGGAGGGGCAGGTAGGGTGGTACAGAATAGGAATGGATGAGGCAAAGGGTGAAGCCTGGAATGAACCCCATGTTCCTGGATTAGATACAGTGAGTTGGGAAAGAGGGAGAAGAGATGAGAGTTAGTTAACTTCGGCATGTGTAGAATTTGAGGTTCTCCTGGGGCCTCTAGGTGGAGATGCTCAGTGGACAGCATCCACTGAGAGAAACTGGGAGAGGTCAGGGCTGGAGATGTCAGTTTGAGAGTCAGAAGCAGGAGGCAGGGAATAGCCAGCTGGGATGTCTTCTAAGGAGAGCACGTCGCAGGAGAGGAACAAGGGACCGGGGATGGGAAGCTGACGAACACCAACGTTTAAGGGTGGGCAGAGGAAGGTGAGTCAAAGAAAGAACTGGGAGTAAGTGGTGGGAGAGGTAGGATAAGACCAGGATAGAAGGGTCTCATGGATGTCAACAGAGAAGTTTCATGGGGCACCCTGGACTGGTAGGGGTATCAGGACTGGTGCTGGTCGGGAGATCCAATCCGGACAATAATATGGCCTATACAGCATTTAAGCAGAACTCATGTGGCTTTGCCCAGAAAGTGAGGAAGATATGAGGCCAGGTAGCTCCTGAACCCAGATGAGGCCAGGAAGAGGCAAGGATCCTCTGAATCTAGGTTCATGGGTGTGTTGAGCATGCACTGGCAACAGAGAATACCAGATAGCTGCAGCATCTTGTAGCTCTCCTTCCAGAAAACAGAGACACAAGCTAAAGCAGAAGTGAGACCCAGTGGCATGGATTTAAAATAGTTACTCTGCTCTCCTTTCTCCCCGGCCTCCCCATCCTCTCTTTCTCTCCTTCCTTCCCTCCTTCTTTCCTTCCTTTTTTCATTTGTTCCTTCTTTCTTTCCTTTCTTCCTTCTTTCCTTCCCTTTTTCCTTCCTCCCTCCCTCCCTCCCTTTCTCCCTCCCCCTCCTTCCTCCCTCCCTCCCTTCCTTCTTCCTGTATTCTTCATCTGTCTCATTCTGGCTCTTGTATCTGAAGAGAGCTCTTCGGAGCACTTAAGACTGGGGGAAATCACCAGCCACAATGGGATTAATGAAGACATGTCAAAGGAAGGAAGCTACTGCATAGAAAAGGAGCAGAAGTCTACCAGAGGAAGGTGGATGAAACAGAGAATGAGGGAGGCTGAACAAGGGAGGCATAGGGAACTTTGTTCCAAAATCTTGGTTTCCCGTTGCCCCCAAGATTTCGAGCTGGTGGCTGGCTCATACATACCAGACTTTGATGGCCAAAGTGGTGCTTGGCAACATAACAAAAGTTTGCCTAGTGAGAAAATCTCTCCAAAGGCCTGGCCTGGGGAGGATCTCAGCACAGGCCATGCTGACACTTGAAACCCCATCGAGGTATGAAAAGATGGGTCCAACTTTCAGACCCTCTGAGCCTATAAAACCTGAGACTTCGGGGCCTTGAGTGCCCATCCTCATGAGCAGAACAGAGAGTTGGAAAATGAGATAAATTGCATATTGGAAGAAAGACTAAACAGGAGGCACCTGTGTTCCTGCCCACACCAGGGGCAGGTTACCTCCTGAGCATGTTGCTCTAGCCCCATCTCCACCTGCTGCAACGTTACTCATTTCTTTCAGCATTCAGCTCGAATGCCACTTCCACTTTGAGGTCTTCCTGGATCTTTCTAGTTGCAGTTAACCGCTCCTTTTATGTTCGTGGGCAGACATGTTGATGAATACCTGTTCCTGTGCTCGTCTGTTTCCCTCAGTGGGGTTGGCTCGTCAAGGGCCTGGCCTTTGTCTTGTCCCTTGTCATAGGGAGGCAGTGTAGCTCCATGGCTACCTATCTTGGCTCTGGAATCACACTACCTGGGTTCAAATCCTTGTGCCACCTTGAACTGTGTGGGCCTCAATTTACCTACCTATGAAATGGGCTGATAATAGAACTTAACTCCTAGAGTTGTGTGAATGGCATGTGATAATTATGTGCCTGGCACATCCTAAGAGTTATTGCTAGAGTCTTCATCTGCAAATCTCTCTACAATGCCTGATACGTGGCTGTGAAATACGCATTCTAGTATACTTTGGATAAATTGCTACCGGGGTCTCTTAATGACAGGTCACTCTAACAACACTCTGGAGAATATTCAGAGTTTTTCAGCTTCTTGTTTTGAAAAAAAAAAATGTCCACCCCACCTTTTGTTGTCTGTGAGTCTGAGACCATTCTTCTGTAAACCTGAGGATGACTAGGGTTTAGAATAAATGTATGGCTCTGCCAGTATCAAGCATTAAGGTGGGTGAGGTGAGTCTGGGAGGTCCTTGAGTGTACAAGTTCAGCATATAAGTCTTCCTATGAGGCACTGCTGTTGTCAAGAGCCACAGCCAATGGAGGCCAATGGGGGCCAATGGAGCTATGGAGGTATGACCAAGTACTGGGTACTGGTTAATTAGCTAAACGACACCACACTCCTAATTATCTCCATTTCATAGATGCAAATGTTGAGGCAAGATGACCCGCTCAATGTGCCCCAGGTCAGCAGAAACCAACAAGCTCCTCCCTAGACCTCTACACTGACTTTTATTAGAAAATTATCTTTCTAATCAGCTCCGCCTCATCTCCTGCCACTTAAAGCAGAGCCCAGCTCAACACTGGCAAAACTCCTCAGGGACCAGACAGCCAGGGCGGAAGAGTTCTCAGCCAGCCGAGGAGGGCGCTGTCCCCAGAACAAGCCGAAGCCTGTGGCTTATCAACCCTGGGTCTATGTTGTTTCAGGCAGCTGCTCTAGATGAGTGAGTACAGGAGTGAGAAGTGATTGAAACTCAGTGAAAATTACATCCTTTCAGAGCTTGAAAATTCGGAAAGTCAGTACACCCCCTCATTTTATCTACGAGATAATAAAAAGAAATTGTGCAACTTGCCAAAGGGTCATGCAGTTAAAAATGGGTAGAACAATGCTCTTTCAATGATTCCATATTGCCCAGTGACCCTAGCTAAAAACCGTACTGGACCCCAGCTGACCACGATTTACCAAAACATCAAAGATCCCTAAATCTGAGAGACCAAAGCTTCATCCATATTTACCTTTGACATATAAAGAAGTGGAAATAATGTCGGTGCTGGGGTTAGTCTCACCTGTATTCATATTCCTGCTCTCCTAGCTGGGTGACCCCAAGTAAGTTGCTTAACCTCTCTGTGTCTTCATTTCCTCAGGAAATTGGAGTTAATAATTGTACCAGCCTCCCATTTGTTGTGAAGACTAAATGAGTTAATACATGTAAAGAGCTCAGAGCAGCACCTTGCATGTAGTTACCAATGTATGTGTTAGATACTCTTATTCAGTCATGCCCTCCCATTGTTTTTACAAAATAACAAAGTGACTCAAAGGGAAGGTGAGGCATGACCAGTCCAAAAGTAGCAGCTGGGCTTAAGGGACCTCTGTGTCTGAATTCTTCTGGGATTTCAGTGGAGATACCTTCTTCTCTAGTCCTTGTTCTACGATTCGGGAAAGTGCTCGCTGCCTGGGGTAGTAACACTCGCTCCATGGTCTGGGCCTCCGAGAAATGCAGATTTGCACTCCCCCCTCCAGACCAACCGAATCCCAAACTAGGGGTGGGGCCCAGCAATCTGTGTTTTATCAAGCCCTTCAGGTAATGCTGTGTTAGCCTTCTCTCTGGGCTCTGTGATTCCTCAGGGAGAGCACGAGGATTGAATCCTGATAGAGATAAATCTCACCCGTGATCATTTATCATTCCACATTTCTCCTTAAGAAGTGTTCTAAAGAGGGGCGGATGGGCCTTGACGAAAACCAAGGAAAAAAACATGAAGCTTTCCACAGTCCCAAACCCTCTGCCTGGGATGTTTCAGATTTACTATCACATCTCTTCCAAATGTATTCCTACCGCTCCAGCATAGCAGTAATGAGAGAAAGGGAAGACAGTTTCCCCTCTTTCTTTCCCTGCAGATTTAGAATGAAAAATTTCATAGAATAAAAAGCATGAAAGATTTGAGAAATAGAGCATCCTTAAAGTGTCGGGGTATTGAACTGTCTCTTTTTGCTCCCTGTCTTGGCTCTTTACTGCATTCTCCTCCCTCCTCACCCCAAAAAAGCCATTTCACACCTCTCTCCTCTCTCCAGGCCTCCTGCAAGCCTCTTATCTCGCTGTATCCTTCACTGAGAAAATAGGAGCCGGCAGATTCTGGCTCCCTCAACTTTTCTCTTCCACGGCTGCCTGCCACACTCATCTGCACCCTTCTTCTCTGCGTCCCTCCTGGTACCAGCGGACGAGCCCAGCTCCGAGAGAAGGGCAACCCCTCTGCGCCCTGGATCCGTCTCCTCTCCCCTCCTCCAGTCAGCATCCTCACCTCTCCTATGCTCCTCCAGTATCCCTGTCAGCATGCCACCTGAATGTCAGTGTTTTCTAGTTTAAAAGAAAAGCCCTCTCTCAGCTCCACAACCTCTCCTGCCCCCTCTCTTTTTCCCTTCTTAGCAAACTTGTTGAAAGCTGCCTGGAGTTAGTGAACTATGACTTGCTGGTGTTTTAAAGGGAGCTTGAGGGGTGGCTCCCCGTGCAGACTGGACAGGGCAGCGGGTTGCAATCCAGGCTCCACCACTTTCCAGCCGTGTGGCCTTGGGCAAGTTATTTATCCTCTCTGGGCCTGGCTTCCTCATCTGTAAAATGGGCATGATATTAGAATCTGCACCGTAAGATTGTGAGAAATATGTGAATTAATGCATATAAAGCATTTAGCAGACACTTAACTGTAAACTGCAAATTCTATTATTATTCTCTCCTTAATTTACTCCAGTGGGGTTTTGTCCCCACTGCACCAAGGTATCTATCACTACTGTCAATGTTTCTAGCGACCTCCATGTTGCCAAATCTAATGTCAGCTTCTCTGATATGATCTTACTTGTCTTCACAACAGCATTCAACACAAAATGTCCCACAACTGCCTCCTTGAAACACTTTCTTCTATGGCCTCTATGACGCTACACTCTCCTGAATCCCGCCCTCACCCCTACCCCATGACACTGGTCCCATCTCCTGGGGTTGTCCTCTGCCACTCTACGCCTGGTCAGGTGGTAGCCGCCCTCCTCTGCTGCCCCATGCAGCTCAAAACCACCAGGCTCCACCTCCAGGGAACCCGCCTCTGGTATGAGGAAGTAGCCTTTCACTCATTTCGCATATTCGATGATTGACTGTACCCTTTGCTAAAAGGCCTCAGGGTCCAGGAACAGAATATAACAGTATGGGGACAATTGCCCTTTAAAAGTGGCTGGTGGAGGAGACATGGGGATATATGTATATATATAGCTGATTCACTTTGTTATACAGCGGAAACTAACAAACCCTTGTAAAGCAATTATACTCTAATAAAGTTGTTAAAAAAAAAGTGGCTGGTGTAAGCTTCAGGGTCAGGATAAAGTTTTATGAGGCGAGGGAGGGCCAGTCCCGGACTAGCAAGGGCTGTGTGAGAGGGAGCTTTTTCCAGACCCCAAAGGAGCCCTGGCGGAAGCCTTGAAGCCTGGGGTTAAGTTTCCAGACAGGTCCTGGTGGGAAGCCCTGAGGCAGGGTAGATGGGGATGAGGAATTACTCCAGTCAAGAAGCTGACCTGTCCGGGGAAAGAGCTTCCTATCCTTTTCCTTCTGTCTTCCCTTTTTTGATGAGGATCCAAGTTTTGGTGACTCTCTTTGCAGCTAAGAGAGAAGAAGCCAGTCGATTGGGAAAGTCCTGATGTCATTCTGGTGGCCTTAGGTCAGGAGGTCTTTGTCCAGAGACCTTAATATAGGGTCGTGGCAATTCAGCCAAAGCCATCCAGGTTTCAAGAGGGGCTCTGCCTCCTGGCATTGATTCCAGCTCCTCCAGGACGGCGTGCAGGGAATGCTGGGGGCCCAGAGCCTAGGAATGAGGCCGATTTGGGAGTGGGACAGGGCGAGGGAGCAGGACTCCAGGATGTCCGTTACACAGAGGGTTTCCCCGCCAAGCCGTGAGGAGGAGTGCAGGTGCTTCTCAGTTATCCTGCCCCCCTGAAGCTGTTGCCCCGGGAGTCTCCCCTGCAGGCCAGGCTCTCCTGAAGGCGTGGACGAAGGAATTCCTCAGCAGCAACGACCTCACCCTCTACCAACAGGTGGCTGAGGGCTGTTGGGACAGCATCCTTAGGAAGACTAGGAAGACATTGTCCCAGGGACACAGCTGTATAAACGAGAGCTAGATTCCCGAGTTAGCCCACAAAATCCATGCCCTCCATGCTGTAGCTGTCATTGTGTGCTTAGGGTAGGAATGTTTCCTGTCAGTTTCCTTTCGCATTATAAAAGTACCATACTTCTGAAACACTGGCATTCAACAGGGTTGTGAGGCCTTGCTGAGAGAGCTAATCATTTATGAAGAGTGTTTCTATAGGATCCTGTTCAAGACTTCAAAAACAACTTAAACGTAGGTGTTAGGAAGCAGCCACTGGGGGCTAGGAATGCCTGCAGATTTGGGATCTCTGTGGGCGGGTGGTCCCTCACCTGGCTGTGGAGGCAGAGGGGCTGTTAGGGGTTGTCTTTGACTCCTCCCAGCTCAGTGAGGGAGCCGGCGGGACACCATTTACTAAAGCTCTGTCTGGAAGGCCATCTTCTCCTCGATACTACCTTCCCACCTGGAAAGAATGGGTCTGGGGTGCCGTGGGACTTTCTCAGAGGACATTCTGGTATGGACTCAAAGCCTAAGGAGTTACTGGTATAATTTTTTTTTTTAACTGTGAAACAGTATAATAACATTTAAGGAAATTTTGAAACAAGGAAACAAAAAGTCATCCATTGGTCTATCATTATAAGTGAATATATTTTCATTGTAAATGAAATATTTTCTTTTTTTTCCTCTGTAAGCCAAACAGTAAATCATTTTTACATAGTCAGTAATAGAGTGTGTACCCTTTCATATTCTGCTTCTTCCGTTGAGCCCTTGTGTATTAAAATTAAATATTTTAGGGCTTCCCTGGTGGTGCAGTGGTTAAGAATCCGCCTGCCAATGCAGGGGACACGGGTTTGAGCCCTGGTCCGGGAAGATCCCACATGCCGCGGAGCAACTAAGCCCGTGCGCCACAACTACGGAGTCCACGTGCCACAACTACTGAAGCCTGTGCGCCTAGAGCCCGTGCTCCACAGCAAGAGAAGCCACCACAATCAGAAGCCTGCACACCACAACGAAGAGTAGCCCCTGCTTGCCGCAACTAGAGAAAGCCTGTGCACAGCAACAAAGATCCAACACAGCCAAAAATAAATAAAATGTAAAAAAAAAATTAATTTTTAAAAAATTAAATATTTTAAAGCACTTTTACAGTTAAAAAAAATCCTTACACCTTAATATAGCAGCAGTTAACTCTATACAGTAATGTGCATTTCTGCACTTTTACTGGGTTGGAAAATGCCATATTGGGCCACCCTTCCTGGAAACACAAGGCCTGGCAGGATTCCCCCATCTGCCTGCCACCCATTCTGCTCAATCTATTATCCTGTTACATGTGAGCCTCTTGGGGTCCAAGTAACGTGCACCAGTCAAGCACCTAACAGTCTCTGTATTTAAGTATTTACTTAACACAGCGGTTCCCAAAGTGAGTTCTGAGGACACTGACACAGCAAAATTTTTCCCAGAAGAGTTCTGTAGTCAAGCAAGATTGGAAGTGCTGTATACTATTAGGTTGGACTACGTGAAATTGCCAATGTTCAATTGTCTTTGACCTCCAAAAGAGGGATTTCAAATGGTTCAACCTAGTACCTACTCCGCTGGGACATTCACTATGCATATTAGCGTATTAAGAGCTTTTGAAAAGTCCTATAGTTAAAGAAATCTATTTGATTGTGATTGACTCAATGTAATCCTTTTAAAAATACTACTTATTAATATACATCAGGATGTACTTTGGAAAACTCGGACGTGTAGTAATTACAAAAGAACAGAAGTCATGAATAGAAAAACAAACATGAATGTAGGAGTTCAGGGCAGTATGAAGGCTGAGTAAAGGCTCAAGAGGGAGAGGGCAGGCGGAAACTTTCCTTCCTGGACTACCTGCCCAACTTTGATATCGAAAGTCATCATAGTTTTCAGCCCTTCCCCTGCGGCAGTGATTCTTCCTGACCAACCTCTGCTTTTTTTCTCCCTCATAAACATGTAGGGAGGATTCATGAACTGACAGCAATGTCTCACCCCATATTCCTCGAATGACAGATATTAAATAAACATGGGTATTATTTGACTGCTCTCTCATTATAATTATTAGTTAGTTCATCTTTTCAGGATGTTATATCCCAGTTCATAAGTGTTCATCTAATTTGCTTACAACTAGGAGGTGAGTTAGGCTAATCTGGGGGCAGGCAGGAGGCTCGCCCTGGCTGGGGTGCCCCGGGGAGCACCTCCCACGTGCTGTATAAAGAACGTGAGCACATGGCCAGCTTTGAATATGTTGTTCTCCAGGGACCAGAGCCAGATGTCTAAGACAGAGACTGGAATTGTCGGACAGGGTAGATTCAAGTAGCAGACAGCGAGACAGAGGCTTGGCCAGGACTAAGTCCTCCCTGCTTCTACTCCCTAGCCCCCCCATCCCACGCCACTGTCCCACTGTCTGGAATTCTTCCCACCAGAGAGCCTTTTTTTTTTTTTTTTTTTTTTTTGCGGTATGTGGGCCTCTCACTGTTGTGGCCTCTCCCGTTGTGGAGCACAGGCTCCGGACGCGCAGGCTCAGCGGCCATGGCTCACGGGCCCAGCCGCTCCGCGGCATGTGGGATCTTCCCGGACCGGGGCACGAACCCGTGTCCCCTACATCAGCAGGAGGACTCTCAACCACTGTGCCACCAGGGAAGCCCACCAGAGAGCCTTTAACAGGGTTGTCCATCATTCACATGCTACCTAGTGGACGTCAGCATGACGGACTCTCAGTGGAGCCACTAGGCATTTTGACATCACCTAGCCCCTGTGGTCATCTAGCAGGTGTTAGGTGTGGGTAGGAATTATCTGATATTCCAGGGAAGTGGAAGATGAGAATCAAAAGGTAGGGTGATGCCTGCCTGTGAGAGCACAGAGTTTATTTAAAGTTGTTAATTGTAGTGTGGTGGGATTTAAATGACATTAAATGGGACCCTGACAGTTTTGTGCCCTGCAGTGGAAGGCACTGCCCAGAGTGAGCACGCTTACAAAAGAAATTCTTGGCCTCTCGGGGACATTGCTACAAACATATAATTACCAGGAAAGGAAAGAACAAGGTTGTTTGATTTCTCATGATGTGAGTGAAAACAAAGACTTGGACTTCGGCTCCCTGAAAAAGCAAACACGGAGAAGCTTGGAAGAGGTCACGTCATCTTTCAGATCCTCACGTCTCATTTGTCATCTATGAAAAAGTCAGATAATCTTTATAATATCTGCTGAGAGCTCTGAGAACAGTGGGAAAGGGAAGGGGCCTGAACGTTGCTATTTCTCTTTGGCTGTACAGTAGATGGGAAAAGGATGAATTTGGAACCAGAGGGTCCTGATTTGTCTTTCCCTTCCAAAATTATTGCGTGTGATCTTGTGCCAGTCACTTAATTTTTCTTGTTAAGTAAGGGCAATAAACGGACCTCCCAGAACCGCCTTGAGGATCAAAAGAGACAAGGTACAAGAGATGGTCATGATAGTGACACTGACAGCAACACATAGCTCTCTTGCAATACCTGACATGTCTACATCTTTCATTAAGAAGCTGCCTTGCCCATTGGAGAAATATAACTTTTAAAAAGAACCAAGACCCATACACCTAAAATAGACAGAAATATTAAAAAGCAATTGTCCTTTATGTCCAATTGTTCATTTCTCTTCAGGTTCAGCTTCCAGAGAGTCTGTCTGTATTAGGGGTATAGCCTGACATTTTGGTTCTCTTGGTCAACAATTTAGATCAGTTCTGGGGTTGACTTTCTTATGGGATCACCTCACAGTCCCACAGCCTCATAATCATGGCCTCCAATGTTGGGTTCCTCCCATGTGCCAGTACACTTCTGCAAGTTCTGAATACATTATTGATTAATTAAACAAATTTTTACTGATCATCTACTTTGTACCTGGCACCATAGATCCTAGGATTAGTCAGGTACAAGGTATAGGGCCCACCATCATTTAGAGTACAGACTAGAAGGAGAGACGATAGATAAACACACAGTTACAATACTGTATGCTAAGTGCCACCACAGGTCAGTTGCAGAATGCTTTGGAATCAACTTCTAACCCAGTCGTGGTGGTGGTGATTTGTGGTGGGTCATTCAGAGATTTCCTGGAGGAGGTAGTTTCTGAGTGGGAGTTAGCCAAGCAAGGAGAAGTGAGGAGAATATCCAGGCAAAGGGCAAGACCTATGGGGGGGGGGGTGATGGGAAGAGGAAGAGGAAGACAGAGTGGTAGCTGCAGAGACGAGCATGAGCTGGATTTAATCTCCTCAACAACTGAATAAGGTGGGTTTTATCTTCCCACTTTGCAGCTGAGTAAATCAAGGCATAGAGTGACATGAGAAAGTGAATGGGGATGTTTGGGAGAATTATTAGAAGATGGCAAAACCAGCAGATGAAATCAAATCCTTTTTTTTAAATTGGGGTATAATTGTTTTACAATGTTGTGTCAGTTTCTACTGTACAGCGAAGTGAATCAGCTCTATGTGTATATCTATCTATCTATCTATCTATATATATAGATAGATAGATAGCCCCTCTTTTTTGGATTTCCTTCCCATTTAGGTCACCACTCAAATCATTTTTTTGTTTGTTTGTTTTGTTTTTTGGTTTTTTTTTTTTTTTTTTTTTTTGCTGTATGTGGGCCTCTCACTGTTGTGGCCTCTCCTGTTGCGGAGCACAGGCTCCGGACGCACAGGCTCAGCGGCCATGGCTCACGAGCCCAGCCGCTCCGCGGCATGTGGGATCTTCCCGGACCGGGGCATGAACCCGTGTCCCCTGCATCGGCAGGAGGACTCTCAACCACTGCGCCACCAGGGAAGCCCTCAAATCATTTTTGAGAATGATTTTCAAATGGCAAGAAGAGATGATGAGGTCAGAATCCACTGCTTAATGGTCGGACTCCGCTGGGCCCATGGTGCCCCTTACTGATACTTTTCTCCCAGGGATCGTCAATCTCACTGCTTATCCATTATCACAACTGTTTAGTACAATATAAGCAAAGGGAATAAAAAATAGAGTCTAGATTTATCTGCCTCCAAAGTCTATGCCCTTTTCTAGTCTAGAAAAAAGTTATTTTATTTTTGATACTATGATTAGGTGTGTGAAGCAGCTGGAGAAGTTGGGTGGCTAGGCTGGTGCAACGTGGATCTTACAAGGCAACTTCCCCTTACGGCCAAGGTCTTGGTAGCTGCACTTTATCAAGAGCCCAGGAGCCCGGCTTCCCAGGAGTCCCAGTGACAAAACCCCAAATGCCAGGTTCCACTGCCTTTCTTTGAAAGCCTTTAGAAGTAAAACTCTGAAGTGTTAGCAGAGAGGAATATTGGTATGAGAAAGAAGTGTTTTGATATTACAGAGCTATCAAGATCTTGGTTCCTTTGGAATGCTAGAAGAATTTTTTTTCCCCTTAAAGAGATTCCCCCAAAACTTCTGTGCTTAAACTGTAGGAGAAGACTAAAACCTTGAAAGCTTTTGAACATGACCAAAACTTTGAAAAAAAGATAAATCTGGCTGTTTTCTCATATTCTAGGTTGACATTTCTCATAGGCAGAATACTATGAAATGCTCGACTTCTGTAGATTCAGCAAATAAGTAATTATACTTTCACTAATAATGACCCCAACATATTCCATTTATTCTAATAAGTGTGTTATCTAAATGTAAATGCTAATTTTCTGAGGCAGAAAGTGTGGGACCTACAAGAGAATCTGTTTAATACGTGTAGAGGATACTGCTAGCTTCCCAGTTTTCTACCCTTAAGGCAAAATTGTAAAGAAGCAAGGCACAGGATGGTGGCTTTCATCAGCATTCTCAAAAGGTGTTGAATTGTGAAGGAAGTGCTCAGTTTATCTGGGGCTCCTGGTGCTGTTCACCTGGGTCCCCCAAACTGAGGCTGTTCTCCAATCATCACCTCGGGCACCTTGTGAACAGCCTATGGAGTTATGAAGAACATGTCTGCACATGTCTGCTAACTTAAAGGAAGAAAAACAAGTTATGGGTAACTCCTAGCACACACTCACTGGGTCTTGGCTCTTCCTGTGGGAGTTCTACAGAAAGTACAAACCATTGACCTAGGAAATTGTTGTAAGTTAACAACTTTGTGGGGGCATCTGACTGAAAGATGCCTGTTCAACCACCTTCTCAAAGAGAGTTAGGTCAAACCTAGAAAAACTAGAGCAATGTTTTCTTTTTAAAAATATGTTCTCCTTATTCGTTTTACAAAAGTAATGTTGGGGGGGTGCTTCCCTGGTGGCGCAGTGGTTGAGAGTCCGCCTGCCAATGCAGGGGACACGGGCTCGTGCCCTGGTCGGGGAAGATCCCACGTGCCGCGGAGCGGCTGGGCCCGTGAGCCATGGTCACTGAGACTGCGCGTCCGGAGCCTGTGTTCCGCAACGGGAGAGGCCACAACAGTGAGAGGCCCGCGTACCGTAAAAAAAAAAAAAAAAGTAATGTGGGGTTAGTGGGGAGAATTTGGAAAATACAGAAAAGCACAAAAGAAAAAATGTCTAAATCTATATCATCCTGAACCCGGAGATAACCACCTTCAATGTATCCTTCTGGTCTTTTTTCTCTGTATTTAGATACAATAAATGGTAGCATATGGTACATATTATTTTAGAAAATACTTTCTACTTACCAATTTTGTGAACATTTCTCATATAAGTAAACATGCTTTTATGATGTGATTCTTTTTTTTTTAATTTTCTTCTTTTATCACTTTTATTTATTTTTATTTTTTTTGTAGTACGCAGGCCTCTCACCGTTGTGGCCTCTCCCATTGCGGAACACAGGCTCCGGACGCTCAGGCTCAGCGGCCATGGCTCACGGGCCCAGCCGCTCTGCGGCACATGGGAGATCTTCCCAGACCGGGGCATGAACCCGTGTCCCCGGCATCGGCAGGCAGACTGTCAACCACTGCGCCACCAGGGAAGCCCTATGATGTGATTCTTTACAACTGCATAGTATTGCCTCTCATGATGAACCTTAATTTACTCACTCAGTTCCTGATTCTTGGACATGTAGGTGCTTCCAGTTATTTGCCCACAACTATTATGTTAATTTCAATCAATGCTATAGTTAACATCCTTGGAAATACATCCTGTTGGTTCTTTAGAATGAACTCCTAGAAGTAGAATCACTGGATCAAGACTCACTATGCACATTGAAACCTGCTGATACATGTGGCCAAATTGTCCTCCTATCCCCACCCTAAAGTTTGCTCCAATTCACACCCTTACCAGCCAGCTAGAATCCCCAAAGTAATAATTTCTACATAAGCCTTTCTCCAGGACCAGAACTAACCCTGCCAACATTTTGAAAAAGAAAATGGCAAATTTTGTATCCAATGTTCCCACTTTTCCCCATTATTGAGATTTTCTTTCTTATGTCTTAGCCTCCTCTTTCTTAATTTACCATCCAACCCTGCTCTCAGTAAAGTAACTAAGACATTCATTTACACCCAGGTATCAATGACTAATGAGATAAAATATTACACTATATATCTTAATCACAAACAAAACCAAAGAAATACATTTCTTATAAGGTTTCACTTCATTATCAAGCTAAAGATGAGTTATTGTGAGGTGGAGAAAGCCCCAGAGGTAGTAAAACAGAGGCCAGGAGTTTTGGGGTTTTGTTCTTGTTTGTTTTGGTTTATTGAAGTATAGTTGATTTACAATGTGTTAGTTTCTAGTATACAGCAAAGTGATTCAGTCATATACATATTTCAGATTCATTTCCATTATAGTTTATTACTGTATTCTTACTCCTAAAACTGTTCTTTGGCAAGTCTCCCTTTTATGGAGAGGAAAATGAAGTTTACAGTCTCTTCTTTCTCTACCCAACTCCTCAGGAAAATCTTGGTGTTTTCTGCTAAGTCTCCTCACCCTCCCACTCATAAGTATGAATTCAATGGAGTAAACCATGCAGAGAGCACTTCCCTGGTGGCGCGGTGGTTAAGAATCTGCCTGTCAATGCAGGGGACACGGGTTTGAGCCCTGGTTGGGGAAGA
Source organism: Mesoplodon densirostris (assembly GCF_025265405.1). Taxonomy (NCBI): domain Eukaryota; kingdom Metazoa; phylum Chordata; class Mammalia; order Artiodactyla; family Ziphiidae; genus Mesoplodon; species Mesoplodon densirostris. The sequence continues at coordinate 105,844,693 of NC_082662.1, read as the reverse complement.
TCCCCCATGTCGCAGAGCAACTAAGCCCGTGCGCCACAACTACTGAGCCTGCGCTCTAGAGCCCACGAGTCACAACTACTGAGCCCACGCGCCTAGGGCCTGTGCTCCACAACAAGAGAAGCCACTGCAGTGAGAAGTCCACACACCGCAACGAAGAGTATCCCCCACTCGCTGCAACTAGAGAAAGCCCGCGCGCAGCAACAAAGACCCAACGCAGCCAAAAATAAACAAATTAATTAATTAATTTAAAAAAACATGCAGAGAAGTCTGAAAAGGGTATAAGAGAAAGGGAAGAGGATAGTGATGAGAATAGATTTTACGCCAGGAGGGAGAAGAGACAGGGAGTGGATTTCAGAGAGAGTTTGGGGAAATTTTTGAGAAGGGAATTTTCTGTTCTAATAAGAAGAGAAGTTGGGAAAGAGGATTTTTTTTTTTTTTTTTTTTTTTAGTTTTTCTGTGCATTATCCATGTAATACCTTCGGATGTTTTCCTAGATGTCCATTGGTTTCAGTCAAACTTTTCTATCGGATTGATATTTCTTTGACTGTAATATTGTCAAAAACCAAACCATGAGATATTTGGGCTTTATATAGGTTACAATAGGAGCATGTCTCTGGAGCTTGACAATATTTATGTATAATAATTAAGAGCTGATTTCTAAATGTATATTTATATTTAGTAGCTAATTTTAATTGTTTCCTTAAAATCTTCCCCGAAGTGTAATTGAAGTAGACATAACCCTGAAATAAAAATATGGGCTGCCATTCATTTGGGCTGCCTCATGGACATATTTTGATTCATAGAAGAGTATGTGCCAAAGTCAGTCAGCTCAGTTTGGCATTTATCAAATGCCCAGGATGAGTCAGGCACTATGTCTGACACTTAGGGGAATATATGTGACTTGATATATTGATCCAACATGACCAGTAGGTTATAATCAAAGCACAGTTTAACTTTTATCTCCCTCTGACCTTTTAAAGTGCATTCAGTAGGGAAATACATGCTGAAACTTCTGAAGCCTCTGATGAAAACTTGACCTCTCCATCAGCTGCCTGATGTCTCCTCAGCACCTGGTTCTCCAAAGGTCCACTTCACACATGACTCTCAATGCTCAGGTCCCCTCTCCCAGGTATTCCTACTGGTGGGAACTCATCATGGCTCTAGGATATCTGGCCTGTTGGACAAACTCACCTATTCCTTGCCTTGTAAAAGAGTACTGACCTCCAAATGCATATTCTCCCATTCTCTCTCTCTCTCTCTCTCTCTCTCTCTCACATTGACCTGTTCTAGACCACATTAAATTTCACATGTATGACTTTGGCTCTACTCCATGGTGTACCCACCACACCCCAACTTTGTGCTTTGTATTTGTGCATTGAGGAGGGAGAAGAGTATGTCCTCATAGCAGAGAAAAAAATCTTTTTCTCCTAAGAAATAGCATCACAAATCTCTCTCTACTTTGATTCCTTTTTATAGCCCTTCATCTGATTGAGGTGGCTAAGAATCATGGAACTGCTTGTCAAAGATTCCCTTTTTAAACTCTACAGAGTGACGTGGTGTCTCACTTTTGTGTGCAGCATCCATTGTATCTCGAATCTCGGTTGAAACTTTAAATTTAACATCCTATTATTACACAAAAACATAAAGGTACAGTTCCTGTTCTTGAGAAGTTGAGAGGAGATTAAAGAAGACACAACTGTATAAACAGATCATTTCAATACAACGTGACAAGCGTCTGACAGAGAAATGTGCAGGGGACCTTGAGGCCAAGGAGACAGCTTCTGATACACATTGCCACTATTTTGCCTCAAACGTTACCTGGAGGAAGGCCACACACAAAAGAATAAGGAGTCTGTGTAGCTTGCAAGTGAGCTGAAAGAATGTGGTATCTTCTTGGGAACTTCATGCTTCAGAACAAATGCTATTGATTTATCCCCAGTTACTCAGTGCCTGGAGGAATGATTAAATTATGGGTTTGGGATAATACTGTATAATTGGTTAAAGTGGATAGAAAAAGGACCCTTTTTTAAGGGTTTGAAAGGAAGCCCAGAAATCTTGGCAGACAAATGTGAAAATAGTCATGCTCTCTGAATCTTACTTAAGATACTGTAGAAACAGGGCTAGTTCTGGGGCCTGGACCACTCACATGTGTCTCACTCCTGTGCTCTTGGCTCCACACCTCAGTGACCATATAGAGGACATCTGGACAAGCACTGCCCCAGACATTAGAAGTGGAGAGGGAGCATGAGGGACACATCCACTATACCTACCTTTTCTCTCTCTTCATTCTCTCTCTTACCAATTCTTTCTTTTCCTTTGGAATGAATAGTTCATTGCACTTTCCCAGCCCCCAGTCACAACATAAAATATAGCATTATAAAATTGCTTGGAAAATAGCAGAAAAATCTATCAATGAGCTCCTCTAATGCTGTTAAGAAGGGAGCTGTATTCTGTTAGGTCCTCAAATGGAGTTTATGCCACTGAGCCCCAGAACCCTAGAGATGTCCCATCTGGCTGTCCAAACAGATACAAACCACTTTACACACTGAGGGGATCATACCAAGGCTGTGTGTCTCAGGGTCAACAGGACTGTTGTAATTTCAGTTGTTTTGCCTAGTGTCCCTCCGAGCCATTGAATTATCCCAGAAATTCACATAATTATGAATCCAAACTATGTCTTTCAGACCTCTCTCACCTGGAAGTAACACACACAACCATTGTCAAACCACAGCTCCCGTTTTTGGAAAGATTGCTCCCATAACCAGACACCATTTCAGAGCAAGAAGCAGCATTTCGTCCAAGAAATGCCCCTTTCGATTGACATGTACACACTGCTATATTTAAAATAGATAACCAACAAGGGCTTACTGTATGGCACAGGGAACTCTGCTCAATACTCTGTAATAACATAAATGGGAAAAGAATTTGAAAAAGAATAGATTCATATATATATATATATATATATATATATATATATATATATATATATATATATATATAAACTGAATCATTTGCTCTACACCTGAAACTAACACAATATTGTTAATCAACTATACTCCAATATACAATTAAAAAAATTTTTAAATGCCCCTTTGGCACTGACCAGGGTACTCCCAACCCAGCTAGGTTCTGACTCTCAGGGCAGCCCTCTGGGAGAACGTGGTTGCTTTTTCTGGGTAGGAGGAAATTTGCCCGAATGGAAAAAGGCCAGTATTCCAGGTCATTCCTGCGTCTCTTCTTCAGGCCCCTGCCCGTGCTGACACGTCCCCCGCTCCTTCCTGGGATTCTCAGCTCTGTGGCCACTGGAACTGTTGTATTTGACTGCAATGTGAAAAATTGTTTCTGTCCTTGTTTTGAGTAAGATATGCCTAGAAAGGGGGAGGAAATTAAGAAACATTGTAAATATGACATGAACAAAGCTAGTTTCTTATCCTCACTTCCGAAATCTAAGTCAACATTTAACATGACTGGATAATGTGGCAGCTTTGAGGGCACCAGCATTGGTTTCTTTTCTCATCTCTGTCTGGGTTAGCAAGAGGAAAAGCTAATTAGTCTCTAGACCAAAGGAAAACTGGGGAGGCATTCCTCCCAGGCCTAGCAGGACCCTCAGTCCCTAACAGAATCTGTCCCAAGTGTCTCTGGTCTTCCTTCCCTAAGACCACCCTCCACCCCTCTGGCCTTGAAATACAACATACTTTGTACCACAGTCACCCTGGCTCTTGACGTGGGCCTTAACCTCTTGAGAGCAGCAAAGGAAACTAACGTTTCTAGTGCATTTGCTACATGCCAGGCACTATCCTACAGACACTATATACATCATGGAGAAAGGCACCAATCGAAAAAGGTAGTTCTCTCCCTAGCCCTCAAATATGTCTTACCTTGAGCTCAGAAATAATGTCCTAAGCATTAAAAAAATTGTTAGAGGTGCCCACCTATGCCCTCACCAACCAGCATGTAATTCAAAGTGTAAAGGGCACTAAACTATAAAACTAGAAAATGCATACACAAGTTAAAAAACACTTCCATCTAGTTTTCCTGATTGTACATGTCTAGATGAGTTCGTTGAAACTTAACTCTTATCTCTGGCCCCCATTTGTGAGTGTGTTGGTCAGGAGTGGGAGAGATGCCATAGGACAAGCTTATCAGCCCTGTGAATAGCCCGCTACTGCCTGGGCTTCTAGTTACCCTATGCTGACCCAGTACAGCTTTCTTTGGTTCATCTCCTAAAGTTCTTGATAGCTTTGATCCCTGGAAAGCAAAGCATTGTCTGTGACTCGTTTCTCTAAGTTGCTCAATATGCTTGAAACAAATTCTCTGGATGACCATTAATGCTGATTTTACCCCTATGGTGAAGGTATAAATCTTACCTTTATGTGTTTATAGCATAATCTAGTAGTGTCTCTATTGGGCATGAAGCCTTAATCATGGGTACCACATGCTCTCCATATCATATCAGTATCCATAATACCTAATGGGTACTACAGATATACTTCATATCTCAAATTTCCTTTTCTCTTCGCACTTTGAAAATATAATTCCATCAGTTTTCTGGCTTCTTTTGTTACTTTGGAATATAAGCTATTTGTCTAATTTTCATTCCTTTTTAGGTAATCTATCTTTTCTCTCTTACTGCCTATAAGATCTTTTGGGTCTTTGTTCTTTTATAGTTTCACTATGAAATGTCTGGTAGCTTTCTTTTTATTTACACTACTTGAGATGCATTGAGCTTCCTGAATCTGAAGATTGGGATCTTTCATGAATACTAAAAAAAAAAATACTTTTTCTCTTCAGGTATTGCCTCTCTCTCTTTCTCTATTCTCTCTTTCTGGACCTCTGGTATGATATATATTAAAATTTTGTTTTTCATTTGTCTTACCCTCTCTTTTATATATATATTTTTAAATTTTTATTGAGGTATAATTGACATACAATATTATATTAGTTTCAGGTATACAACATAAAGATCTGATATTTGTATGTATTGAGAAATTATTTCCACAACAAGTCTAATTAACATCCATCACAATACATAGAATTATAGAATTATTGTTCTTGTGGTGAAAACCTTTTTTTTTTCATTAAAGTATAGTTGATTTACCATGTTGTGTTAGTTCCTGGTGTACAGCAAAGTGATTCAGTTATATATATATATATTTTTTCAGATTATTTTCCATTATAGGTGAAAGATATGGAATACAGTTCCCCGTGCTATGCAGTAAATCCTTGTTGCTTATGTATTTTATGTATAGTACTTTCTATCTATTGATCCCAAACTCCGAATTTATCTCTCCCCCCTCCATTTCCCCTTTGGTAACCATAAGTTTGTTTCCTATGTCTGTGACTCTATTTCTGTTTTGTATATAGTTCTTTGTATTACTTTTTAGATTCCAGATATAAGTGATATCATATAATATTTGTCTGATTTACTTCACTAAGTATAATATTCTCTAGGTCCATCGATTTTGCTGCAAATGGCACTATTTCATTCTTTTTTATGGCTGAATAGTATTCTATTGTATATCACATCTTTTTAAGCTGACCTTCTGTTGATGAACACTTGTGTTGTGTTATTTCCATATCTTGGTAATTGTAAATAGTGCTGCGATGAACACTGGGATGTATGTATCTTTTCCAATTAGAGTTTTCATCTTTTCTGGATATATACCCAGGAGTAGGATTGCTGACTCCTACGGTAGCTCTATTTTTAGCTTTTTAAGGAATCTCCATACTGTTTTCCATAGTGGCTCCACCAATTTACATTCCCACCAACAGTGTAGCAGGGTTCCCTTTTCTCCACACCCTCTCTAGCATTTATTACTTGTAGACTTCTTGATGATAGCCATTTTGACCGGTCTGAGGTGATACCTCATTGTGGTTTTGATTTACATTTCTCTAATAATTAGCAATGTTGAGCATCTTTTCATGTGCCTGTTAGCCATCTGTATGCTTTCTTTGGAGAAATGTCTATTTAGGTCTTCTGCCCATTTTATGATTGGGTTGTTTCTTTTTTCGATATCGAGTTGTATGGGCTGTTTGTATATTTTGGATATTAACCCCTTGTTGGTTGCATCATTTGCAAATATTTTCTCCTAGGTTGTCTTTTCATTTTGTTTATGGTTTCCTTTGTTGTGTAAAAGCTCTTGATTAGGTCACACTTGTTAATTTTTGCTTTTATTTCTTTTGTCTTGGGAGACTGATCTAAGAAAATATTTCTAAGATTTATGTCCAAAAATGTCTTGTCTACATTCTCTTCTAGGAGTTTTATGGTGTCGTATCTTATATTTAGGTCTTTAAGCCATTTTGTGCTTATTTTTGTAGATGGTGTGAGGAAGTGTTCTAATTTCATTGATTTACACGTAGCTGTCCAGCTTTCCCTACACCACTGTTGAAGATACTGTCTTTTCTCCATTGTATATTCTTGCCTCTTGTGTCATAGTTTAATTATCCATAGGTGTGTGGGTTTATTTCTGGGCTCTCTATATTCTGTTCCATTGATCTATATGCCATTTTTTTGTGCTAATTGTTTCAATTACTGTAGCTTTGTAGTATTGTCTGAAGTCTGGGACGGTTATGCCTCCAGCTTTGTTCTTTTTCCTCAGGATTGCTTTGGCAATTATGGATCTTTTACAGTTCTGTATAAATTTTAGGATTATTTGTTCTAGGTCTGTGAAAAATCTCATGGGTATTTTGGTAGAGATTGCATTAAGTCTGTAGATTGTTTTGGATATTATAGCCATTTTAACAATATTAATTCTTCCAATCCAAGAGTGTGGGATACCTTTCCATTTCTTTGACTCATCTTCAATTTCCTTTATGAATGTTTTATAGTTTTCAGCATACAAGTCTTTCACCTCCTTGGTTAAGTTTATTCCTAGGGGTTTTTTTTGGATATGATTTTAAACAGGATTGTTTTTAACTTTCTCTTTATGATATTTCATTATTAGTGTAAAAAATGCAACAGATTTCTGTATATTAATCTTCTATCCTGCTACTTTGCTGAATTCATTTATTAGTTCTAATAGTTTTTGTGTGGATACTTTAGGGTTCTTTATATAGAGTATCATGGCATCTGCAAATAGTGACAGTTTTACCTCTTCCCTTCCAATTTGGATGACATTTATTTCTTTTCTTGTCTGATTGCTGTGGCTAGGACTTCCAGTACTATGTTGAATAGAAGTGGTGAGAGTGGGCACTCTTGTCTTATTCCAGATTTTAGCAGGAAAGCTGTCAGTTTTTCACTGTTGAGTATTATGTTGGCTGTGGGTTTGTAGTAAATGGCTTTTTTTTTTTTACATTGGGGTATAGTTGTTTTACAATGTTGTGTTAGTTTTAGGTGTACAGCAAAGTGATTCAATTATACATATACTGGGATCTATTCTTCTTCAAATTCTTTTCCCATTTAGGTTATTATAGAATATTGAGCAGAGTTCCCTTGCTATACAGTAGGTTTTTGTTGGTTATCTATTTTAAATATAGCAGTGTGTACATGTCACTCCAAAACTCCCAATATTTTCCTTTAGAGAAGAAGATAAATGATAATTTCTCCCATAATTGGCTGCTCAAAAATTAAGAATGTGTTAGTTTCCCTTAGTAACACAGTATTGATATTTAATTTAATCATTACTTCAAGTTTTAAGTACTATGTGCTAGACACTCTGAGGGAAGCATTCTCTAAAGTGGAGAATTTATTTAACAAACATTAAGTTCCTACCATGTTCCAAGAATTGGAAAAACAACATGAACAAAGCATAGAGACAAGAAACAGCCTGGCCTATTTAGGGGCCCGAGATAGTTTAGAACAAATGGAACATGGAAGTAGGGGGCCAGAAGTGGGGCAAGAAATGGGATAAAGTATCCACAAATTTACATAGACTCTCCTTGAGCTTTTATTTGTGTTCAAACTTTTTAACATTTCAGAATTCATATGCATTCTTCATTTTTTAATGCTCAAATCAATACTTGAGATTTAAATCTTAAGCGTTACTAGAATATGGTATCTGAATATGTAGAAGTCTTAATCAGAAGGTAAAAAGAAATCTTGTGTTTCATTGTAGACCTGTAACCAGTCTCCGGGTCAATGCCTGGCCCTGGACCACAGTGGGTTAGGGTGGCCCACAAGAGTCTGGGACGGGAGTCGGCGGTCGGTATAGGAGAACACAGTAGGACCTTATTGCATGTAATAGTATCAGGGGAATGCAGGAACCATGAATCTACAGGAGAAAGCTGAGACCAGGGTCCCAGAATTCAGGCTGGACCAGAGGGGGAAAGACAGAGAGCAGAGTCTGAAATAATTAACAGAAGGCCTGGGTTCAAGCCCAGCTCCAGGGCAGAGGCAGGGTGCAGATTCCAGGAAGGCCAGGGAAACTTTGCATCTGTAATAGGTCCACAAAGGAGTTCAACTTGAGGACAGCTGGAGATCCTAGGACAGGGAGTATTTCCCCTGCCCTGGGCTTCAGAATTGTCCTCAGTGTGGGAAACCAAGGCTTGTCATGGCACACAGAGCAGCCCCAGGGCAGCTGATGAGTGCAGCTCAGACAGGCCAGGTCCTCAAAGAATGGGCCCGGCAGCCTGATTGCCACACCTCCGTCCTCAAAAACTTTACATGGCCACACCTGCGGTACTGTGCCCATGCCTAAAAAACGAGAATGTGAGTCCTAGCAGGTGAGGATTTGCAGTAGAATTCCTGGTAGGACTTTTGGAAGACTCCACATGATATCCCTACTGATTTCCAGGATACAGTGGTCTGCTTTTCTCTGGGGATATTTTTTAGTGTTACTGAAATAAAGAACGTGAATGATAGAAGCCTTGGAGTGTACAAGTATGTCCTTGGGTCCCATTTCAGGACCCCGAGGCATCAGACTGCCTAAGACAGGTATGTGTGCTTGGGTAGAGAAATGCGCGGAGGGTGCCTGATATACTTGTTTCCATCTTTATTAATGAATAACCAGTGAACTGATGGCAGGGCTAGGCATTCTGAGAAGGGACAGCCCAGGCAGTGCTCTGAATCTCTTCAGTGACAACGCATGATCCTGAAGGCAGGTCAAGGAATAAAAAGCCAGACAGTCAAATGTGGCTTTAGAGAGCTGCGTAGGTGGCCTAGTCCTTAGATCTTTCATGCTCTGCGGGCCCTCCATCTGCCCGAGGCCCGGACCACAGTGACTGAGGGGAGGAAGGGTTAGCGGAGGGAGCCTGCATGGTGCTTCCCCATCAAACCGCCTCAGATCCAGCCCCTGCCTCGGCCTCCCATCCTGATGCCAGTGCCTGGCCCTCCTCCTCTCTCACGGGTTCTGGGGTTCACCTTCCTGCCCCACTCTCTTAACTCTGTTAAGGAAAGAGAAAGGAGAGCATGCTCTGGGCTGAGCCTTCAGAAAAGATGCCAGAGGACAGACAGAGCTGAGCTGGGCTTTGAACGGGACCCGCTCTTGATAACCAGAGAGGAGGTGGAAGGATGTGCTAGGCAGAGGGCAACGGGGAGATCAGCCTGATGGAACACAGGGCTCCAGATGGGGAGAAGGGTTAGACAGACAGCATGGCCTTTTAGGATGGTCTTAAATTCTAGGCTCAGTTTGAACTTTACAGCAATGAGAAGTCGTTTAAATTAGGGGGTACTAAGAAGGGGTAAAAAATTAACTTTTTTTCTTTTTTGGTATGCAGGCCTCTCACTATTGTGGCCTCTCCCGTTGCGGAGCACAGGCTCCGGATGCGCAGGCTCAGCGGCCATGGCTCACGGGCCCAGCCGCTCCGCGGCATGTGGGATCCTCCCAGACCGGGGCACAAACCCGTGTCCCCTGTATCGGCAAGTGGACTCTCAACCACTGCGCCACGAGGGAAGCCCAAAATTAACTTTTATAATTTTAATATAATAGCTAATATTTACACATTACAAAGCATGGTTTGTTTCTTTGGGCCTTATAAGAATCCTGTGGAGGGGGAAGTGTTTAATTTGGACACAGGTATAGGATGAATGGCAGCATTCTCAGTGATTCAAGCTCCCTGCTGCCATCGAGGTTCATAAAAGGTCTGAAGTGTGTTTGTTATTAAACACAATGGGATCAGTTATGCTGCTGAAGGAATCTTCTGGAAATGTCTTTTTCTCTGCGGTGAGAATAAGGAGGAACAGAAAGTATAGGTATGATTAGGAAAAGGACTAGTAATCAACCTTGTATTGACTTTTGTCTCCCTCTGCTTGTGCACCCGCCTGATGAAATGCTAATGTGGGCTTCGTGGGCAATCAGGGAGACGGTTATAAATAGAGCCAGCTTAAGAATAAAATAGAATGGCTTCGCTGCAAAGTCCAACATTGTTTAGGGAAAGATGTCTAGTTATAAACATTCTGTATTTTTCCACCTGACACTCCCCCTTCCTGTTTTCCTTTCAGAGTTTCAGACAAAAGATAGCTCCTGAGAGAGAGGGACTCCTTCAATCTATGTAAACCTTCCATAGGTTACAACTGTACAAAACATGAGCCTGGACACGGATTTGAATCCTGGGATTTTCAAAACTTTGGATTTATATAAAATAGAGTATAATAATGAAGGCCATGGACAGTGGAGTCTAAATCCCCGGGGATGAGCCCTTGGATGAGTTCCTTAATACTAGGCCTCGGTTTCCCCACCTGTAAAACAAAGATAATAGTACCTACCTCATAGGGTTGTTGTGGGGATTAAATGAGATAAATGAGGTCAGGCACTCAGTAAATATCAGCTATCATTGTTAACAAAGGTTTTAGGAGGCGTATACAGAATACGTAACTGTGGCAACGGCAAGGCCAGAGCAAACCCCAGGGAATATCAAATTACAGAATCATTTAGCTATAATACTATATTTGAAAGGGACTTTCAGAATTGTTCCAACCCTTATTTGGTACCAGAAACTCTTCCCTTCCCACTTCTCTCCCTAAGTGGCTACTCAGCCCCTGCTTGTACACCACACACAGTGATGGGAAACTGCAGTCTCAGGCCAGTGCTAGAAAGCTCTGTTGGAAAGTTTCTCTGTATGACGAATCTAAACCTAACCTCCTAGAACTTTCACCTACTGGCTTCGTTGCTTCCAGAGTGATCGAGAATAGGCCCGTATAGCACCTTTCAAGTTTTGGAATGATCATCACTACAGTTAGTCCTGTCTACATGAAACTACCCTGGTTTCCCTAACTATTCTTCAAAAGCATTGTCTTCTAATCACATCACCACCCTGGTCCTGTTACTCCTAGATCAATGATTCTCAACTGGGGTGACACATCTGGAGACATTTTCGGTTGTCACAAGTCGGGCAGGGGTGCTACTGGCATCCTAACTAGAGGCCAGGGATGCTGCTAAGCATCCTATAATGCACAGGACAGCCCGACAACCAAGAATTACCTGGCCCAAATAGTCGATTGGGCTGAGCTTGAGAAACACTGTCCTAAATATACATGTTAATCAGTGTTCTTCTTAAAGCCTAGGGCCCAAAATGGACACAGAGGAGTGTCAGCGAACACTGCCCTACTTTGCCATTAAATTAGCCTGAGACTCAGGTAGTTCGTAGTGATCGGTCAGTTAAAGCCCCCTTTCATGTGTTGCTGCTAACCCAGGGATAGGGCTCACTTGGACATGTTCACTAGAAATCACTAATCAGTGGTGGCCCTCTCTCTTGCTGAGCCCCGAGGCAGCCTTGCAATCTTTTCCAACACAATATCCTAGGCTACCACCATCAATCATTCAAAAGAAGTTGGTGTACGAGATGAAATCTATTTGCTTGTCGTGTCTCCCTGGTTTTGTGGCATTGGGGCCCAAGTATGATGTAATCCTGGGGCCTGTGCTTTGGAGGACCCCACAATCCTGTGTCACGACTCCTAGTGGCAGCTTGAAAGAAGAAAGGATGCCTCAACCTGACACTTGAGAGCACCCAAGTCTCTCATACGCAGTTTCCTAAAATCCCTTTCCCGAACACAAAGCCACGCTGACCGCCGCAGTGTGGACAGAGCAGGCCTGCCCAGAAAGGAGGCGCCGTCTTCCACACACGCTCCTCAAGCTGCAAGGAATAGCTCCTCCTCTTTGCCAATTTCTTCCCCACTCTTGATGCTCACGGTCTGGGTTCCCTCGATCCACGCTGGCCTTGCTTTTCCCAATATAAAGAGATGCAGGAGGGCTTCCCTGGTGGCGCAGTGGTTGAGAGTCCGCCTACCGATGCAGGGGACAAGGGTTCGTGCCCCGGTCTGGGAAGATCCCACATGCCGTGGAGTGGCTGGGCCCGTGAGCCATGGCCGTTGGGCCTGCACGTCCGGAGCCTGTGCTCCGCAATGGGAGAGGCCACAACAATGAGAGCCCCACGTACCGCAAAAAAAAAGAGATGAGGGAGAGGCACTTAGAGTTAGGGAAACATACTCTACATCCTGGATTCTTCAGGGAAGAAAGAACTTGAGTACCTGGCAATCTAAACTTCTCAGAAACCTAAAACCTATACTAATCAATATCTAGAAAACGGTTACATAATTTTACCTTGAAGCCCAGTGTTTCATATAGTATTTTAAATAATTCCTTTTCTCCTTTTATGGGGAAAAAAGACAGAGAGAGAGAGCGCGCGAAACTTTTTGGATAGGCTGAAATAAATGTCTTCAATTTCAGCATTCCTTTATAAACCTAGTTACTTTATTAGTTTATGAACAAAGTAATATGTTTGATTTATTCAAATATTTACCTGATTTACTCAAATATTCTGCTTGTAATATTTAAGAGTAGAATTCATTCAGATTAATCCCACGTTTGCTAACTTAATCTAATTTTCAGAGTGTTAATCATTTACCAGTTACACAAGTGAAGGTAAGCTGATGATCTGTAAGGAATGTGGTATCTCTCAGCTTCTAAGTATTTGAGAAGGAGGCTGAAACTGGACAACAGAGAAACCATTAATGTTTGAATAAAACAAAGAGCAGCTGACGTCTTCTGGGATGAGGGCTCTACACAATGGCGTAGCAGATCAAGGAAGTCCTTGTTTTCAGAAATGGAGCAAGAGAAGATATGCAGGGGTGAGGCCGAGGGAGCCTTCCAAACTTGTAGCCTCCTGCCATATGGCACTTTTTTCTAGAAGTGTAGCTCTTAGGAGCCCAGGCTCACAAGTTGGACTCCCTGGGTTTAAGACCCGGCTCTCCCATTTTCTAGCTGTGAGAGCTCGGTCATTTACTTAAGCTAAGCCTCAGTCTCCCCACATGTAAAAAGGTAAAGATAGTGGTACTTACCTCATAGCATGGTTGTAAGGAATGAACGAGATTCTGTATGCATAGCACTGGCACACAGAACATGACCAATAAGAATTAGCTATTGTTTTATCACCCTCATGGACCTCTGATACAATGAGAATTGTCCTTAAGAGGTAGGTATCTCTATCCCAGTTTATTTCTTGGCAATTCGTTAATACAGTCTGTCTGCTGCTATATAGATTTCTAGAGCACTAATTAGCTCATATGTGGTTGGAAAATAGGGGAACAATAATGGCTTAACATGGAAATAGTATTGGTTCACATGCAACTTTTTCCAAGGCAGGGGGAGCTGAAATAGCAGAGAAGAATGACAACTTCAGTGGCAAGGGCTCAGTGTGGCTTTCCGTTCTTTTTTTCTTTTAATTTTAAATGAACACCTGCCCTTGGGGCTCCTGCCCCACAGACACACATCCCGGCCTTGCATCTCCCAGGTTCCACTTCCCCCTGTCATATTCACCTTCACAGCAGTCTCACTGGCTCACAGCACCTTAAGTCAGAGTTTCGACTCAATTGTTTCTGCGCATTTTAAATTTTCCCCAAAGCAGCTTCTGGGCCTACTGGGCTGCCTGCTTTGGCCGTCCAATTTACCGCCCAAGGTACCGATGACTGCGTCTCTTAGAGACCAATTACAAAGTCACATAGACTTTGAATAGTCTGCTCTTAACCCTATTTTTTCCCATAAGCCCTGTTACCTTCATTGTGTGATTTTGTAGAATGTGAGGTTTTTCGGGAACACAACACGTCTTAACAGAAATGCCTCATTTCTTTCAAGTGCCACAGAGAGCGGCCGCAGGTGAAGCAAAGACATGTGAAGGAACTGAGCAAGGCCGTCCTTGGGCAGTATGGATGTGTTTGCAGACTACCAGGCTGCAAGGCTGGTCCCTCCCCTGAAAGGCAGAGCTCTACAGCCACTGAAATCACCTTCTCCCGGCCCAGAGCACTAAAGTGTGATGCTTGGGTCCTGACCACATGCAGTGCAGCAGAAACAACCACTTTTCTTTTTGGTTCTGCCTTGGAGAGAGACTGTATTGCAGCATGAATTAGCTAAATATATTTCTGAACAAAGCCTTTCTCTTTACTGTCTTTGAAATTTGGTCACAAAACTGCACTTTGATTCTCCCTATTTCTCTCCAATTTAAATGCTTCCTACCTCCCCAGAATTCCTGTGAGAACTTGTTCCTCTCTTTACTGAAGCCCTCGCCACATTATGTCTTATTACAGTGGTGTGTTAATGTGTGTCTGTGTGTGCATATGTATGTTTGTGTATGTTTTATTTGTGTGTGTGTGTGTGTGTGTTTTACCTCAGTTACACTATAAGTTCCTTGAGGGCAGGCACTTTGTTTACGTCATCTCTATACTTTCTCCATATTGCCCAGAACAATGTCTTTCACATAGTAAGTACTTAATAAATGCTTATTAAGTGAGCAAATCCTCCAGAGGCATTGACTTTCATCTGGGCTCTTTTGTCAGGAGGGTCTAACAAATGTGCACTGTGAATTCCAGTGCAGTGGTTAGAAGACATAGTTTTGCGTGAAAAATTTCCTGGAGCGTAATTATTGGAAATCATTCTGGGGAAGTAAAAACCAAAAAGCAATGTAAGAACACCTTATGTGAAATATTTTATTCATCTTTTTAAAAAATTAATAAGCAGCAAACAAGAATTATTTCATTTGGCTGCTCTGATAGTTCCTGCTTCTCTTTCCAAGGCTCTGGAGGTTGAGTGGTTTCCCAAGGGAATACCAGCTCAGAACAAACCTCAAGGTGATTTCTGCTTAGATAGGGAACTTGCTGACAGACGGCAGGCTTCTGCTTCCACAGCGAGCGAAGCATGTGGGCCTGAGGGTAGGGAAGATGGGCTCAGCTGCTTTGACTGAAACCTAAAACCTCCACTGTCCCCTTCCTGTTGGTGAGTATCCAGGTGTCTGTTCAGTGTCTCTGCTGTCCAAACCCCTCCTTAGAGAGGGTAGGTCTGCAGCAGGGAGATCTGTGATGGTTCAGTGTGACTGGAGTGCAGGACCCCAGGGGCAGTGTGGGGAGAGGCAAGGCTGGAGAGAGAGGGCAAGGCCCCCTTAGGAAGGCCATGCTGGCTACATCAAAAAGCGAATTTTTATCATGAAGGAAATGGAAAGGCACTTGAGGTTTTAAGCAGAGGACTATTATGATTAGTTTTGTAATCATTCTTACCAATAGCTCAGTAGCTAACCAACGGGAAATAGGTGGTCCTCACAACCATTTCCATCAGCACCACCAAGAAAATATATACTTCGTTAGAAACATGTGCTTGTAATATAACCATAGCAGAAAAACAAGAATGATGATAACTAATATTATTAAAGCTTCCTATGCGCCAGACACCATTCTAGGTGATCTCTTAAAATGTGTTTAACTCAATCTTCACAAGAAGGAATGGAAATCTGAGGTCACACAATTAGTAAGTAGTGGTGCTGGGACTTGAACCTATTCAGGCTGGATCCAGAAGCCATGCTTGTGATTACAGCATTATACTGCCTCGGTGATCACCCTCGGCCCTGCTTTCAACTAGGTTATCTCCCCTAAGCCACACTCATACAGAAATTCTGAGGTCACCACTGATTCTGGCAGTGTGAAGAATGGGTTGGAGAGGTCTAGACTAGAAGCAGGGCTGTCAGGAGAGTGTTGCAATGATGCCGGTGAGACGTGATGGTGACCAGGAGCAGTGGAAATAGAAATGGAGGAATATGAGAGAAATTAAGGAGAACAGGTTCTGGTAATTCAAGCAAATGACAAAATGCACATTGAATGCTTAGCACCAAGCCTAGTACATGTTTTTTTTTGATGTATCAAACTACTATGATATTTTCATTATCACCAGTTGGGTTATTCTCCAGATTTAAGTCCTAACTTTTGATAATAAGCTTGCAGCAAAAAGCCACAAGTAAATTTTTTATAGTAAAAAGTAACATATGCATAGCCCTTTATGGAATATGCAACAATCATTGTCAGTTTTGTTCTTAAAACAACTCATTTGTATTGGTTTGCCAGGGCTGCTGTAACAAAGTACCACAAACTGGGTAACAACAGAAAAAAAATATCGTCTCACTATTTTGGAGACTAGCAGTCCAGGTGTCAGCAGGGTTAGTTCCTTCTGAGGGCTGTGAGGGAGAATCTGTTCCAGGCCTCTGCCCTCGCTTCTAGTAGTTTGCTGGCAATCTTTGGTGTTCCTTGGCTTATAGATCTCTGCTTTCATCTTCACATGGTGCTTTCCCTGCGAGCACAAATCTCCTCTTTTTATAAGGGCACCAGTCATGTTGGATTAGGGTCCCACCCTACTCCAGTATGACTTCATCTTAACTAATCACATCTACAATGACTAGTTCCAAATAAAGTCACATTCTGAGGTTCTGGGGCTTAGGACTTCAAAATACAAATTTGGAGGGGGACACACATCAACCTGTAACACTCATAGAAGGTAGAGCAGGAATTACTCTTATTCCCATTCTAAGGATAAACAGAGTCTCAGAGAGATGAAGTAATTCACACAAGGTGAGTGAATTCCTGGGTCACAAAAGCAAGTCTGCAGTCAGCTCAGTAGTCAAAGAGAGCCAGATAGTATAGTACCTCTTGCTATGAGTTTGTCCACCTGTTCTCACACACTTGGACCAGTAGGATCTGAGGCCACACCTGGGTGTGTAAAGAGAGGGGAAGTGGTCAAACGTGGCCTCTTCTTGGAATCAACTGCAGATACCCTATTATTAAAAGCTTCATTTTGCTTATTCAATTGCTGCCCCTATGGCTGTACCTCATGAGGGTTTATCCTCCAGGGTAACTGTTTACTCAAATTGTTTCTTGTAAGTCTGTTGTTTCTCTCTGGTGGGCCCATCCCTGAGCTGAGGAGAGCTGGGTACAATGAGCTTATTCAGGGCAGCAAGTAAAATGCCCCGTGCTTCCCTTTTCTCTCTATAGCATCATTCTTTGCCTCTCTGTGCCTTTCTTTTGTCGTGCCTATTGCGTAGCATCAGCGTGGGTGTGGGGAGGGTATGAGTTGCCAGCAATGAACGTGTGGCCGAGGACACCTGCCTGATGACTTATGCACCAGAGCAGGCAGCACGGGGCAAGCTTCCCAGGAACTGCTTTGCCCCCATGCCAGCTCTGACCTGCACCTTCTGTTCTGCCTGAGTCACTCTCACCAGCTAAAGCCGGTATCCCCTCATGGGCCCCTCTGGGCAGAGAGGAGGGACAGACCACTTGTGAGCCCTCACCCCTGGGAGGCAGTGTAGGAAGTAGTCAGGTGCAGATTCCGGAGACAGATTCTAATCCCAGCCCTACCACTTACCAACCGTGTGAATGTATGGAAGATGCTTGACCTCCCTGTGTCATTCCCATCTGTAAAATGGACATAATAAATTTGTTTACCTCATACGGTTATCACATGGATAAATGACATAATCCATAAACGGTGCCTAAAACAACATGTTTGCTATGTAATTCTAGCACTCAGTAAATGTAAGCAATACTTCCTTATTTGTTTACTTCCCAAATGTCATTTGTTAATCTGCTCATTGAAAGTGGTGAGATACATATCAAGAAGTTAGTGGTTGTTATGTCTGGATGGTGGAGTTACAGGTGACTTTATTGTCTTATTTTTGCTTATTTGTATTTTATAAACTTTCTGTCTTACTTTTTTAATAAGAGGAAACAAACTCCTGTCGAGGATCTGCAGGGTGAAGTGGACTAGAGATGAGTGGGTACAAAGTGAAGACATGACCGCTGTCCTTAGGAGTTTAAAGTCTATGGAAGGAGACAAAACAGATAGGTTAATGATGTAAGAGGGATGGACAGTAATGCTCAGGGTGGGCTGGGGATGGAACCAGTCTCCCCTCAAGTGGCACCTGGCATTACAGAAATGCCATCGGGTTTTCCCCAGCAGTCTTTGTGTATGGTCTTCACGGACCTAGAAATAGGAAAGATGACACACATAGCCAGATAAAAGAGCCACTCCTTTAATCTATCCCAGCACCCCAGGGGGACAGGGATGGGATCACTGAGATTCCTTTCTAAGGTACCTATTTCTAGGAAAGAGCTTATGTTGAAGAAAAAGTTGAGACTCTATGTAACACCTCTTACAAATGACAGGTATGAGCCCAGGTTGCGAAGCAGCACATCAAATGGAATGAAGAAGTAATTTCCTGTTTTTCTCTCTCTCTCCGCAGCATTATTAGCATCATCATTATTCTGGCTGGAGCAATCGCACTTATCATCGGTTTTGGTATTTCAGGTATGTGATTTATTGCATTATCATTGATCCATTCACCCCTTGTCACTAAGTCCCTAATCATTCAGTGTGATAGAATGGCAAGAGCACAGATCTTGGACCAAGAAAACTTCAGAGTAGAGAACTGGTTCTTCTACTTATTGTCTGTGTTCTCGGCACTTTATTCATTTAACTCCCTGGACCTCAGTTTCCTCATGTATGGTGTGGAGGAAATAATGTCTACATCACCAGGTAGTTGAGAGAATCAAATGGAATGTCTATCAGAGTGTTCTGTCTACCAGATAGTGGTGAAGATATCGCTCTGGGATCATAGGTAAAGTGCTGTGGCTGAGCCATTCTATCAATGGCTGGCCTGAGTAGATGATTCCTTTGCAGTGAAGCTTCAGCTGAAGTGTTAAAGAATATCAAGTCTTTGTACACAGGGTCCTTAATGAGAAGCCTTATCCTGGTCATAACTGCCATTCCATGTAGGAAACAGATGCCATTGCAGCATGGATGGTGAGTTTCTGAATGCAGCTAACTGATGTCAACTGCAGGAATAGTCTTCTCTTCTGTGGACACCATGTCTCAGAAGCCTCTATTATGGATGCCAGATTAATTAAGACATTGAATGAGTTAGACCAGCAGCTGTCCTCTCTGAAGCAAGTCATTTGCTTCATTTCCCTTAAAGTGCCTGACTCAGGACAACACGTTTATTTTAACTTAGTCTGTGGCCATAGCTGTTACTTCATAACTTTAGTTTTTATAGTTCCAGCTGTCTTTTCTCTGTATCACTCTCCTCCAGTGTGTGTGCTGCCACTAAATAGTAATCACAAGGCCTAAATGAAGAAAACTCGTTGTAGATATGTTTGCCTAGAAGAGACATAAGCATCCTTCTCCATTTTCTTTTATCAACAAAAACGTATATTTTGTCTTTCATCCATTTTTCTATGGGGTTATCTTTTTCTTTTGGATATGTGGGAACTCTATATATTCTGGGTGCAATTTGGTTATGTGTATTGCAAAATATCCTCTACTCTGTGGCTTGCTTTTTCACCTTCTTAATGATGGCTTTCAATGAGTAAAGTTCCTAATTTTAACATAGTCCAATTTACCAATCTCTTCCTTTATACCAGGAGTTTCTTGTAACCAGTTTGTTTAAGAAGTCTGCCCATCCCAAGGTCATAAACATTTTCTTCTAGGTTATCTTGTCGAAGCTTTAAGGTTTAACCTCTCACATTTATATCTCCAACTATCTAGAATAATTTTGTGCATGGGCAAAGAGAGTGGTAAGACTGGTCAAAATACTCTCCTTCCCCCACTTCTCACTAGTGCCGTTTTTGTCATAAATCAAGTATCCAAATGCGTATGGATCTGTTTCTGAGCACACTTGCCTGTTTCATTCTAATATTCTTTTATAACTTGTTTTCTCTTTATTTCACCTCTTCCTATTCCTAATCTTGGGCGCTCTCTCTCTCTCATAGCTTTTTTTTTTTCTCTCAGATCTTAAAACAGGTTTACAGGTGTTAATTAGCTTCATAGTAGTTTTTTTATTTTTTTAATTTTTTTTTATTTTATTTTACAAATTTAATCAGTTATACATATACATATGTTCCCATATCCCCTCCCTTTTGCGTCTCCCTCCCACCCTCCCTATCCCACCCCTCCAGGCGGTCACAAAGCACCGAACTGATCTCCCTGTGCTATGTGGCTGCTTCCCACTAGCTATCTACCTTACGTTTGGTAGTGTATATATGTCCATGCCGCTTTTTCACTTTGTCACAGCTTACCCTTCCCCCTCCCCATATTCTCAAGTCCATGCTCTAGTAGGTCTGTGTCTTTATTCCTGTCTTACCCCTATGTTCTTGATGACATTTTTTTCTTAAATTCCATATATATGTGTCAGCATACAGTATTTGTCTTTCTCTTTCTGACTTACTTCACTCTGTATGACAGACTCTAGGTCCATCCACCTCATTACAAATAGCTCAATTTCATTTCTTTTTATGGCTGAGTAATATTCCATTGTATATATGTGCCACATCTTCTTTATCCATTCATCCGATGATGGACACTTAGGTTGTTTCCATCTCCAGGCTATTGTAAATAGGGCTGCTATGAACATTTTGGTACATGTCTCTTTTTGAATTATGGTTTTCTCAGGGTATATGCCCAGTAGTGGGATTGCTGGGTCATATGGTAGTTCTATTTGTAGTTTTTTAAGGAACCTCCATACCGTTCTCCATAGTGGCTGTACCAATTCACATTCCCACCAGCAGTGCAAGAGTGTTCCCTTTTTTCCACACCCTCTCCAGCATTTATTGTTTCTAGATTTTTTGATGATGGCCATTCTGACTGGTGTGAGATGATATCTCATTGTAGTTTTGATTTGCATTTCTCTAATGAGTAAAGATGTTGAGCATCCTTTCATGTGTTTGTTGGCTGTCTGTATATCTTTTGTGGAGAAATGTCTATTTAGGTCTTCTGCCCATTTTTGGATTGGGTTGTTTGTTTTTTTGCTGTTGAGCTGCATGAGCTGCTTATAAATTTTGGAGATTAATCCTTTGTCAGTTGCTTCATTTGCAAATATTTTCTCCCATTCTGAGGGTTGTCTTTTCGTCTTGTTTATGGTTTCCTTTGCTGTGCAAAAGCTTTGAAGTTTCATTAGGTCCCATGTGTTTATTTTTGTCTTTATTTCCATTTCTCTAGGAGGTGGGTCAAAAAGGATCTTGCTGTGATTTATGTCATAGAGTGTTCTGCCTATGTTTTCCTCTAGGAGTTTGATAGTGTCTGGCCTTACATTTAGGTCTTTAATCCATTTTGAGCTAATTTTTGTGTATGGTGTTAGGGAGTGATCTAATCTCATACTTTTACATGTCCCTGTCCAGTTTTCCCAGCACCACTTATTGAAGAGACTGTCCTTTCTCCACTGTACATTCCTGCCTCCTTTATCAAAGATAAGGTAACCATATGTCCGTGGGTTTATCTCTGGGCTTTCTATCCTGTTCCATTGATCTATCTTTCTGTTTTTGTGCCAGTACCATACTGTCTTGATTACTGTAGCTTTGTAGTATAGTCTGAAGTCAGGGAGCCTGATTCCTCCAGCTCCGTTTTTCGTTCTCAAGATTGCTTTGGCTATTCGGGGTCTTTTGTGTTTCCATACGAATTGTGAAATTTTTTGTTCTAGTTCTGTGAAAAATGCCATTGGTAGTTTGATAGGTATTGCATTGAATCTGTAGATTGCTTTGGGTAGTATAGTCATTTTCACAATGTTGATTCTTCCAATCCAAGAACATGGTACATCTCTCCATCTATTTGTATCATCTTTAATTTCTTTCATCAGTGTCTTATAATTTTCTGCATACAGGTCTTTTGTCTCCTTAGGTAGGTTTATTCCTAGATATTTTATTCTTTTTGTTGCAATGGTAAATGGGAGTGTTTCCTTGATTTCACTTTCAGATTTTTCATCATTAGTATATAGGAATGCCAGAGATTTCTGTGCATTAATTTTGTATCCTGCAACTTTACCAAATTCATTGATTAGCTCTAGTAGTTTTCTGGTAGCATCTTTAGGATTCTCTATGTATAGTATCATGTCATCTGCAAAGAGTGACAGCTTTACTTCTTCTTTTCCCATTTGGATTCCTTTTATTTCCTTTTCTTCTCTGATTGCTGTGGCTAAAACTTCCAAAACTATGTTGAATAAGAGTGGTGAGAGTGGGCAACCTTGTCTTGTTCCTGATCTTAGTGGAAATGGTTTCAGTTTTTCACCATTGAGGACGATGCTGGCTGTGGGTTTGTCATATATGGCCTTTATTATGTTGAGGAAAGTTCCCTCTATGCCTACTTTCTGCAGGGTTTTTATCATAAATGGGTGTTGAATTTTGTCAAAAGCTTTCTCTGCATCTATTGAGATGATCATATGGTTTTTCTCCTTCAGTTTGTTAATATGGTGTATCACATTGATTGATTTGCGTATGTTGAAGAATCCTTGCATTCCTGGAATAAACCCCACTTGATCATGGTGTATGATCCTTTTAATGTGCTGTTGGATTCTGTTTGCTAGTATTTTGTTGAGGATTTTTGCATCTATGTTCATCAGTGATATTGGCCTGTAGTTTTCTTTCTTTGTGACATCCTTGTCTGGTTTTGGTATCAAGGTGATGGTGGCCTCGTAGAATGAGTTTGGGAGTGTTCCTCCCTCTGCTATATTTTGGAAGAGTTTGAGAAGGATAGGTGTTAGCTCTTCTCTAAATGCTTGATAGAATTCGCCTGTGAAGCCATCTGGTCCTGGGCTTTTGTTTGTTGGAAGATTTTTAATCACAGTTTCAATTTCAGTGCTTGTGATTGGTCTGTTCATATTTTCTATTTCTTCCTGATTCAGTCTTGGCAGGTTGTGCATTTCTAAGAATTTGTCCATTTCTTCCAGGTTGTCCATTTTATTGGCATAGAGTTGCTTATAGTAATCTCTCATGATCTTTTGTATTTCTGCAGTGTCAGTTGTTACTTCTCCTTTTTCATTTCTAATTCTATTGATTTGAGTCTTCTCCCTTTTTTTCTTGATGAGTCTGGCTAATGGTTTATCAATTTTGTTTATCTTCTCAAAGAACCAGCTTTTAGTTTTATTGATCTTTGCTATCGTTTCCTTCATTTCTTTTTCATTTATTTCTGATCTGATTTTTATGATTTCTTTCCTTCTGCTAACTTTGGGATGTTTTTGTTCTTCTTTCTCTAATTGCTTTAGGTGCAAGGTTAGGTTGTTTATTCGAGATATTTCCTGTTTCTTAAGGTGGGATTGTATTGCCATAAACTTCCCTCTTAGAACTGCTTTTGCTGCATCCCATAGGTTTTGGGTCGTCGTGTCTCCATTGTCATTTGTTTCTAGGTATTTTTTAATTTCCTCTTTGATTTCTTCAGTGATCACTTCGTTATTAAGTAGTGTATTGTTTAGCCTCCATGTGTTTGTATGTTTTACAGCTCTTTTCCTGTAATTGATATCTAGTCTCATAGCATTGTGGTCAGAAAAGATACTTGATACAATTTCAATTTTCTTAAATTTACCAAGGCTTGATTTGTGACCCAAGATATGATCTATCCTGGAGAATGTTCCATGAGCACTTGAGAAAAATGTGTATTCTGTTGTTTTTGGATGGAATGTCCTATAAATATCAATTAAGTCCATCTTGTTTAATGTATCATTTAAAGCTTGTGTTTCCTTATTTATTTTCATTTTGGATGACCTGTCCATTGGTGAAAGTGGGGTGTTAAAGTCCCCTACTATGATTGTGTTACTGTCGATTTCTCCTTTTATGGCTGTTAATATTTCCCTTATGTATTGAGGTGCTCCTATGTTTGGTGCATAAATATTTACAATTGTTATATCTTCTTCTTGGATTGATCCCTTGATCATTATGTAGTGTCCTTCTTTGTCTCTTCTAGTAGTCTTTATTTTAAAGTCTATTTTGTCTGATATGAGAATTGCTACTCCAGCTTTCTTTTGGTTTCCATTTGCATGGAATATCTTTTTCCATCCCCTTACTTTCAGTCTGTATGTGTCTCTAGGTCTGAAGTGGGTCTCTTGTAGACAGCATATATATGGGTCTTGTTTTTGTATCCATTCCGCCAGTCTGTGTCTTTTGGTGGGAGCATTTAGTCCATTTACATTTAAGGTAATTATTGATATGTATGTTCCTATTCCCATTTTCTTAATTGTTTTGGGTTCGTTATTGTAGTTCTTTTCCTTCTGTTGTGTTTCTTGCCTAGAGAAGTTCCTTTAGCATTTGTTGTAAAGCTGGTTTGGTGGTGCTGAACTCTCTCAGCTTTTGCTTGTCTGTAAAGGTTTTAATTTCTCCATCAAATCTGAATGAGATCCTTGCTGGGTAGAGTAATCTTGGTTGCAGGTTTTTCTCCTTCATCACTTTAAGTATGTCCTGCCACTCCCTTCTGGCTTGTAGAGTTTCTGCTGAGAGATCAGCTGTTATCCTGATGGGGATTCCCTTGTGTGTTATTTGTTGTTTTTGCCTTGCTGCTTTTAATATGATTTCTTTGTGTTTAATTTTTGACAGTTTGATTAATATGTGTCTTGGTGTATTTCTCCTTGGATTTATTCTGTATGGGACTCTCTGTGCCTCCTGGACTTGATTAACTATTTCCTTTCCCATATTAGGGAAGTTTTCAACTATAATCTCTTCAAATATTTTCTCAGTCCCTTTCTTTTTCTCTTCTTCTTCTGGAACCCCTATAATTCGAATGTTGGTGCGTTTAATGTTGTCCCAGAGGTCTCTGAGACTGTCCTCTGTTCTTTTCATTCTTTTTTCTTTATTTTGCTGTGCAGCAGTTATTTCCACTATTTTATCTTCCACCTCACTTATCCGTTCTTCTGCCTCAGTTATTCTGCTATTGATCCCATCTAGAGTATTTTTTATTTCATGTATTGTGTTTTTAATCGATGCTTGATTCGTCTTTAGTTCTTCTAGGTCCTTGTTAACTGTTTCTTGCATTTTGTCTATTCTATTTCCAAGATTTTGGATCATCTTTACCATCATTATTCTGAATTCTTTTTCAGATAGACTGCCTATTACCTCTTCATTTGTTAGGTCTGGTGGGTTTTTATCTTGCTCCTTCTCCTGCTGTGTGTTTTTCTGTCTTCTCATTTTGCTTATGTTACTGTGTTTGGGGTCTCCTTTTTGCAGGCTGCAGGTTCGTAGTTCCCGTTGTTTTTGGTGTCTGTCCCCAGTGGCTAAGGTTGGTTTAGTGGGTTGTGTAGGCTTCTTGGTGGAGGGGACTACTGCCTGTGTTCTGGTGGATGAGGCTGGATCTTGTCTTTCTGGTGGGCAGGTCCACGTCTGGTGGTGTGTTTTGGGGTGTTTGCGGACTTTTTATGATTTGAGGCAGCCTCTCTGCTAATGGGTGGCGTTGTGTTCCTGTCTTGCTAGTTGTTTGGCATAGGGTGTCCAGCACTGTAGCTTGCTGGTCGTTGAGTGAAGCTGGGTGCTGGTGTTGAGATGGAGATCTCTGGAAGATTTTCGCCGTTTGATATTATGTGGAGCTGGGAGGTCTCTTGTGGACCAGTGTCCTGAAGTTCGCTCTCCCACCTCAGAGGCACAGCACTGACTCCTGGCTCCTCAATTTGGGATGATTTTTTGTCTATTCATGTATTCCACAGATGCAGGGTACATGAAGTTGATTGTGGAGCTTTAATCCGCTGCTTCTGAGGCTGCTGGGAGAGGTTTCCCTTTCTCTTCTTTGTTCTCACAGCTCCTGGGTCTCAGCTTTGGATTTGGCCCCGCCTCTGCGTGTAGGTCGCCGGAGGGCGTCTGTTCTTCGCTCAGACAGGACAGGGTTAAAGGAGCAGCCTCTTCGGGGACTCTGGCTCACTCAGGCCGGGCAGGAGGGAGGGGCACGGAGTGCGGGGCGAGCCTGCAGCGGCAGAGGTCGGCGTGACGTTGCACCAGCCCGAGGCGCGCCGTGCGTTCTCCCAGGGAAGCCGCCCCTGGATCCCGGGACCCCGGCAGTGGCAGGCTGCACAGGCTCCCGGAAGGGCGGTGTGGACAGTGACCTGCGCTCGCACACAGGCTTCTTGGCGGCGGCAGCAGCAGCCCCAGCGTCCCACGCCCGTCTCTGGGCTCCGCGCTTTCAGCCGCGACTCGCACCCGTCTCTGGAGCTCCTTTACGCGGCGCTCTTAATCCCCTCTCCTCGCGCACCAGGAAACCAAGAGGGAAGAAAAAGTCTCCTGCCTCTTCGGCAGCTCCAGAGTTTTCCCGGACTCCCTCCCGGCTAGCTGTGGCACATTAGCCCCCTTCAGGCTGAGTTCTCGCCGCCAGCCCCAGTCCTCTCCCTGCGCTCTGACCGAAGCCCGAGCCTCAGCTCCAGCGCCGCCCGCCCCGGCGGGGGAGCAGACAAGCCTCTCGGGCTGGTGAGTGCCGCTCGGCACTGCTCCTCTGTGCGGGAATCTCTCTGCTTTGCCCTACCCAGGTATGTGGGGAGTTTCTTGCCTTTTGGGAGGTCTGGGGTCTTCTGCCAGCGTTCAGTAGGTGTTCTGTAGGAGTTGTTCCACGTGTAGCTGTATTTCTGGTGTATCTGTGGGGAGGAAGGTGATCTCCGCGTCTTACTCTTCCGCCATCTTACCCGGAAGTCTTCATAGTAGTTTTGAAGGACCCAGGTTTTGGTTTTCTTTTTACTTTCTCTGATTTTCTTATTTAATTAATTTTGGCTTTTATCTTTATTAATGCCCCTCTTTCCGTTTTGTTTTGCTGTTTTTCCTTTCCTTTCTTAAAAATATTTATTTATGTATTTATTTAGGCTGTGCTGGGTCTTAGCTGCGGCACTCGGGATCCTTGGTGCGGCATGTTTAGCTGCGGCATGCAGGATCTTTAGTTGCAGTATGTGGACTTCTTAGTTGCAGCATGCATATGGGATCTAGTTCCCTGACCAGGGATCGAACCTGGGTCCCCTGCATTGGGAGCATGGAACCTTACCCGCTGGACCACCAGTGAAGTCCCTTAATTTTTTTTTTAAGTGATGATCCATTTAAATTCTTTTTTATTTAAAAAAAAAATTTGTATTGAAGGATAGTTGATTTACAATGTGGTACTAATTTCTACTGTAAAGCAAAGTGACTCCGTTATACACATATATACATTCTTTTTTAAAAAATATTTTTTTCCATTATGGTTTAAACCAGGAGACTGGACAGAGTTCCCCGTGCTGTACAGTAGGACCTAGTTGTTGCTGTCTTTTAATTCTTTTTCTAATATCTTAAAATAAACACTTCACAAAACAGTATGTCTAGAAAGCCAATAAACAGCCCTTAGTAGATACTGCCATTTAGTTTTCTAAAGTGATTTACCAAGTCCCTCTTCACAGGAAGTGTATGAGAGACCCAGTGTTCCACGTCCTCAACGACACTGGATCTTGTGGGACACTGTTGTGATTTGAACTTCTAAATATTTCCTGGTGACTGAGAGACTGGGTGCATTTTCATATGAGAAGCATAATGCTGAGCAACAGAGCCAGACACAAGATAGTACATTCTGTATAAAAACCAGGCAAATGAACCTCTGCTATTAGAAGGCAGAATAATGATTATTATCCTGGGAAGAGTGAGAGAGCAGCCATTAGGAGGGGCCATGAGGGGACTTCTGGGGGAAGTTCTAGTTCTCAGTGTGGGTGGTGGGTACATGGGGAGAAGTTGTGATAATTCTTCAAACTGCACAACTATGTGTACATTTTATGTATGCATGTTATACTTCTGTATCTTCTATAATATATATTATATATATAGAAATAAAATATTGACTAGCAAAGCAAATATTTTGGACTTTTAAAGATATCAATACATACATTTTGGTACCTTCCTCACTAAGCCTTAACTCCTCTTCTTTAGTTATAACTTCAGCTTCCCTGTGACAGTCATCATTTTGCTACTTATACCTTTTCCTGTGGCATAGCTACAGCGACCTCAGGTACTGAGCTCAGTTCCTTGAATACAGAGGGTACTCCTTAAGTGCTTTTTTTTTTTTGCAGTATGCAGGCCTCTCACTGTTGTGGCCTCTCCCGTTGCGGAGCACAGGCTCCGGACGGGCAGGCTCAGCGGCCATGGCTCACGGGCCCAGCCACTCCGCGGCATGTGGGATCTTCCCGGACCGGGGCACGAACCTGTGTCCCCCACATCAGCAGGCGGACTCTCAACCACTGCGCCACCAGGGAAGCCCCTTCAGTGCTTTTTGAATAGACAAGTGGACGGAGGCATGGAGGGGTGAATACATAGATAAAAGTTACAGTTCACTCAGTTCAGCAGTGTACCACCAATAATATTAAAACCCTACCACCAATGAAAGGTTTTCTGCCTTCTTTCTATTTCATAAGGTAAAAGCTGGTTATTTTGGATTAAGTGGGCTGTTTATTACTTTAACACTGTTTAGTTGGACTTTTCTAAATTGCCTCTATTAAAAGGACCATAACCCTTACCCAAGAGCATTATATTATCACACTTTAAGCAAATTAGATAAAATGTTAGCTGGATTAATACACAAGACAGTGAAATTAAGCAAATAGCATTAGGTAGATGATGATGATGGTGATGGTGATATCTTTTGAATCCTTTATGTGTTCACCTCACTGTGCTAAATAAGTTTATCTTATTATTATGCATATATTATCTGATTTACCACTCACAACAAATAGGAGATAAATATTATGTCCTGATTAGGAAATTGCCTCAAGTTGCACACAGCAAGCAAGCCGGCACAGTTGTGTTTCAAGCCCTGGAAATTTGCTTCCAGAACCCACGCTCCTTCCCATCACTCCACACCAGTGACAACGTTCATGCAGAGCTGTGGCAGAGAAGGGTGTTTTCTGATATGACTTGCAGGCAATATTTCTGAGACCACAGATTTTAAAGATGTAAAGATATTCCTAAACACAGAAAAGAATCTATTTCTTTGTAACTCTCCTGAAGCTGTGTATGTCACCTTCTCATAGCTATTCCACTCCTTACAAGCTCTAAATATGGACCCCATAAAACATAAAATGCGGGCTTCCCTGGTGGCGCCGTGGTTGAGAGTCCGCCTGCCGATGCAGGGGTCGTGGGTTCATGCCCCGGTCCGGGAGGATCCCACATGCCGTGGGGCGGCTGGGCCCGTGAGCCATGGCCGCTGAGCCTGCACATCTGGAGCCTGTGCTCCGCAATGGGAGAGGCCACAACAGTGAGAGGCCAGCGTACCGCAAAAAACAAAACAAAACAAAACAAAACAAAAACCATAAAATGCATTTGAGGTGGGTTGTTTGGAAGAGAGGCTGAGCAACTCCCATTAGGCTGGTTTTAGGGCAGCCTTCGTGGATGACCCTTTGAGAAGGAGAGAGATGCAGTGGAAAGGTCCCT
The DNA here is from genome assembly GCF_025265405.1 of Mesoplodon densirostris. Taxonomy (NCBI): domain Eukaryota; kingdom Metazoa; phylum Chordata; class Mammalia; order Artiodactyla; family Ziphiidae; genus Mesoplodon; species Mesoplodon densirostris. The sequence continues at coordinate 105,815,346 of NC_082662.1, read as the reverse complement.
CACTATAATTTGATAGTCCCTGTGCTATCACTCCCCCACTGGGTGACTTTGAACAGCTCTGTATAGTAGAAACATTTAGGGATCAGAGTTGTTGTAATCTCAGGTCTAACATTAACCTGTGTGTCCCTTGGGATATAACTTAACTTTCCAGAACTTCACTGGTAAAATAAAGTCGTTGTGGGAATTACATGAGAAAGTGTTTATAAAGTGCCAGACACATATGTGTGTAATAAATCGCTGCTATTATTGTTTTCATTGATACAATCAGTGCCATTAATAATAATTTGTTATTATTAATGCATTCACATAGCACCTCCTAAAACTTGTACTATTTCCTGGCCACGCCCGGAAGCTCCTCTGAAGTTAGGGAAGCCAGGGCAGGAAGCCACAGGACACTGCCTCCTAATTATGCTCCATCTTTGGTCACTGGATAAAACAATCAGGCATGTGCTTATGGCACCAAAACAGGAGCACTGAAGTTCTTTGAAAAGAAATTGATACATATTTTGTCATTGTAGTCATCTGAGAAAATAGACAGATGTTGGCCTTTCTTACACTTGTTTTTTTATGGCTTTTAATTATTTTTTATTTTTACATGAGGTGGGGATACTGTTTTAGTGGATAGGCTCTCTATCGATCTCAGTCTGGCCCTGGATATCAGCAAAATGTGGTAGAAAGAGTATAGGCTTAGGACAAACTCAGACAAGACTGAGTTTGATACTGGCTCCACTACTTGCTAGATACGGGGCTTTAGGCAAGCCATTTAATCCCCCAGAGCCTCTTTATCCTATTCATAAAATGGGTAGAACGGTAATTCCTACCTCTCAAGGTTGTTATCTGACTTAAAATGAGTCACTATAAGCATTTAGTTAAGTGTTTATTTCCTCCCAGTGCTCTGATCTGCAATCTTTCCAAATGATTCTAATTAATAATGGTTATCCATATCATTGATTTAAGGTTTAACATGCAGCAAGTCAGGTGTTATGGTAAGCTCTTTACCTGTATTGTATCACTTAGTCCTTTCAGGGGCCCTCTGAGGAAGCTACTATTATTAGCATCCCCATTTTACAGATTAAAAAAATTATGGAATAGAGAAGTTAGAAAACTTGCCCAAGGTCCCATATCCAGTGAGTGGCAGAGCTGGGACTTGAACACAGACAGCCTGATACCTGTTCTCAAACGCCAATGCTCTGCTGCTGCTTCCCTACATCATTCCTTTATCTAGCCTGGCCCAGCATCCTTTCTGCTGTCTTCTCACAAGAGCAACTGTTATCCCCAACCCTGCCCTCTTCTCTGGCAAGAGTGGCACACACAGGTGCCACCACAGGTTCCACTGGTGCAGGCTTAAGCCTATGTGTTTCCACCTTTAAACCATGTGCTATGGTGCCCATCTGGACAGCTGGGTTACAGCAGAAGCTGAGGATGCTCTCTGTGCTACTGAAATCTACAGAACTTGTCTTACTGAGTCATTTCAAAGGAAAGTTCATTTCCCAGGTTTCATCCAGTGGTGTTGGGCAACCCAGAATCGTAATTTCTGTAAAGAATCCTTGCCTGTGTTACCTATAACCCCACTTCCCAAGAGGTTCCTGCTCCTACTGCAAGAGGGCAATTGAATAGTGCCCACTCGTGTGAAAACAAAATGGTTCCAATTTCAGCTTGCTCCCGCCCTTTGACAGCTCCTCTTTTCCCATGCAGACCAGAGCTGTGATAGTAATTAGCCCTCATGAGCTAGAGAATTCATTTTCAGTAAGTGGCTGGGACTTCTAACTTTAAAGAGCTTTGATGGAATCTTAGAGACCAGTGGAATTCTTGAAACCCGTGCCTGTTTAACAAAATTCTATATCAGTAGATAGCTGCCTCTAACCATCTCTTAAAGCCCTTTTACCCTCAACAAACCACACAAGAGTCCCTGGTGGTTAAGAGGTCTGGAGAGTCATATTAGGTCAGACTGTGGTTCCTAGAACATAGCTCCTTTTTTAATTATTATTATTACTTTCTGCTTTATACCAAAGTGAATCAGTCATACATATACATCTGTTCCCATATCCCTTCCCTCTTGCGTCTCCCTCCCTCCCTATCCCACCCCTCCAGGCGGTCACAAAGCACCGAGCTGATCTCCCTGTGCTATGCGGCTGCTTCCCACTATCTATCTACCTTACGTTTGGTACTGTATATATGTCCATGCCTCTCTCTCGCTTTGTCACAGCTTACCCTTCCCCCTCCCCATATCCTCAAGTCAATTCTCAAGTAGGTCTGTGTCTTTATTCCTGTTTTACCCCTAGGTTCTTCATGACATTTTTTCCCCTTAAATTCCATATATATGTGTTAGCATACGGTATTTGTCTTTCTCTTTCTGACTTACTTCACTCTGTATGACAGACTCTAGGTCCATCCACCTCATTACAAATAGCTCAATTTTGTTTCTTTTTATGGCTGAGTAATATTCCATTGTATATATGTGCCACATCTTCTTTGTCCATTCATCCGATGATGGACACTTAGGTTGTTTCCAGCTCCAGGCTATCGTGAATAGAGCTGCAATGAACATTTTGGTACATGTCTCTTTTTGAATTATGGTTTTCTCAGGGTATATGCCTAGTAGTGGGATTGCTGGGTCATATGGTAGTTCTATCTGTAGTTTTTTAAGGAACCTCCATACTGTTCTCCATAGAGGCTGTACCAATTCACATTCCCACCAGCAGTGCAAGAGTAGAACATAGCTCCTTGAGCCAATATTTGTTTGAAAAATTGAAAACAGATTTCTTTTTGAGAGAAGCCATATTTATATACTGTTGCTTGCAAAGTAAATCTCATTTTATCACTTGTAACCACCATTTATTCACCTAACAAATAAGTATTTATTGATTGCTTTCTGGGTACAAAGCAATGGCCAGGTCCTCATGGTTTCTTAAATTCTCACTGGTTTTTATTCCTTCTCCTGATTTGCTACAAGGAGGGGGGATTTAATCAACATTACTTGCATTCCATCTGCCACATCTTTAATGAAACCTTAAATGAGCTAGAGCCTGCGGTGGGTCCCTGGGGCACTCCACAGCTGCCTATGTTTAATCATTAAGTTTTCTAAGAGATATTTCAACAAATTCTCCACCTGTGGGCTCAAGGCCAACACATTAAAATTAATTCAGTAACATAATTACTCAACTAAGATATGTCATTACCATTTCATTCTCTCCATAAACTGTGCTAATCATGTATTTTTTCTAAAAAGTAATTTTTCAATTCAACTTTAATGGAACTTTATAAACTACAATCAAATTTACCCTTGCTCTAACATAGTTACGCTTGCTCTATGATTTTATTGAGAATCATGGTGTATTTTCATTGCTTTCTTTTTCACTGACTCACATTTCCCCAAAATTTAGATGGGATAATCTAGCCAAATGTTCCTTACTCCTACAATCATTTTGGATAGAATCATTATCTCGAACAGTGCTTTGATTTCTACTGATTTTCATTCTTTCATTCATTCATTTATTCATTCACTCAACAAATATTATTTTTCTCTGTAGAAACACAGCACTAGGCACTTGTCTTAGTTTGCTCAGGCTGCCATAACAAAATACCATACACTGGGTAGCTTAAACAATAGAAATTTATTTTCTCACAATTCTAGCAGTTGAGAAGTCCCACTGCCACCCCCCCACCCAGGCTCCAGGTGGCCCCATCTCTAAGGGGCCATTCCATTGTTCATTGAACATTCCATGTTCATTCCATTAGAGGCCCTCCAGCCTGCTGCAATAGAGGCCCTTGGCCTGCTGAAGCATAGAGCTGAATAGCTCCATGGTCTGGTTCTGTAAGATCTACGAAGTCTGACAGCTTTCTTTCATTTTGTCTTATTTTTCTATTCCCTTTAGTTTTTCTGTACCAAGCTGGCAGTATATAATCCTATCTCTATTCCTGGCTTCTGTTGAGGTGGCTGTTAAAATCCTCATGAGTCATACCTATGATCTCCTTATTAAATGGTTGTTCACCCACACCCTGAGTGCTATCTTCAGAACAGTCTTCTCATTTTTTGCAATATGGATAGGCTGAGAACTTTCCAAATCTTCAAGTTATGGTTCCTTTTTGCTTAACAATTCCTTCTCCAATTCATCTCTCTCCTTTCTCATATTTTAGTAGAAGCAGTCAGGAGTAACCAAGCCCCTCTTTCAACACTTTGCTTAGAAATCTCCTTAGCTAAATATCCAATTTTATCACTTACAAGTTTTACCTTCCACAAAACACTAGAACACAATTCAGCCAAGTTCTTATGCCATTTTCTAACAAGGACTGTTTCCTTCCTGTTTCCAATAACATGTTCCTTATTTCCCATCTGAGATCTCACCAGAATCACCCTTAACATCCACATTTCTAGCACGCACCTCAAAACTCTTCCAGCCTCTACCCATTACCCAGTTCCAAAACTTCCTCCACATGCTTAGGTACTTATTACAGCAGTACCCCACTTCTTGGTACCAGAATTTATATGTCAGGTTCTCCAGAGAAACAGAACCAATAGGATGGAGGTATATGGAGAAAGGGAATGAGAGGCAGAGAGAGAGGGAGATTTAGAAAGAATTGAATCACATGATTATGGACTCTGAGAAGTCCTAAGATCTGCTGGCAGCAAGCTGGAGACCCAGACAGTTTAGTTCCAGTCTAAGTCCAAAGGCTTGAGAACCAGGAGAGCCAATGGAGTAGTTCCCCAAAGCTGGCAGACTCAAGATCCAAAGAGAGACAATGTTTCAGTTCAAGTCTGAAGGCAGGGAGAGACTTGTGTCCCAGCTCAAAGGCAGCACGAGTTCCCTCTTGCTCAGCCTTTTTGTTCTATTTAGGTCTTTAAATGATTGGATGAGGCCCCCCCACATTAAGGAGGGTGATCTGCTTTAGTGATTCAAATATTAATCTCCTTCAGAGACACACCCAGAACGTCTGACCAAATATCTGGGCACTCTGGGGCCCAGTCAAGCTGACACATAAAATTAACCATCAAAGCGTTATAGGACTTACAAATATGATTAAGACAATTTTTTTCCCTTGAAAAGCTTACAAATTAGTGCCAGAGACAGACTAGAGACAAGGTAGAGGGAGACAGATGCTATAATAAAGGCAAAGAAACGTGTTGAGGAAGAGGAAAGAGACAATCTTTTAATTTTGGTTTGGCATATCAAAAGGGGGTTTCATGCGAGTCCTGCCATCTGAACAGCCTTGAATATAAGTAGAATTTGGATAACTGGTGATAAAGGAGAGGAGGGAACTATAAATTGTAGGTGCACAATGCACAGTGTGTGAAGATGCATAATGTAATTATAACCAGTACTAGCCTGCAATGTCTTGGATATCAATCTGTCAAGTAAAAACAATTAAAAAGCAAATTAAATCTATAAAGCAGTGTTCAATAAAATGCCAAGGCAGGGGATGGGGTGTGTTGCATTCATATTGCACAGCTAAACTTCATACTACCTTCTTTCATACTTTTTCTCCCAAATCTCCCACATGAATGGCCATGCATGGCAGCTACTCCAAAGCCTCTCTTCTCCTATACTCTAAAACCTCCAGAACATCCTCCCAACCCAGCCTATGCACAGGTTTTTGTTTCCTCTGCTTCATTTTTACGGGTACTTTTTCTTCCATCAGTAACTCTCTCTTCTTTATAATATAAATTCATCTAGCTTGCTTCTCCAGATCTGTCCCTAATCCATTACCTTCATCTACTTTATAAAAGCATAGGAGCTAATAAGACAATTCCAACCCCTTAAGGGCTGGAAGACGCAAGATGCCAAAGATATCCCCTATGTTCATAATGTTTACCTCTTACATTTGAAAAATAGCAAATGCGCTTTGCTTATGTATTTTTTCATTGAAAGCAGCAAATCAATAAATCACTTGGATATGCAAAGACTACAATATAGACTTTGAAAGGATGTAGTGGGAAGTCTGGCTGGAAAGGGCTAATATCTATGGGTATTTCCTATGTGGCATGCAATATTTAACTTTGAAGGCCATGCTGTTAGTCTGAAGTTTATTCCACAGCCCTTGGGAGCAATGGAAGATTAGCGATTAGGAAACTGACATGTTCGGATTGTACTTTAAGGTCTACCTGTAAGATTAATGCATGTAAAATGGGTTAGATGGAGGCAAAGATGAGAGGCAGGAATACCAATAAGGAAGCTGAGAAGTCCAGTTGAGAAGTGCTCAGCATCCATCATGTTGGACTTTCTTGGCTATAAGAAAGAGAGGTTTGTACAGACCATTATAAATATAAGGTGCTTGTTTAAAGGATACCCAGACAGTGAGACAGGAACTAGACCAGAAAACCCTCAGGATCTAAGGCAGCTCTGGTGATGGGGGACTCTCTTCACCTTGTCCTCTCATGGTCTCTCCCCCACACTTCATTGGGTCTGTTCCACTCTCTTCTTGGGCTCAAAGACCCATCCTCTCCTTACCTTCACATCCAAACCACAGAAGGAGGCTCTCAAGAATATTCAGTTAATTAAAGCACCCCTGTAGGCATCCCCAGTCAGCAGCCTCCGGTACAGAGAGAAGAGCTGGTCAATCCTTTACAGACTGAGTGGGCTGTCAGCTGGGCAAGTGGGGAAGAGGCAGTGGATGTGGCTGTCACCATAATTAATACTTGTACTTGTTATATGTTTGGAGAGAAGGGTGTGACTTCTATCTTAGGCCAAAAATCAATTTAATTAAGTATCATTCTTCATTATGCCATAGCTAGCACTCTGACCTTGACCAAATCACTTCTATTCTCTATGCCTTCGTTTCTTCATCATTCAAGTGGAGATAAAAGTAACAACACTTAGAATTTAGCATTCTTCAGAATTATTAGCCATATTTAGTTAACGTGAGGTTTCAGGTCTGTGCCACTTCTGGTTAACTAAGAATAACAATACCTTATATGTGTAATTACAGTTTGCAAATCAAGTTCACATCCATTTGATTTGATCCTCACAAGAGCTCTTTACGGTAGGTAAGACAGATATCATTACCTCCATTTTTCTGAGATCCAGAGATGTAGTCAAGGTCACGTAGCTCTTAAGTGACAAAACCAGGATCTGAATTCCCATCTTCAAAACCCAAGTCCAATACGTTCTCCTCTTATTTGGTCTCAAGATTTCAGTTGCTTGGTCTCAAAAAGCGTAGCTTTTTTATCTGCTATTGGCAGATCTGCTGTAGGTATCAAAACTATCGTCGTAATACTTTTTCTATTCTTATGTCTTCTTTTTTCATGCCTCTCCTGTTTTGTATATTTCTAATTTATTATAGAAGTCCCTGTTTGGCTTTTTTAGGAATGAAGGATTTGGTTGTAGATGTTCCAAAGCTTCCCTTGGCATTGACCCTTGTTTCCTGAATTGTAGGGAGACACTCCATCCCAGTCACTACTCTCACCTCAGCTGGGAACATTGGGGAGGATGGAATCCTGAGCTGCACTTTTGAACCTGACATCAAACTTCTTGATATCATGATACAGTGGCTGAAGAAAGGTGTTATGGGCTTGGTCCATGAGTTCAAAGAAGGCAAAGATGAACTGTCAGACCAGAATGAAATGTTCAGAGGTTGGACAGCAGTATTTGCTGATCAAGTAATAGTTGGCAATGCCTCTCTGAGGCTGAAAAATGTGCAACTCACAGATGCTGGCATCTATAAATGTTACATCATCATTTCTAAAGGCAAGGGGAATGCTAACCTCGAGTATAAAACTGGAGGTAAGTTACTTTTGAGGAGAGGGTAAGAAGGTGCCAGAAGATATTTGAGACTAGAGAGTGTGAATTGCTGATGAAATGTCATATTATGCTCATGAGTGACTAATATCAGACAAAGACCATCCGAATTCTGCTAGCAGCCATCCTTGCTGTCCAAGACCCACACCAACTCTGGAAGTAACCCACTATAATATTAGGTCTTAAAATCTTTTGTTCAGGACTTTAGCCTCTTCTGAATTTTCTCATATATTCCCTGAAATATTTTGCCAGAATATGTTTTCTCCATCAGTAGCTCTCTGTTCTTTCCCTTTGGTCTTGCTAGTGAGAGAAGACTATAATCTGGTCTGAGACTTTTCTGTGCTAAGTAGGCCCTAGCCCAAGTCTGAAATCAGTATCTCCAGGGACTCACGAAGGTGGAACCCATTATAGGAGAAGTTCAAATGTAACTGACCAAAACAATATTGGCCTATAAACTCACTAATCCTCCTCCAATGAAATCCATGCTTTCTTACCAACTAAATTTAACATATTTTCTGAATTTATGTACAAGGGACTGAGATATTGGAAGGAGTAAAATGATGATTAAGAAAACAAAGATAATTGTCCTTCCTTCTGTAGAGCTGAGAGTGTAGAGCTTATAGAGTTGAGGGTCAGGGCAGAGATGAGAAACATATGTAAATAAGAAAAATATGTAGATAAGAAACATATCTACAATAATTGGTAAAGTGTATTAAATACTTTAAGAGAAAATATAAATAGAGTGATTTGGGGATTCAGAGGAAGAAAGAGATCATATCCAAATGCATAGGGAGGAAAGGGACAGGAAGGCCCCCATGGAGAGAATTTGACATTTGGGAGGAGCCTTGAAGGATAGGCAGAAAGTATCCTGAGGCATCCCAGGCTAAGCTAGCCTGCACAGATCTTTCTTGGACCCCTCATAATATGTGTATGTAGTGGTCTGAAGCATAGATCTAGTCAGACCTAGGAACATACAGTGGCCTGGGCAAGGCAACCTCACTGAGCCTCAGCTTCTTTATCTTAAAATAGGGATTAATAAAGCCAGGTCAAAGGGACACTGGGGCCAACTGAAAGGGCTTCCAATGGCAAAGCTGGAACCATTTGAGCAACAAAATAAACAATATAGTATTAAATTATAACTAAGCATAAAATAAATACACGAGTCCATACTTATATGAGGGAGATGAAACAAATCTTCTTTATAGATGAATTCCAAATAATGTATTTAGATCTCTCCCTCTCCAGGAAGTGGAGCTTAGAATTTCGCCCTCCCTGACCATTGCACGTAGGTTGTGTTAGACTTAGTGAAGTCCAGCTTCCAAAGAAACCTGGCAAACATAGACTCAGCCAGGTGATCAAAGTTAACATCCCCATGATAAATCATGTTAATAGCGTGCACTCTCTGATGTGACATGATGAGAAGGGCACTTTTACTTCTATAGTTTTCCTCTCCAAAACCCATAACCTCAGTCTAATCTTGAGAAAAACATCACACAAATTACAATAGAGGGGCATTCTACAAAATACCTGGCCAGTACTCCTCAAAACTGTCAAGATCATGCAAAACATGGAAAGATTGAAAAACTGTCACAGACCAGAGGAATCTAAAAAGACATGACAAATAAATGCAATGTGGTATTCTGGATGGGATCCTGGGATATAAAATGGGCATTAGTGGAAAAACTAGTAAAATCCAAATAAAGGCTGGAGTTGAGTTAATAGCAATATACGAATGATACTTTCTCAGTTTTGACAAATGCATCATGGTTATTTAAGATGTTAATATTAGGGGAAACTGGGTGAGAAGTATACAAGAACTCTTTGTACTATCTTTGCAACCTTTCTGTAAATCTAAAGTTATTCTAAAATTAAAGTTAAATGGGCACAATAATAGATATACCTAGGACTGTTGTGAGGAACAAAAAAAAAATAATGTCTGGAATTTGGTCCCTAGCACAGAGCACACCCTCAATAAATGGTGGTTCATTGTCACGTGCACTCAGGTTCCCACATCATCTCCCAGGAGCTTGTGCCCTGACTGCTCCAAGTATGTGAGTCTCATCTCTCCTGCTAGGCAGCAGGCTCTTGAAGGACATGGCAAAGGCTTTCCTTCCACCTCTCACTCCACACTAGCACAGTCCTGGGCAAAGGAAGATGCTAAATAAATTAACAATTTGTATCTTGCCCTTTTGGCATAATAAACATTTTGCAGGCCAAAGTCCAGGCCTTAACATTTTCTTTAAGTCTCTGCCTAGATAGAGGAGGAAGTTAGTCTTAAATTCAAAATGTACTTGCCTCTCCAGTGAGGAGAATTATCTTAAAAGAAAACAAATGCCTGTCTTTATTCATGGACACCAGGGCTGGGCAGTTTCTACCCAAGCAAACTTCAGATCCCCGTGGCCTGTGTATGGAATTTCTGTGGGTAGGTGAATGCTGTTTGTGTCTTCCTTCTCCCTCCCCACACTTTTACCCTCCAGGAAGAAAAATTACATAAAATTCAGGAGCCTTCATAGGGGCCTAGGAAAATAAATACCCAATTTCCCTACTTGATAATTTTTTGTGTGTGATCACTGGAACTCCTCTTATTTGGAGAAATTTATTTGTTGTAACAATTATACCTAGAACTCAGGTCCTTGGAGTTTGTGATATTGTCCAAAGTGTTTTGATGTATAGCAATACTATGAGCAAATCATTTTTTGCATCTACAGTACAATGGGTCATACATAGACAGCCCACTGGGAAAGTACCGAGTCACTTCAATGTGTTTTTAAGACCTAGCACTTCAAAGGCTATATTGCCTTATCTGTCTGACCTTGACCCCTGCCCCTTTTTTACCCTTCAACCCTGCAGCCTTCAGCATCCCAGAAATGAACGTGGACTGTAACGCCACCTCAGAGAGCTTACGACGTGAGGCTCCCCAATGGTTTCCCCAGCCAACAGTTGTCTGGGCATCCCAAGTAGACCAGGGAGCCAACTTCTCAGAAGTCTCCGACACCAGCTTTGAGATGAACTCTGAGAATGTGACCATGAAGGTTGTATCTGTACTCTACAATGTCACGATCAACAACACATACTCCTGTATGATTGAAAACAACATTGCCAAAGTCACAGGGGATATCAAAGTGACAGGTGGGTTCCTTTACACGTTTGGTATGGGTTTATTGGGGTTATAATCTAGTGTAAACTAAAATCGAATTTCCTTAACAGATATATTATGTACCAGGGCACAGAAAGTTTCACAGAGATCTCGATCACAATTCAAGTTGGGATTGCATTATGTAGGAAGAAAACTAATACAAAACAATATTTATGGCATATAGGTCAAAGGTGGCAATTAGTTTTCATGTTGTATACCTTCTTACTGTCTGGAGAGCAGTGTTTAGGATTCTGAAGCCTTAACTCAGAAGGATTGGTTTGGTAAAGCAGTGGAGAAGTGATGATTATTTGAAATCTTTGATATATTCAGCTGGTGATCTACATCCCAAGTCCCCCAAAACTGGTTTGGGTCTATCCTGCCTTTGAGAAGACTTTTGATTTGAAGACTAAAGGTCTTCGAGTCTGCCTTAGTCTTTATTATTCAGTCCTACCAGGACTTGCTCAAGATCCCACTAATATTGGCACAAGATTAATCTGAAAGCTCCAGATTAAGCTGGCCTCCCAGGCTGAGAAGACCAGGAGCCAGGGAGGCTCAACACCCTAGTCTCCCTGCAGTGCTTTAGTATATTACAAAACCTAGGGTTGAGCTAGTGTCAAGGAAATGCATAGACTGAATTATGAATTTTAAAACCATCCCTGCTGGGGTTAAATTGAATTCAAGCTATAGGGGAAGGAGTATATCAGGAGAACCACTGTCTTAGATCAAGCCTAGTACCAAACAGAATACCTTGCACATTTTAAGTGCCCTTTAAATGTTTGCTGAATTTAACTGAATAAACCATATTTTCATCAGCTATTTTTAAAATAATTTTATTTATTTATTTATTTGGCTGCATTGGGTCTTCATTGCTGGGCGCGGGCTTTTCTCTGTAGTTGTGGTGAGCAGGGGCTACTCTTCATTGTGGCGCACAGGCTTCTCATTGTGGTGGTTTCTCTTGTTGTGGAGCATGGGCTCTAGGCACATGGGCTTCAGTAGTTGTGGCATGTGGGCTCAGTACTTGTGGTTCGCAGGCTCTAGAGTGCAGGCTCAGTCATTGTGGCACACAAGCTTAGTTGCTCTGCAGCATGTGGGATCTTCCCGGACCAGGGATCGAACCCATGTCCCCTGCACTGGCAGGTGGATTCTTAACCACTGCACCACCAGGGAAGTCCCTCATCAGCTGTTTTTTAATTAAAATTTATATATACAAAAAGGCAACCTATGGAATGAGAGAAAATATTTGTAAATCATATATTTGATAAGTGATTAGTATCCAGAATACATAAAGAACTACTATAATTAAACAATGAAAAAGTCAAATAACTCGATTAAAAAATGGGCAAAGGACTCGAATAGACATTTCTCCAAAGAAGATATACAAAATGGCCAACAAGTATATGAAAAGATGTTCAACATCCCTAATCATCAGAGAAATGTAAATGGAAACCACAGTATCACCTCATACTAATTAGAATGGCTACTAACAACAACAACAACAAAACAGAAAACAACAAGTGTTGGTGAGGATGAGAAGAAATTGGAATACTTGTGTATGTATGATGGTGAGACTGTAAAATGGTGCAACCACTATAGAAAACAGTACGCGAGGTTCCTCAAAAAACTTAAAATAGAACTTCCAAATGATCTAGCAGTCCCATTTCTGTGTATTATGTACAAAAAAACTGAAAGCAGTGTCTCAAAGATATATTTGCACACCCATGTTTACAGCAACATTATTCACAATAACCAAGGGGAGGAAGCAGCCCCAATGTCCACCAACAGATGAATGGATAAGCAAAGTGTGGTATACATACAATGGAACATTATTCAGCCTTAAAAAGGAAGGAAATCCTTTTGCATGCTACAACATGGATGAATTTTCAGGATATTATGCTATAAGTGAAGCCAGTCACAGAAAGATAAATATTGTTTGATTCTACCATTTGATTCCACTTATAAAGTATCTGAAGTAATCAAATTCATAGAAACAGAAAGTACAATGATGGTTACCAGGAGCTGGGGCCAAGGGGAAAGGATATGGAGTTGTTGTTTAATGGGTATAGAGTTTCAGATTTGCAAAATGAAAACGTTTTGGAGATTTTTTTCACAAGAATGTGAATATACTTAACATTACCGAACTGTACACTTAAAATGGTTAAGATAGTAAGTTTTATATTATGTTTTTTACCACAATAAAAAAAAGTATCTAATAAAAAATCATATATGAGAAAGAGAGAGCTCTTCCACTATCCTGTGAAACAAACTGGTGACTGTACCAATTAGAACACTTTTAGTTGCCTATAACAGAAAACAAAACCAACTGAAGCCTAAGCTAAAAGAAGGAATTTATTAGAAGGGTATTAGGATGTCTCATGAAACCAAGGACAGAAAGTGCAGTGTGGCTTCAAGAACAGCTGGATCCGGGCTTCCCTGGTGGCGCAGTGGTTGAGAGTCTGCCTGCTGATGCAGGGGACACGGGTTCATGCCCCAGTCTGCGAAGATCCCACATGCCGCGGAGTAGCTGGGCCCGTGAGCCGTGGCGGCTGGGCCTGCGCATCTGGAGCCTGTGCTCCGCAACGGGAGAGGCCACAGCAGTGAGAGGCTCGCGTACCGCAAAAAAAAAAAAAAAAGAACAGCTGGATCCAAGAACTTAAATTCCATTCTTTGTCTCTCATTTCTACTTTATTCTCTTTGCTCTCTAATTTACTCTCTCTTATTTTAGTCTATAGGGCAGAATATGGTTGCCAAGAGCTCCTACCTTTAAAAGTCTCTTTCACTCAAGAGAGTAACTAGACTGAAGCTCAATCCCTCAGTCTGATTCTATTGAATATATTCCCAGAACAGCTCAACTTGGGTCAGCTGCCCATACTTAGACCAATGAGGCAGTACCTGGATGGAAGCCCTTCCCAGAAGAAAAGGGGGAAATGAAGCATTAGGCATTTAAAACAATGAGTGTTAACAACAGTATTTCAGTTTAGATCTCAATTAAAAGCTCCAAACTGTATAACTAATGTCTTCTAATAGAAATGGCAATAACCGAACAAACCACAGAAATTGGGCACAGCTTTTATTCAGTGAGCAGGTTCTTTTTCCATACATGCTTATTGGATACATCAGAACAAGTGTTCCATGTACCATTACTAGGACTATATCCAACTTTTAGAAGCATGACATAGCTCAAAATTAAGATAAAATAACATAATTCCTTCTTACCATGCACAAAGTAAGTTTTTAAACAACTAAATGAGGCCATGAGGTTTATATCCTGTGTTCTCTAACTATACTGCTAATTTGGGTCATTCATTCAACAAATATCTATTTAGTGCCAAATATGTACAAAGTAATTTGTAAGTCCCATGAAATACTGAGATGAATAGCACACTTGTCATAAGAGAAGTTAATCAGTGTGGATACGGTACCCACAGGAAAGAGTAGTTAATTATGACTGTAGTGGCTCAATAGATGAAGAGTTCAAGGTGGGTTTTGAAGAAAAAGAATGGTTTTGATAGACTAGGAAGGCATGAAGTCAGAAGCCTATGTCAGTGTCCAGGGGAGAAATTATGAGGGCCTTAACTGGGGCAGCGACAATGGGAAGGAAAGGTGGGAGAATCAAAAGTTAATGAAGAAAATAATCTACAGGCCTTGGTGACACAAATGTGAAGGACAAGAGAAGGAACAAGTCAAAAGGGGTCTGATATTGCTATCCAGGTTGCTTAGGAGGTTAGTAATGCTACCAACAACAAAAATGAAAATGTAGGAAAAGCAACATGTCTGGTAAAAAGATGAAGATTTTAGAGCTGTTGAGTTGAAAGTGCCCACTATGTACAAAGGTAGAGATGTCCAATGCTTAGCACATTACCCAGCATACTCCAAGTCTGGGGGAGACTGCTTCATCTCTCCTCCACATATTTCCTTCCATGGGAAGAGATCCCCACCAATGTAACCCTTCTAGTCTCTCTTCTCCCCTCTTTCACTCTTCCCCAGAGGAAGAGAAATTAACTTACCCAATTAGGGAGTTTATTAGGAGAAGCTGGGTATAAATAGCTCAGCTCCTCATTTTTCCTTTTCTCTCTAGCTAATCAGAAGTATACATTCTACTCTTCTCCTCTAAGCCAACAGTTTTCAGGGGTAGAATCTGCCCTTGTGGGAGGAAGCCTGCCCCAGTCTTGGGCTGCCTGTCACTGGGGAAGTCTGGGCTGCAGCCCACTTCCCTGCAGACAAAGCTTAATCCTTTATTATCAGATTTATCAGGAATAAAGGTGATTTTAGTCTTCCAGTTGCCTCACTTTGTCTTGCTCTTTAATTGGTTCAGAACTCAGCTGGGAAGAGGGTGTTTATTGGACTCCTTTGAACTCAAACAACAGGTGCTCAAAAATATTTGCTGAATAATTATATTTTTAACTGACATATAGTAGCAACTGTAAATACAGATGTGGAATTTAGGACAGAATTTGAGCTAAAGAGGTGGATTTGGAAAATGATCAGCTTAATGGAAGTAATGTTTATTAGGCTTGAGTGGGGTTACTGTTATTGTCTTGACAGCTAATACTTACTGAATGCTTACTATGGTGCCAGGTTCTGTTCTAAGTGCTTTACATGTATTAACTCATTAATCCTCACAAGAATCCTATGAAGTTGATTATTATTATTTTGGCCCTATTTTATAGATGAAGAAACTGTAGCACATAAAGTAACTTGCCTAAACTTGCCTGAAGTCACACAGCTAGTAAGTATCAGAGCTGAAATGAGCTAAATGACATTGGACTGTCTAGGGAGAAAATAGAGTAAAGAGCAATTTAATTTCACTTCTGCCTTTCTCTACTTCAAAATGAGAACAATACTTTCTCATTACTCTGTAGTGGTGTGATGAAAGCAAATGACACAGAACCTGTAAAGGTCACTGCCTAGAGGGAAAAAAATGTGTCTGACACCAAGGACTGGCCATGGCTGTTGGTTTAGCCTATTCTTTATTTGGTAACCAATAGCAATGTGTTTACTGGAATCGTTTTTCATTTGGCTGAGTGCTCACTGGAGTGGACGAGAGAATGGAACTCTTTGCAGAAAGGGAAAGCTCTGCTTTTAAGCTAGTTACAGAAAGGTAGAGAATGGGGTACAAAATTGCCCTCAAATTAGGGCACAAGTTATATTAGGAACAACCTGTTCTGTTTTTTGGGGGTATTTTTCTTTGCTAACCAGCCATGTGAAGGAGACATCCAGCTTTTCCTCTATGACCCTGAATTTTTTTCTCTCCCTTTACAGACTCTGAGATTAAAAGGCAAAGTCACCTCCAGCTGCTGAACTCAAAAGCTTCCCTGTGTGTCTCTTCTGTTGCCATCGCCTGGGTACTCCTGCCTCTCTGCCCTTACCTGATGCTAAAATAATGCACCTTGGCTACATAGAAACATGCAGAGTCACTGGTACGACAGGTGAGATGAATCACGAATGGTGTGGGGGAGCCACTGTGTGTGTTTGTGTCCCTAACAGGAATCAAGCAGCTCCCAGCACCAGCCTCAGAGAGAAACATTTAATAACGTCAGGGCAGTAGGCACTATTTCCACTGCTATTGTGAAAGGTAAGCATTTGTTAACAAAGAGTAGAGACCTCATTGACAGACTTACAGGAAAAACAACTCTATGCAATTCAAATATTTGTGTAAATTATTCAAACACCTTTTCATTTACTGAGTCATCCTTGAAGGCAAACATATCTTACTGAAGAGAAAGAGATATTTGGCCCTGACTCATTACTCTGGATTTCACAATGAAACATCATGACATAAGCATAATCACTCACATAAGTGACCTCCTCCCAGCCCCCCTCAACAAAGCCCCTGTTGACTGGAGACTTGACAAAGCACTCACCAACTAGCCCTCCTGCTAAGACTTCCGACTCTCACCTCAGTCCTCTGGCTCTAATTACTGGTAGGACATCTCTTTCTGAATATTCTTCTGCATGTGGAATTTGTATACAACTGAGCTTGTGAAGTTACAGTCAACACTACCACATTACTCAGTGGCACTGCCACCCTGCACTAGGCTCACAACCTTAGAGCTATTTTTGTCCCCCTCTGTCCTTCAGGTCAATTTGTTACCAAGCTCTACAGTATTTGCCCATGTTGTCTTTCAGATTGACCCTAATCATCTCATGCCCCGACTAGTTCTAAAACCTTGTACTTGCTCCTTCCTCTGTTTCAGGTGATAGGAAACAAGGTGCCAGAATAAAATTTTTCAAATGCTATTTTCATCACAGCAGTCCTTTACTCTGCAACCTAAAGTGACTCTCCGGGCACTAGTATATCAAAGTTAAAGTCCTCAGCTATGCAGTCACAGCTCTCTAAGTTTCTCTCCCTAAGGTTCCTCTGTCTCTCAGCTACCTACTACTGCTCTCTGGCCTTGCTCCCTCTCTCTCTGCCCCTTCCTGGAAATCTCCTCTACTCTATGCTAATTCAGATCCACACACTTCCTTCACCCATTTCCTGCTGGTCCTTTTATCTCACATCCCCTTGGTGAGCATGTATAATTTATAATATCTTACACTCTCTAAGGCACATATATTCCTTGCCTAGGTTGTTAAGTCCTCAAGGGCAGACAAAAATCTGTTGATCTGCTTTGCTTTTTTGAGTGTGGTAAAAAAAAATTTACATTTATTTTAAAAAATAGTGATTGAGATGACCTAGAGGGGTGGGATAGGGAGGATGGGAGGGAGGCTCAAGA
Source organism: Mesoplodon densirostris (assembly GCF_025265405.1). Classification (NCBI taxonomy): domain Eukaryota; kingdom Metazoa; phylum Chordata; class Mammalia; order Artiodactyla; family Ziphiidae; genus Mesoplodon; species Mesoplodon densirostris. The sequence goes on along the minus strand of NC_082662.1, from coordinate 105,797,764 downwards.
GGGAGGGGATATGGGGACATGTGTATGTATATGGCTGATTCGTTTTGTTGTGCAACAGAAACTAACATGGTATTGTGAAGCAATTATACTCCAATAAAGATGTATTAAAAAAAGTGGTTGAAATACAAATATAAAGTTGTATACTTAGATGTAAGGTAGTACATGGATATAATAAAAATTGCAAAGGTGGTATGCAAACAACGAAATCAGAGGAAACCCTTTCTTATGGGGCTGTTATGGGATCAGGTCAGATCATGTTTCCTGAGGTAAGCTTGTGTCGCTATAAACTTCCCTCTTAGAACTGCTTTTGCTGTGTCCCGTAGATTTTTGGATTGTTTTCATTTTCATTTGTCTCTAGGTATTTTTTATTTTCTCTGATTTCTTCATTGACCCATTGGTTGTTTAGCAGCATATTGTTTACCCTCCACATTTCAGTTTTTTTTTGCAGTCTTTTTTTCTTGTAGTTGACTTCTTTTGTTTCATAGCTCTGTGATTGGAAAAGATGCTTTATATGATTTCAATTTTTAAAAATTTACCAAGGCTTGTTTTGTTGCCTAGCATGTGATCTATCCTGGAGAATGTTCTATGTGCATTTGAAAAGAATGTGTATTCTGCTTTTGAATGAAATGTGATACATATATATATATATGGATAGATAGATATAGATATAGACATTAAGTCCATCTCATCTAATGTGTCATTCAAGGCCAGTGTTTCCTTACTGATTTTTTGTCTGGACGATCTGTCCATTGATGTCAGTGAGGTGTTAAATCCCCTACTATTATTGTTACTGTTGATTTCTCCCTTTACGTCCATTAACATTTGCTTTATGTATTTAGGTGCTTCTATGGTGGATGCATATATATTCACAATTGTTAGATCTTCATCTTGGATTGATCCCTCGATCATTATGCAGTGTCCTTCTTTGTCTCTTATAGCAGTCTTTATTTTAAAGCTTATTTTGTCTAATATAAGTTTTGCCACCCCAGCTTTCTTTTGATTTCAATTTGCATGGAATAACTTTTTCCATCCCCTCACTTTCAGTCTGTGTGTCTTTAGATCTGAAGTGAGTCTCTTGTAGGCAGCATGTATACAGGTCTTGTTCTTTTATCCATTCAGCCACTCTATGTCTATTGACTGGAGCATTTAGTCCATTTAAATTTAAAGTAATTATTGATATGTATGTGTTCTTGTTGCCATTTTGTTAATTGTTTGGGGTTTGTTTCTGTCTTTCTTGTTCCTTTCTTCTTTTGTTCTCTTCTCTTGTGATTTGATGACCATCTTTAGTGTTATGCTTGGATTCCTTTTACTTTTTTGTCTATCTAGCATAGGTTTTGGATTTGTGGTTACCATGAGGTTTTTATATAGCAATCTATCTATCTATCTATATATCTACATGATTGTATTAAGTTGCTGATCTCTTAATTTCAAATGCATTTTAACAACCCTGCATTTGTACTCTCCTTCCCTCATGATTACTGTTTTTGATATCATATTTTACATCTATTTGTTTTGTGTATCCCTTAACTGCTTACTGAGGATATAGATGATTTTTACTACTTTTGTCTTTTACTAGCTTTGTGCATGATATGATTTCCTACACTTATGTTTGCCTTTACCTATGAGCTTTTTCTTTTCATAATTTTCATGTTTCCAGTTTTGGCCTTTTCTTTCTAACTTAAAGAAGTTCCTTTAACATTTCTTGTAAAGCTGGTTTGGTGGTGCTGAACTCTTAACTCTTGCTTTCCTGTAAAGCTTTTGATCTCTCCATCAAATCTGAGCAAGAGTCTTGCTGGCTGGAGTATTCTTGGTTTTATGTTTTTCCCTTTCATCACTTTAAATATATTGTGCCACTCCCTTCCAAACTGCAGAGTTTCTGCTGAAAAGTCAGCTGATAGCCTTATAGGAGTTCCCTTGTATGTTATTTGTTGCTTTTCCCTTGCTGCCTTTAATATTCTCTCTTTATCTTCGGTTTTTGCCATTTTAATTACAATGTATCTTGGTGTATTCCTCTTTGGGTTAATCCTGGATGGGACTCTCTGCACTTTCTGGACTTGGATGTCTATTTCCTTTCCCAGGGTAGTGAAGTTTTCAGCTATTATGTCTTCAGATATGTTTTCAGTTCCTTTCTCTCTCTCTTTGCCTTCTGGGACCCCTATAATGTGAATATTAGTACACTTGATGTTGTCCCAGAGGTCTCTAACTGTCCTGTTGATTCCTTCTAGTATATTTTTCATTTCAGTTATTGTATTCTTCATCTCTGTTTGGTTGTTCTATCAATATATATTTTCTTTTTCTTTTTTTTTTTTTTTTTTTTTTTGCTGTACATGGGCCTCTCACTGTTGTGGCCTCTCCTGTTGCGGAGCACAGGCTCCGGACGCACAGGCTCAGAGGCCATGGCTCACGGGCCTAGCAGCTCCGTGGCATGTGGGATCTTCCCGGACCGGGGCACGAACCCGTGTCCCCTGCATCGGCAGGCGGACTCTCAACCACTGAGCCACCAGGGAAGCCCTATCAATATATATTTTCTAACTCTTTGTTAAAAACTTTTAATTTCTCACTCTTTGGATCCATTCTTCTCCCTAGTTCTTTGATCATCTTTACAATCACTACCCTGAACTCCTTCTCAGGTAGATTGCCTATCTCCACTTAGTTGTTCTTCTGGGGTTTTATCTTGTTCCTTCATCTGGAACAAGTTCCTCTGTCACCTCATTTTGCTACACTGCCGTTTGTATTTTTATTTATCTGGTAGGTTGGTTACATTTTACGACCTTGGAGAAGTGATATTTTGTGGGAGACCTCCTACGCATCCCAACAGCACACTCCTCTCTCATTACTCAAGCTGTATGCCCTAGAGTTCTTCATATGAGGATTGCATGGATCCTCCTGTTGTCGCAGGCTGACTATGTGGGAGGTCTAGTAAGATTGGTTAGCCCTTGGTCCAACATTGCCAGGCCCTGTCTCATGTGGAGGCTGCTGGCTGCAGAGGCAGCTGACTGCAGAACCCCACGGGGACCCAGGGATAGTGCTGGCTCATGAGTGGATGGAGTCAGGGTCCAGAAAACTCTGGTAATATTGTCCACCGACTGATGGGTGAAACAAGGGTGTTAGTGCCGGTCTACTGGCAGGCAAAGCCATGTCCTGGAGTCCAACTGCAGGGTCCAGGGGTACCAGGGCTGGTCTTGGATTGCTGGGGTCGGGGGGAGTGGGTGCGGTTCCTGACACAGTTGGGTCTGGGGGTGTCTCAAAGTTTGTGTTGGCCTGCTAGTGGTAAGGGCTGGGGCCCAGCTGCTCCCCAGGGCAGGGTCTGGCCTGCTGGTGGCAGGCTAGGTCTGCAGGGTCTGGGATTGTGGTTTTCTTACATCTAGTGTCTGCCCCCTTGTGGATGAAGCTGGCCCAGAGGCTAGAATAGGCTTCCTGGAGGGCAGCATCAGGGTCCAGGGGATTCTGGGGCTGGTACCTGCCCACTGGTGGGTGGAGCTGGGTCCTGGGCCCTTTGGTGGGTAAGGCCATGTCCAGAGGCAGCTATGGGCTCAGGTGGTCTTAAGGCAGCCAGTCTGCTGATGCGTGGGGCTGTGTCCCTGCCCAGTTAGCTGCTTGGCCTGAGGCATCCCAGCACTGGTGACTGTAGGCTGTTGGGTGGGGCTAGGTCTTGGTGCTGATGAGCTAGAAGGAGAGTTTCACAATGGCATTTGCCAGTACCAGTGTCCACATGGTAGGAGCTCCCCAAAATGGCTGCCATCAGTGCTTGTGTTCCTAGGGTGATATGCAGTTGCCTCCTGCCTCTCTGGGAGACATTCCAGGATCAGTAGGTATGTCTGACCCAGGCTCCTATCAGATTACTGCTTCTGCCCTGGCTTTCAGAGCATGTGAGATTTTGTGTGCACCCTTTAAGAGTGAAGTCTCTCTTCCTCCCGCCCTTTGGCTCTCCTAAAAGTAAGCCCCACTGGCCTTCAAAGCCAAATGTTCTGGGAGCTTGTCTTCCTGGTGCAGGACTCCTGGGCTGGGGAGCCTGATGTGGGGCTCAGATCTCTCACTCCTTTGGGAGAACCTCTGCAATGTAATTATCCTCCAGTTTGTGGGTCACCCACCTGGGAGCATGGGACTTGACTATATCGTTGAGTCTGCCTCTCCTACCTGTCTCATTGTAGTTCCTTCTTTATGTCTTTAGTTGTAGAAGATCTTTTCTGATAGGCTCTGGTCTTTTTCATCGATGGTTTTTCTGCAAATGGTTGTGATTTTGGTGTGCCTGTGAAAGGAGGTGAGTGAGCTCAGGGTCTTTCTACTCCACCACCATCTTGGCTGGGGATCTCTTGATCTGCTTTTCATTCTTTCTCCTGTTCTCCAAACACTATGGTGAAGTGCACAAAACAGATTCTTTGTAAGGAAATCTGCCAGTTTCCATCATTTCCGACCTCCATGGTTGTCACTGGAGGGAGATTTCCCTGAGGAAACTATCCTTTGAGTATCTCATTAGTAGAAGGAGCCCTTTCTTCTTTCCTTGATTCCCACAAGGAACTGAGTTTTCAATATACTGTGACTAGATAATCTGACCTATAAATTATAGTTTATTCATCTTTATCTCGTATTCCCTTAGAGCAGTAAAATTTGCAGTCTTTTTTAAAAAATAAACCAAGACATACATCTTCACATGCAGTACACAAAGGGTTATATACTGTTACATGGTTAGCTGCAGCTCCATCTCTTTCTCTCTAGAATTATAGAGGGATAACCTTAAATCAATTTTTTAAAAATAAATGAAGAGATCATTACTTGAGATACATATTATAACTGATCATAACACTTTAGGTCACACACATTGCCTGGTTGAGAACTCAGATAGAAGCCACCTTTCCACTTCTATCTAGGAGCCTGCCCATAGTTCTTCTCTCAGTTCCTGTTTGCTCTGAGGATGATCCCTTTCCTTAAGGGAAGATTCAAGGCATCTCCTCTCCCCTAGCAACCCATGATACCACGTGGCCTCAATAGAATATCATCAAAATACAGAAAAACAAGCCTATTTCTGAACAAGAAATACACTCATACAGTGGAAGGGAGACTTTCAGTTCTTGATAAATGTTTGTTGAATGGCTGTAATGGTATCCTATTGCTGTTATTTTCAGAATTCCAGGAATCTGCAGAACTATTTCACCACAAGATATGACCTAGTTTTATAGTTCTGGGGAGAAATGAATTTATGTCTAGAACTCGGGAGTGAACAAATAACATCAAGAAGAAGAAGCCAAAAGCAACCCACAGAAGACTTCAATATGAACAAGATAAATTTATCTTCAAAGACATATATTAAAAGTTGGGAAACAATTCATCTGAACTAGAGAAGTGTATTAGACTCTGAAGTAAAGTGAATGTGGAGACAAGTATATCCCCATATCTCAGGGACCTCCCCATCCCCATCCAGGGAGTGAGAGAATGGGATATTACATCTCATTTGTCTCAGAATCTTTAGCTATATTGCTGTAATGTTGCTCTGAGGAAGTTTCTAGAAAGTTTTGATTGCAATATATCCACATTTTATAATCCATAAATTAAACTGTGGTGGATTCGGTAAGAAACTGCTAATCAGCTGCCACTTCACAATTCAGAGGTAGCTGTATTTTAGTGATGGGTCAAATGATTCAGTTTTCATTTACAATGCAAAAGTGCCCTGGCATCTCCTCCCACCTGACACATGCTTAAGATATGTGGAAAATCATCATAATTTTAACATAAAAAATATAGTTGGGCAACACTGATTTTCTAAACTATGTGAACACCTGATTTTTACAACAAACTAATGCTATTTTACTTCTCAGATGATGTTCATCTTTGAATGGTCCAGGAAAAGACCTCTTATCTTGACTGTGTGTGATATTATGCCATCACAAGGTTTGAGGCTTCTACTTTATATCCTGCATGGACAGTGATCACCTCCGCTTTCACCAGCATCTAGAGCGGTGGGACACAACCAGGTGATTTTGCACCACCTCAGGGGACACTTGGAAATTCTGGAGACAACTTTGTTGTCACAACTGGCATCTAGTAGAACCCAGGGATGCTGCTCAACATCCTACAACATACAGGCCATCCACCCACAACAAAGAATTATCCAGCCCAAAATGTCAATTGTGCTGAGATTAAGAAACCCTGATGTAGAGCAGAAAAGGTTCTAGAAAACAGGGGAGCAAACCAAACTGTTTGCTTCCTAAAATTAGGCATGAGTTTCTCTCTCTTTGGCTGCTGCCTCGGCACAGAGAGTCAGAACTCAGTTTCAGGCAACCAGGAATTCCTGATGGATTATCTTCAGTGGTTGAGCTTCTACGTTCCTTTCCTTTCTTTCTACTCTACAAATCAAGTCCTGTGAGAGAGCTGCCTGAGTTCCATCACAAGTTCTCTCAGTCTGAATTTAGATCTCAGCACTCTGCCTAGTCAAAATTCAAATTAAGGCAGCAAAAACATGTAACTTCCTTGAAACAGAGATTTCTGAAAGCAGGGGCAATGAACCTTTGAAATGAGGCCCTGAGGAATGAAACTTTGATGGAAAAGAATGTTTTCTTTCCAGGCCCCTTCCCACACTTTTTGCATGTTGACCACTGCCTCCCTGGCACTTTGGACCTACTGTGCCTGTATTACATTTTGTTAGAGAAAACTTGATTCTAGAGCTCTGACCATTTAAGAGAATGATTAAATATACATTTCCTATGCTGTTGTCTGCCTAGTTTGTCAAAGAACGCGAGTATAAGGGAAAATGGATAAAAAGCCATACATCAGGTTCTAAAGATTAGTACATAGCACATAACAGGCCTTCAATAAATGTTTGTTCAATGAATGGATGAATGAATGGATAAATGAATGAGAGGGAATGATAGGAGCCTGTGAGTATGCGCAAGGTGGCTGGGTCTAGTTTCTTAAGGAAACTACATTAGGCTTTACCAGCCTGCCAAGTCTCCATCTGGGAAAACAAGTGGTGACAGTAGACTTGAGGCAGATGAATGTGGGAGAATACACACGGGTGGACAGACCCATTGCTCTAGTATCAAAACAATCTGATTCTTACTAGTCAGGAATTATCAAATTCTCAAAATCTTAGAGGTGGAAGGACCTCAAAATCCTCTTTCCTAGTCCTTTCACTTTTCAGATGAAGACCCAGAGGCCCAGGGTGAAGTGTGGGTAACTGGCTATCCTCAGGCTATACAACTTGCTCAAAATCACACTGGTAGTTGGTGGAGGAATAAAAAGTCTAAAGATAATTTAATTGCTAAAGAGCAAATTCCCAGGGGGCTTCTGAAATAACTCTGCTGCATTCCCAGCTTGTTCCCAAACAGCCTTTTGCAAGAAGAGAATAATGCTGAACCAAACTGAGAAAGTAAACTGTGAAAGCATAACGACTCCCAACCCAGGTTAATTCTTTGGCCTCGTCCATGACCACACAGTGATATGTGCAGAGGCATTAGACACCAGATGCACCATATTAACTGAAGTACAAAGACGAGAATATGATGTACACCACAAACATCTAGGGAAGCTCAAATCCAGATGCCAAAAGCTAAAACATTTCAGAAGTATTAACAATTTGAGGGAACAAGTCAAACTTCAAGGAGAAGTACTGGCTACCAGCTATATCCAGATTTGTTGGAAGTGTACAGTGACCGCAATCTGTGCATTGTCAATGGGGGATGGGACGTGCAGGGGGTCATTACTGCATAATAAGGCTTCTGCCTGATGGCATCTGTGATGTGCTTTGGTTCTATTAATGAAATTTGTAATTCCTAATCTCCCTCCAGCTGGTAAAGTCTCCATACATCCAACCAGCTGCTCTAATTCAGACTGTCTTACTATAGGCCTGAGCACCTTGCTCCTTCTAACACTGTCTTATTTCCTCTTTCACATCAATCATCTCCAGGAGTTTCAGTATGGGAGCCATGAGTAAAAATTAACAGTCACAAAAACAGAACCTTAGAGATGCTCTCTTGTCTTTCTTTAAATTCTATCTCTCTCGAGCATAACTTCTTCTTTCCCATGAAGCTGTCTTTGAGTGGTCCTGTGCACTATGATTTTACTCTTCTCTAGTCTATACATGCAATTTAACACAAAATCACACGTTGTTTTTGTCTATTGCTCCTCATTGCTGAGTACTTGGAAAGTTTGAAGACGATGACAAAATAAGGATGGGGGCCTAGGCAGTCTTTGGAAACTTGCTCTTAAGAGGATCAAGCAGACACTCCCAGGAAGCTTTGTTTACTGATAGCATCTTCTGGGCCAAAGCAGTTAAGCCACAACTTAGAAGGGGGGTGTCTGTAGTTACCACTATAGGAGCCTCTGTGTCTACTGAATGGCATGGCTCCCCCAGATAATGATATGCCTCTCTCTTCTCAAAGTCATAATTTTACCTGCAGCATTATCTTATCTCTTCAGTTCAAATCTAATTGCCTGGCCTAAGAAGTATCCTTAGCATTTTCAATTATAAAGTCCCTTACCCAAAACTCTAAAGGATACTTCGAATAAGAACTTTATGGATACCTTAGTTCTATATCCCTTCTTTACAATAAGCCAAAAGTGATGCTCAGTTGATCTAGCCTGTGAGCAGTTCATAGCAAACTGAAACCATTTCCTTTCTCTCTTTGCCTTCCATATTTGCAGTTCCCAAAATGTATTTGTAACCATTATGTATCATTATAAGGAGAACTATTAGGCTTTGACAGATAAAATTCCAGGACCTTATGGTACTTAATATGACTTTGATGAGTCAGATAACCATATACGACTCAAGGGGTAGGTCCAGGTCTCATACCTAGGGTAGGTGAGACTGGAAATGTGACAAGTTTACAGCATAAAGACAGCAGTTCCTATTTAGAGGCAGTAGGTACCTCAGAAGAAGCCAAGTCACAGACTGCTAAATGAGGATCTATGAGAAAAACGACAATTGTCTTCAGTTCCTCTCACTTTCCCTTTTATCCATTTTCTCCCATACAGCCCAATCAACAGTCCTCTAGACCCTGAGTATTCTGTCTTTCCACCATTCTTTCCATCACAACGTCCCCACAGGCACCCCCTCACCCCAAGAAAACAATGCTCCTTGGCATCTAGCCACACATGAGAAGGTAATTTCTCGACTACCTTTTTCATTAGCTTAATGTACTGTCTTCCCACGGAGGTAAATAATCCTCACTTCACTGAAGTAAAGCAGGAGCAAAAATATCCAACTAGTGAGAGATCCTTGGGGTATCAAGTGTAGACCAAGGACTCTCACTGAGGGTGCGGGGGTGCTCTTTAACAATATAGGCATCACCACTTCCACCCCCATTGCGGGAGTTAAGAATTACTGTGTAACGTGAGACATATTTGAATATGTTACCTTCATCAACATATAACTACTGTGGAAATGTGAGGTCTACTGATGCAAATAACCATCTTTAGAGAAAGGAAATCAAGTGCTTTCTAGGTCTCAAACATCATACTAGGTATTTATCTCATTCAGTCCTTATCTTATAAGGTGGGTATCACCTTGACCCTAGCACCATCACCATTTTACAGAGGGGAAAACAGGTCCTGAGAGGTTAAGTAACTTACCAAAGATCATATAAACCAACAAGTTGAAAAAGCATTCAAACTCAAATCTCTCATCACAACCCATACTATTTCTGAAAAAGTACGGTCATGTGTAAAAGTGCTATAAATATTTGTAACATTATATAAATACTGGCTATTGTGTTATTATATATATTAAACTATGAGGACTCATTGGGAGCTTTCAGCTTCATTGCTCATGAAGATCTGAAGCCATCTGTAAGGAAGACGGCCCTTCTCCCTGGAGGAGACTGCAATGATTCCTAAATTACACTTGAGTATTTCCACCAGAGCCCTTCCCTAACTCACAGAGGGGCTGGCAGTGAAATTACAAGCCTCCTCCTAACTCACTCTAACGTCACCTTCGTGTGTTCCCAAAAGTTCCTTGGGGACTGTCTCCAAGACTTCAGAAGATGGTTGTAATCTGCTATAATCGTCTTTATCAGATGATCCAAAATGTCTCTTGAGACCAGTTTATATGTTCCATGTTGTTTGGCCTCAAATATACCTGGAAAGAACATGTTTAATTATTATAAGTTCTTCCTTGAATTCACAAATGTTGAGCACTGGACCACAAATGGTCCTGTCCACTCTGCCAGGACCAATCACAGTTTTTATGCAATCAAATCTATCAATTTTTTCTATTTTTGTTTCTTCTTTTAGTACTTATGTTTACATATGTTTAAACATGCCTTCTGTACCCTGGATTACATTAAAATATTAATCATTATATTTTAGTATTTCCATGTTTCTTTTTCAACATTTAAATCTTTATTCCATCTGAAATTAATTTTTTGTATAATCTGTGAGGTAAGGAAGTTAAATGTTTTTTCAAGTGATTCTCCAATACTATTTCTTAATTAACTCATCCTTACCCCTACTGACTTTTTAAATATTTTACTATATTGCATGTTCTTATATGTATACTTATATCTGTTTCTGAACTTTTGATAACCTGTGAGACCTACAATTTTAACCAGTATACATAGGAAAGGAAAAAGAATAGTTACTTGCAAATATATTCACCCAGCTATTCCCTGGAGATGGCGGTGGGTGGCTCAGACAACAGAAATTTATTCTCTCATAGTTCTAGGTGCTAGAAATCCAAGATCAAAGTGTCAGCAGGTTTGGTTCCTCCTAAGGCCTCTTTTCTTGGCCTGCAGATAGCCACCTTTTCAATGTGTCCTTACATGGTCTCTTCTCTGTGTACATGCATCCCTGGTGTCTGTTCCTCTTCTTATGAGGACACCTGTAATATCAGATTAAGGTCCACCCATATTACTCCATTTAACCTTATTCACCTCTCTAAAGGCCCTATCTCCAAATACAGTCACATTCTGAGGTACTGGGGGGTAGGACTTCGCAACATATGAATGTGGGGGAACACAGTTCAGTCGGTAACACTGGCATAGAAGAAGCAACTAATAAAATTAGCTATTATTAAGTATTAAATATGGGTTGGGCAGGGCAACTGAATATCAAGGCAACCATAATAGGAAAGATGTGACCAACTTAGCTTTTTTCCCCCTATTTGACCAAGAATAGCTGTTTAATGTTTGAATAGTTGGGACACAAGAGAAAGCCTTGTCCAAAGAGCTACTGCTTCAAACCAGGTCAGAGGACACTTGAAGACTAGAGCACAATGGCTCAGCAGGTGGATGCTGTTAAGGGAACTGAATTGGCTAATGGCCTCCACAAACCACAGGTTACTATTTTAAATGTCACAAAAGACTACAGAGCATGAAAAGATGAAAAATAAAACCAGTGTGGGTCCAATCTTCAAACAAGTAGAATTGAGTGACAGGGCAGTTTGGCTCCATGTGACTAAACTAAATTGCTGAGAACTAAGCCTGTCTTTGGGCTAGAGGTAGACTACAATCTTTTCTGTCCTGGGGCTCTGAGAATAGAAAACAGCCTTTTTTCTTTTTTCTATCCTTCTCACTAAAATCCTTTTTGCAGTCCTTGTAGACTGAAACATCTGTGTGTTGGTCAAAGTCATGCAAAAGGGACACAAACAAAACAAAGTCATGCAAAAGGGACACTAACTCTAGTGCTACAGAATGTAAATATAAGAGGGCTTATTTGACACCACATACAAAAATAAACTCAAAATGGATTAAAGACCTAAATGTACTACCAAATATTATAAAGCTCCTAGAGGAAAACAGAGGCAGAACACTCTTTGACATAAATCACAGCAAGATCATTTTGGATCCATTTCCTAATGTAAAGGAAACAAAAGCAAAAATAAACAAATGGAACCTAATTAAACTAAAAAGTTTTTGCACATCAAAGGAAACCATCAACAAAATGAAGACAACCTACTGAATGGGAGAAAATATTTGCAAATGATATGACCAATAAGGGATTAATATCAAACATATATAAACAGCTCATATGACTCAACATCAAAAAAAACGCAATTAAAAAATGTGCAGAAAAATTTGCAGCAACATGGATGGACCGAGAGATGATCATACTAAGTGAAGTAAGTCAGAAAGAGAAAGACAAATACCATATGATATCACTCATACATGGAATCTAAAACATGACACAAATGAACTTATTTACAAAACAAAAGCAGACTCACAGACATAGAAAACAAACATGGTTACCAAAGGGGAAAGGGAGATGGGGGAGAGGGATAAATTAGGAGTTTGGGATTAGCAGATATGAACTGCTATATATAAAATAGATAAAGAACAAGGTCTTACTGTATAGCACAAGGTACTATATTCAATATCCTGTAATAAACCATCAGGGAAAAGAATATGAAAAAGAATACGTATATATATGTATAACTGAATCACTTTTCTGTACAGCAGAAACTAACAAAACATTGTAGATCAACTATATTTCAATTGAAAAAAATGGTCAGAACTAAATAGACATTCTTCCAAAAAGGAAATGCAGACGACCAACAAGCACATGAAAAGATGCTCAACATCACTAATCATCAGGGAAATGCAAGTCAAAACCACAATGAGATATCACCTCACACCTGTCAGAATGGCTATCAACAAAAAGAACACAAATAACAAACGTTGGAGATGTGGAGAAAAGGGAACCCGTGTACATTGTTGGTGGGAATGTAAATTGGTGCAGCCACTGTGGAAAACAGTATGGAGGCTTCTCAAAAAACTGAAAATAGAACTACCATATGATCCAGCAATTCCACTCCTGGGTATGTACCCAAAAAAAACAAAAACACTAATTTGAAAAGATACATGCACCCCAATGTTCACAGCAGCATTATTTATAATTGCCAAGATATGGAAGTAACCTAAGTGTCCATCAATGGATGACTGGATCAAGAAGACGTGATGTATATATATACAATAGAATGCTACTCAGTCATAAAAAAGAATAAAATTTTGCCATTTGCAGCAACATGGATGGACTTAGAGGACATTATGCTAAGTGAAATAAGTTGGAGAAAGACAAATACTATCACTTATATATGGAATCTAAAAAATACAACAAACTAGTTAATATATCATAAAAAGCAGCAGACTTATAGATATAGAGAACAAACTAGTGGGTACCAGTGGGGAGGGGGGAGGGGCAATATAGGGGTGGGGAAGTGGGAGTTACAAAAAACTGGGTATAAGATAGGCTCAAGGATGTATTGTACAGGAGGAATGTAGCCAACATTTTGCAATAACTGTAAATGCAAAGTAACCTTTAAAAATTGTATTAATTTTTTTTAATTTTTTGAATTAAGAAAAAAGAGGGCTTATTTGGGGAAAAACCTTCCAAGCAGCTTTGAAGGAGCAGAGCAATCCTCTAAGCTGCTGTTACAGTAGAATGCTTAGGCTGGGCACAGCTGCACTGGACTCATCAGGGCCAAGCGTTCAAGTAGAGCATAGTCACCCAACTCCCATTACAGTACAGAGTGACACGTCTGCACACTAATGCTCTATATATTTGTAGGAAAAGAAAGGGCAGGGGGCTTCCCTGGTGGTGCAGTGGTTGAGAGTCCGCCTGCCGATGCAGGGGACACGGGTTCGTGCCCCGGTCTGGGAAGATCCCACATGCCGCGGAGCTGCTGGGCCCGTGAGCCATGGCCGCTGAGCCTGCGCGTCCGGAGCCTGTGCTCCACAACGGGAGAGGCCACAACAGTGAGAGGCCCGCGTACCACACACACACACACACCAAAAAAAAAAAAAAAAAAAGAAAGAGCAGGCAACTATGATGCTATGGAAGACCCCCGAGGAAATGGCCTTGTTAGAAAGGGTATCCTCCAAAGCTCAGAAGCTTGTACTAGGTCATTCTCCTGTCAAGGGCTTCCAGGGCCCTCCAGAGGTGCAGCCTGCTCAGTCAAGGAAAAAGAATAATCATATTACCTATCTATCAGCCATTGTAGGGAGGGTCAGGCAATCCTCAGTATGTATAAATGTCATTGGAATATTGGTCAGTTGAAATGGCAGCACAAAGGGTGACCAACTTTGTCTAAGAGCCTTCACACGGGTGTGGCCACACTGAGCCAGCTCCCTGCCAGGTGTGGAAAGAAGAGGCCTACAGGACTCTGCTCAGATTTGTATTAGGACCTAAGCTGTGATTTAAAAACAAAAACAAAAAAAACAAACAAATAAAACCCCTCTGGAGTTAGACTGCCAGAAAGGGCCATGAAAGTGGATCTTTAAGTTCTCTTGCCATTTGAAGACCACCCACAGACTCTTATTCCCAGAGCACAGATAGCTTCTGAGTTCACTAAATGACCAATTCCTTCCCTTTGACTTTCCTCTCTGCTTCAGATACTCAATTGCTCTCTGGGCAAATGATGGTCTAGAATCCTATCATTAACAGTATGAAAATAGTAAAGATGTCTCAAACATATATTATGGAGCAGATGTAATTTACACCAAAGGAAGAGGGTCATTTTAACTGAAAGATCACATACATTTTTGGTAGTTACCAAAAAAATCTGATAATTCTCAAATTTTTATCTCCAGTTTTCATCACCTTCTCTTGATACAGACATGTTCCCAACTACTGACTGAGTACCTCCATGTGAAGTTATTTCATTCTAAACATATCCAAAACAAACTCATTTTTGTGAGTTGCAGTATCTACTTAAGTCATCCAAGCTAGAGGTCTCAGAGTCATCTTTGATCCCTAACACATCCTTATTAATTGGTCATCAATTCTTGTCAATTACACTCCCAAAATGCCTCTATAATCCATCTACTCCTCTTCATCCTTATTGTTCCTGCCTAATTCAGCATCTTCTCTTAAGTGAACAACTGCCCAGCCTCTAAACTAATCCTCTTGCTTCCAGTTTCATTTTAATTTTTGATTTTTGATCCAAGAACCACCCCTTTGAGGCATGGTAGAATTTAAGACTGACTTCTTCTGAACAAAGTAATCTGCTTCAGGAGGAAAAAAGCAAGAATTCATTAGGCCTGATTCACAACAGAGGAACGACAGAGTTAAGAAATAGAGGAACAAGTCTTTCTGGGTCAATGTGGCATGATGCTATGGTTTGATCCAATGATTCTGTCAGAGTACTATGCATGTTACTGAGAGGAGAGGGAGGGAGATTTCTTGATGGGAGATGGAAAGACAGAGGGAAAATGGCTGCTCAACGAGTGAGTTAAATTAGCTAAGAATCTAATAAGATTCAAAATGGGTGGCTATTAGCTTCCCTTAATTAATGCGCAAAATAACTTGGGTATGTACCTACTCTAAAAATTATATACAATTTTTAACTTATAGAGAAAAAATTACTCCTAAAGCCACCATTCTAATAATGATTACTATGTC